>NW_017728912.1:19785794-19794420 GCF_001723895.1 Crocodylus porosus
CCTGTTAGTGATGCCCCTGTTGATGCATGACAGGGTGAGGTTGGCTCTGCCTATTGCTTCGTTGCACTGGCAACTCATTTTCATTCTGGAGTCAATCATGACTCCAAGATCCCTCTCCACCTCTGTGCTGCCGAGAGGGTCAGCCCCTAACCTACAACCATAATGTTGGTTCCCTCTCCCCAGGTGCAGCACTCTGCATTTGTCCTTGTTGAACCGCATCCTGTTCAGATCTGCCCATTTCTTCAACCTATCCAGGTCTGCTTGGATGCAGTCCCTGCCTGCTGGTGTATTCAGCAGTGGGAGCCCCCCCCCAGGTGAGCTACTTGTGGCTTCGTCTTGTGTCCAGCCTTGCCTGGGCAGCCCCAGCCCCACTTCCTCCTTTACCACTGGGGCCTCGATCTGCCTCCCCCCATCCCCTAACACCCCCCCCTTCTCTCACAACAAACTTACCAGCAGGCCCTGGCTACTCTCCACACTGCTGGGCTGCACTCCTTGCTGCCTGCATGCTGCACTGCAGCTCTGTGCATGCACGAGGCATTTGTCAGCAACATTACTGGTCACATCAGCCAAAAAAAGCCAATTGCTGATACTGTCAATTTTCCTTATATTGGTGCCAATGCAATGTGGGACTGATGTATTGGTGCACCTCAAGAAGTCCTAGCAGCTGCAGCGTTATGTATTCCAGGAGGAGTGATCAATACACTTTTAGAAAAACAAACATTTTTAAAAGTTTTTCAGAATAACTAATATGAGGACCCCTCTTTATCTGCTGCTATTTGATCATTCAGGATATAATTTGGGGTTATCTAACAAAACAAAAACAGAAGCCGGTTTGTACATTACTTCTAATAAGATACATTCAGGGATATTCTTTGCCATGATGCAAACAGCTATGAATCACATTCCTATACACTTCTTCTAGATTCATATTTCAAAATGAAACTATCACCTTTGGCAGCAAACATGTGCCTTATATGAGCAGATTATGTACACACCATATGCAAGTACATATTGCATGGACAGAGAAGAGCATAGCAGAGGCACCACTGTGGACTGATCTCACACATGTAATTTAGCTACTACAAAAAAGATTTATTTTTATATTCTTACTTGTCTAGGTTTTCCAGGAGCGACTGGCAGACAACTGTCAAATATCCAGCTTCTACTGCATTATGAGACACATCTAAAACAAACAAATACACCGCAGGCTGAGGAGGACGAAGCTGTGAAGTACAGAAAACAAAACTTAAAATTCTTATTTTAAAGAATAAAAAGGACTGTTATCCACTATAATTTAAGAGAGTGAAAGATGAGAAGAAAAGAAAGGAAATAGCTTGTATTAAAATTAACTTTTTATGCAAAAAAGGGTAACAGTGAAATTAGCACAATCACTCAAGGACTTTAACAAAGCCAGATTAAAAACAAATCTCATTTATGTTAAGCACATAATTATTTAGAAAACAAAATTAAAATTTTAGTCTTTGCTTTAATTGACTGTGTCTAAGGAGAGCTTTTGATGTGAGGAATAACATTTATCATTTAAAATGACTTTTTTTCATTTTTTACTATCCTGAATTAAAACATCATCGGTGTCCCATGGTTATCATATTTACATTATAAATGCCTATATTCGATTATCAACTTGCCCCTACCTATAAGTTTAATTTTTCAGCCAAGCGTCCCAGTCAGCAGTGGAGAATTTAAATGCAACCATCTGTTGGAAACCGAGTAGCTTGTACAAGATAAACTGGTTCTTCCGCTTCTGGGAGAATGTGTTTCACTCCTAGTATACTAAATATAAAGTTTTATACAACAGGACTGCTAGTTGCTGAGTGTCCTAGAGTGAGAAGTTAGACTTAGGTCTAAAATTGTTTCAGTTTTTAAAATCTCTCCTCCATTGGTTTTGCTCATTGCTTGCTAACCTATTTAAGAATATTAGTACCTGCCCCAGGATTTTGGCATGACTAACTACTTTGTCCAGTTCAGTGTCATTTTGAAACATATTCAAGGTTTCCCATATTGTTGAGTGAACAGGGACAGCAAACAGGGCAGTTTGCAAGCAGTTCGCTGGGAGCAAGAGGAAGAGGAGTCAGGCACCAGATCCTGCTTCAGGAATTTAAGTGAGCCAGGGCTGCCTGTGTTTGGCTTGCTGTTTGTTTGGTAAGCAGTGTTTGGACATGTGCTCTGAACAAGCTGGAATACTGAGTGATTGGTGCTTGTGTCTGACAAAAGCCCCAACAAGGGTCAGTAATTATGATGCGATTGGAATAACAGAATAACTTGGTGGGATTGCTTGCATGACCCACGTACTGTTATGGATATATACTGAACATATAAACTGTTTAGGAAGGAAAGGCAGGGGAGAAGGGAAGGAGGAGAGGAGCTGTGCTTTATGGAGAAGAGCTGTATGTCTGCTCAGAGCTTCAGTACGAAAATCTCTAGGTTAGGGTCAGAGAGGAGAGCAACAAGGGCGACATCATGCTGGCTGTCTGCTAAAGACCACCAGACCAGTAGGATGAGGTGGATGAGGCCTTCTTTAAAACAGCTAGCGGAAGTTTCCTTATCACAGGCCCTGGTTCTCATAGAAACTTTAATTACCTTGACATCTGCTGGGAGGGCAATACAGCAGTGTGCAGGCAATGCAGGAAGTTTTTGGAGCATAGAACTTCCTGGTAAAAAAAGGTGTTGGAGAGGCCAACTAGGGGCCGTGCTCTTCTCAAACCTGCTGCTCACAAACAGGAAAGAATTGGTGGGGAATATAGAAGTGGATGGCAACTTGGGCAGGAGTGACCATGAGATGACAGTTCAGGATGCTGAGAAAAGGAAGGAAGGAGAGCACCGGAGTAAGGACCCTGGACTTCAGAGGTCGACTAGACTCCCTCGGGGAACTAATGGGCAGGATCTCCTTGGAGGCCAGTCTGAGGGAGAAAGGAGAACTGGTTGTATTTTAAAGAAACCTGATGGTGCAGGAACAAGCCATCTGAATGTGTAGAAAAGCTAGCAAGTATGGCAGAAGACCAGCTTTACTTACTAGGGAACTACTCTTCAGTAAGCTAAAACACAAAAAGGAAGCTTACACAAAAAGTGGAAACTTGGACAAATGAGAAGTTGTAAGAGTGTTGCTTGGGCATGCAGGAATAAAATCAGGAAGGCGAAAACACAATTGGAGTTGAACCTAGTAAGGGACACGAAGGGTAACAAGAAGGGTTTCTACGCATATGTTAGCAACAAGAGGAAAGTCAGGGAAAGTGTGGATTCCTTACTGAATGGGGGAGGCAATCTGACAACAGATGATGCCAAAGAGCCTGAAGTACTCGATGCCTTTTTGCCTCAGTCTTCCAAGGCCAAGTTGGCTCCTAGACTACTGCACACAGCAGCATAGTTTGAGAAGGTAAGCAGCTAACAGTGGCAAAAGAACAGGTTAAGGCAGGGTCGGGAATGTTTTTGGGCAGAGTGTCAAACACACCCACAATCTCAACTTCTAAGTTGTTGGTGTTCTAGGGACAGATGGTGGGAAGAACCACAAGGGACTTGATCCTTCTAGCGGTAGTGCAGCTCTAGCCCCTTCCCTCCATCCACCCCCAGGCATGCATGCAACTTGCCACGGCTTCCTGGACACTGGTGCAACTACTTGCAGCTTCCTGGCTGCCTGCCATAGCCAGTCCAGGCTCTGGGCAGGTTCCTGCTGCCTACCATAGAGCCCAGGGTGCTCGCAGCAGATAGCGGGAAGGCTACAAGCAGCTGTACCAGGGTCTATGCAGCCATGGCCCAGCTTGCTGCCATTGGCGGGTGCACGTACACCTTGAGGTGGATGGCAGAGAAGGGGCTTGAGGCTGCACTGCCACAACAAGGATCGGGCCCTTTGTGGCTCCCCCACCACCCACCACAAGGTGCGTGTGCCAAGAAAATGCATTTGCATGCCACGGTCTGGCATGCATGCTGGGAGTTGCCTACCCCTGGGTTAGGGACTATTTAGAAAAGCTGGAACTATACAAGTCCATGGGACTGGACAATACACCAGGGGGGATTGAAAAAGAAGGGGAGAAGGAAGAGAAACCAGTCACCAATGTGACTGCAGAGCTGCCGGCTGTTATCTTTGAAAACTCATGGCAATTGGGAGAGGTCCTGGATGATTGGAAAAGGGCAAATATAGGGTGCCCAGAGACATGTGGGAACGCCTGCTCCAATGCGCTGCAATTACAGTGTGTTGGAGCAGACTGGATTAATCAAATCTTTTGGAGCATGCTTATTAGCATTAAACAGTCTTTAGTTAAAGCACCCCTACTATTATTCTGTAGTGTGGTACACTGAATACAGGAACTGCTGAAAGCATTTTAATTAGAGCAGCTCCTGAGGGCTGCGCTAAGAATGAGGAGCCAGGGAACTAGACAAGTCAGCTTCATCTCAGTCCCCAGAAAAGTCATGGAGCTGGTCCCCAAGGAATCCATTTCTAAGGACCTGGAGAAGGTGGTTAGAAACGGTCAGCATGGATTCCCCAAAGGCAAATCATGCCTGACCAACCTGACTGCCTATGATGATGGGATGACTGGCTCTGGATGCAGAGAGAGCAGTGAACATGATGTACCTTGACTTTAGCAAGGCAAGGCTTTTGATACAGATTCATAGATGTTATGGTCTATTGAGGTCCCTTCCAATCCTCGAGTCCAACCCTCTGCACAGGCAGGTAAGTGTGCTGGGTTCAGATGACCCCAGCCAGATGCCTATCTAACCTTCTCTTGAAGACCCCCAGGGTAGGGGAGAGCATCACCTCCCTTGGGAGCCCATTCCAGATTTTGGCCACTAACTGTGAAGAAGTTCCTCTTAATGTCCAGTCTAAATCTGTTCTCTGTTAGTTTATGGCCATTATTTCTTGCAACCCCAGGGGTGCCTTGGTAAGTAGAGCCTCACCAATTCCGTTCTGTTCCCCCATGATGAATTTATAGGCAGCTAAAAGGCTGCCTCTCAACCTTCTCTTGAAGAGGCTGAAGAGGTCCAGGAGCCCTAGTCTCTCCTCGTAGGGCTTGGCCTGCAAGCCCTTAACCATACGAGTGGCCCTTCTCTGGACCTTCTCCAGGTTATCCACACCCCTCTTGAAGTGTGGTGCCCAAAACTGGACGCAGTATTCCAGCTGCTCTCTGACCAGTACCCGATAGAGGGGAAGTATCGCCTCCTTAGTTATGTTTGTCATTTATCTGCTGCTGCATGATAAAGTGCAGTTAGCTTTGCTGATGACTTTGTCACACTGATGACTCATGTTCATCTTGGAGTCCACTAGGACTCCGAGATCGCTTTCCATTTCTATGCTGCCCAGCAGGTCATTTCCTAGGCAGTAGGTGTGCTGGACATTTTTTCTCCCTAGGTGCAGCACTTCACATTTCTCCTTGTCAAATTGCTTTCTATTGTTTTCTGCCCATTTGTCCAACCTATCCAAGTCTGCCGGTAGTTGTTTCCTGCCCTCCCGTGTGTCCACTTCTCCCCACAGTTTTGTATCATCCGCAAACTTGGACGGAGTACACTTCACCCCCTCGTCCAAGTCACTGATGAAGACACTGAAGAGTATCAGTCCAAGGACCAAGCCCTGCGGGACCCCAATGCCCACGCCCTTCCAAGTCGATACCGACCCCTCCACCACCACTCTCTGGGTATGACCGTCTAGCCAATTTGCCACCCAACGGACTGTGTAATCATCCAAGTCACAGCCTCTTAATTTGTTCACCAGTGTGGGGTGGGATACCGTATTGTAGGCCTTCCTGAAGTCTAAGTAAATGATATCTATCCCTACACTCCTGCATCCAGGTGTTTTGTAACCTGGTCATAAGAAGAGACTAGATTAGTCAGGCATGATCTACCTGCTACGAGCCTGTGCTGGTTTCCCCTCAGCATAATTTTTCCTGCTGGGCTCTCACATATGAGCCTTAATAATCTTTTCAAAGACTTTATCAAGGATGAAAGTGAGACTGCCTGGCCTGTAGTTGCCTGGATCCTCCTTCCTCCCGTTTTTGAAAATAGGGACCGCATTGGCCCTTTTCCAGTCCTCCGGGACTTGGCCCATGTGCCACGAGTGCTCAAATATTCTTGCCCGTGGCTGTGCAATGACATCAGCCAGTGCCTTCAGTACCCTTGGATGGAGCTCTACAGTCCACTAGAACATTTTCACAAGCAAGCTAAGGAAGTACAGATCGGATGAATAGACTGTAAGGTGGACAGAAAACTGGTTGGATTTTCGGGCTCAAAGGGTAATAATCAATGGTCTACTTCTAGGCAGTATCAAGTGGAAACTGGGACCGGTTTTGTTCAATATCTTCATCAATGACCTGGAAGATGGGATGAAGCGCTCCCTCAGCAAGTTGGCTGATGACACCAAGCTGTAGGGAGTAGTAGATATGCTGGAGGGTCAGCCTAGGATTCAGAGAGACTCCACAAATTAGAGGACTGGAGCAAAAGAAATGCCATGAGGTTCAATAAGGACAAAGTGCAAAGTCCTGCATTTAGGATGGAACAATCCCATGGACCGCTACAGGTTGGGGACTGACTGGCAGCAGCAATGCAGAAAAGGACCTGGGGTTACAGTGAATAATAAACTGAATATGAGCCAACAATGTTCTCTTGCTGACAAGAAGGCTAATAGCATACTGGTAGGAGTATTGCCAGTAGATACAGAGATGAGATTATTCTGCTCTAATCGACATTGGTGAAGCAACACCTGGAGTACTGCGTTCAGTTTTGGGCCCCTGATATAAAAAGGAAGTAGATAAATTGGAGACAGGCCAGCTGAGGGCAAAAAAAAAAAAAAAAAAAAAAGACATTAGGGGCTGGGAAACATGACTTATGAGGTACTGCTGAAGGAACTGGGTTTATTTAGTTTGATGAGAAGACCGAGAGGGCATTTAACAGCATCCATCAACTAGCTGAAGGGTGGATACAAAGAAGATGAAGCTAGACTGCTCTCAGTGGTGGCGAAGACAGAACAAGGAGCAACAGTCTCAAGTTGCAGCAAGGGAAGCTTAAGTTAGGTATCAGGAAAAGCTCTCTTCACTAGGAGGATAGTAAAGCATTGGAATAGGCTACTCAGAGAGCCTGAAGGTTTTTAAAGACCCAGCTAGACAAAGCCTTGGCTAGGTTGGTTCTGCTTTGAGCAGGGGGTTGTGGATTAGATGACCTACTGAGGTCCCTTCCAGCTCTAATTTTCTATGATTCTATGATTGTCCTCCATGCTCAAACCTATTACACAGAATCCCTTCATTTCAGGAGGCGACTGGAATCACAGACATTATCTTTGTAAAGATTCTCAGGACTGAGACTAACTTAAAAGGCCAGAGAGCATAAGTAACAAAGCCAAGTTCAGGATAAGCCTCAGGAACATTTAATGTGATGGGAATAAAGATAGGCTTCTTTTAATTTACTTAAAAGGAAATTTCCTCTAGTTGATCAGACAAGTTATAGTAAAGAAATTGCATCCTGAGCTTAAGTTTTGAATATTAATTCAGATCTAAGAAGGATAATTTTCCCCACAATTCTTTTCTGAATCTATAAATTTTAGGGATCACATCCCCATTGCTCTTCTCTGATCAATTGTTCTGACTTCCAAAAGATTCTTCACTGTTCAGTCAGAAACTTCCCTTTTGATCAGGTAGGGAAAGAGGGGGCAGGAACGTAATAAAGGAAACTTCAGTGAGAAACTATAGAAATTCTGCCTGTCATAATCCTTTCCAATTATAACTCAACGAAGCGGATCCGTCTTCCCCTGACACACTGAGACATTTACAGCTCTGGGAGATCATCAAAAGCTACGTGGAGTTTAAGTTTGCTTTCAGAAATGAATAATTCTCCTCTTTAAAACTTAGGCCTAGGTTTGTACTTAATATTCACCTGCAGATCATCTTATAAGTCTTTGTTCCCACTGTGAAACTGGAATTCTAGGAATACCTTCCCATAGGTCACTATCCTCACAACCTTCATCTTGCCTAGGTAAGGACTTGCTCATAAATTAAGATGTAATTCTCACTGCTCTTATAGCTGTTGGCTTACAACATGTTGCACCAACAGACATTGCCTCTGGTTTCTCTATTTTCAGGTTTACTGATGGTTAGCAAAACATGATTAAGGACGTCCAAGCCATAACAACTGGAAGCAGAAATGGAATAATTTCTTATCAGAGACATGTTCAGTAAGGTTACTTCCTCCCTGTTATCTACAAATACATAGGAATAAAACTGAAGAGGTAGGGTACTTCAGAAAATCCCAACACCTTTCAATTTGGTAAGTTATCGGTCTTGCCCATCTTTTTCCAGAAAAGGAGGAGAAGCCCAGACTGTGGATCAGGCAAGACAACTCCAGCAGACCCACAAACAGAATTTGTTTGGCAGTCTTTTTAATCTGCTCACGTGTAGGTGATTTTATTCCACATAGAATAAGGCTGCCAGACCAAACAGCACCCACAACTACAGCCCAGCCCAGCCCAACGAGCGAAACAAATAAACAGGTAAGAGATAGGGACCAGGGTAACGCTGGGACTAGGGGGTCAGTACACACACCCACAGGAGGCCTCAAATGCCTCTACACAAATGCTCGTAGTATGGGCAACAAGCAGGAGGAACTCACCCTCCTGCTGGCTGACACCAGCCCG
>NW_017728912.1:19794431-19810570 GCF_001723895.1 Crocodylus porosus
GTCACAAGCTGGCAGAGGGTAGGTTTAGGTTAGATATCAGGAGGTGCTACTTTACGGTCAGGGCGGCTAGGGTCTGGAACCAACTTCCAAGAGAAGTGGTGCAGGCTTCTACCCTGGTGGTGTTTAAGAGGAGGTTAGATGCACATCTTGCTGGGGTCGTTTGACCCCAGTACTCTTTCCTGCCCATGGCAGGGGGTCAGACTAGATGATCTGCTCAGGTCCCTTCCAACCCTAGAAACTATGAAACTAAGGCAGAACCAGTCATCTAATGATGGTATGAGCAAGACCTCTAATCTTCTGTCACTGAATTCCCTACTCATAAGTCACTGCTTATGATGTCATACCAATGAAGTCTAGGTTGCACATGTATTTTTTTCTTCCCGGTTGGTTTCCAGTCCAGTTCCCATATCACAAACACTTAATAAAGCCTCTGTCTTACCAGAGGCACCAGATATTCAAATGTGAATCTAATACTATTAATTCCATCCTGCATGTTCTTTCTAATCAAAATGTTTAGTGAATATTGATGTACAATAGCGGTGCAGTGTAGGGAAGTATGCATTGCCAAACCTACACATATTTTAGTGATAAACAATGACACCTGTTACAGGCCTTAAAAATTCATAATTTAAAAATGTTTATTTACCATGTAGTCTGAAGAAGCAATGAATTCCACTGTAGAATTTTGGACTTCTGGCCTTTTGTGAGGCTCCCCATAGGACCGTGTCAAAGGATTATACATAAATTCTTCAGGAACTAAACAACAATCGTGATTCTAATGTAAATTATTCACAGATACACAGATGTCACAACTGTTAAATACAGTCAACATTATGTTAATAAATGTATATGCATTATAAAATAGTGAGGAAATCATAGTTACAGAATGTTTAAAAAATGAACATTCAAAATGTTATAAAACAAACACCAGCGTTACATACACATCTAAAAACTAAACATCAGTTTTATGGACAGTAAAATACATCTCCTCTAGAACATCAGTTCCTATAGTGTGCCCTATAATGACATGCTTCAAGATGAACTGTACTTTTTCAAAATGGCCTTTTTCTTTAACTACTGACTGTGTTAACTATGACTTTATTACTACTGCAGTCAGGAAAAAGTTGCTTTAATTAAGCAATACAAATTGGGACAATCTGATAAAATGCTCCCAGTATCCTGCCAAGTTGCACGAAAGCTTTTCACCTGTATCAATCATGGATGCTGCTGATCCCCAAGATAGATCTTGTTGTTAGATAGCAACAATCCTAAAATGTTTTAATTCAGTGGTCAACAACTTTTTCAAGCAGCAAGTTGGAACAACCCAGCTTGAGTTGGAGGCAGGCCAGTGCTTCTCTCCCCAGAGCCTGGCCATGGCAAAGGTAAAACGCAACCACCACTGGAAGGCTGCTGAAGCCCCCTACTTCCATTGGCCAGATCTGATGGGTCTGTAGGCCAGATCCAGCCTGTAGGCAGTATGGTGCCAGCCCGTTCTAATTGGAACAAAGGCATGCCAACAAAACTGTTCATAAAAATTGAAAATGGCTTGAATGGATCATGGAGATGAAAGAAACTTGCTCCTTAGATCGGCTATAAAAACTTACCATCATTAACTCTGTAACAAAGGTTGCATTTCCACCTTCTTTGATCAATGAAAGAAACAAAAGGGTTGATATACGTCCTGCATGATCTACACCTCACAATGGTGCTTGATGTTATTACCGGTAATTGCTAATAAATAAATAAATAAATAAATAAATAAATAAATAAAGAAAGAAAGAAAGAAAGAAAGAAAGAAAGAAATAAAGAAAGAAAGAAAGAAATGTTGAAGCAAAGAGGACTCTTGGAAAATTTTCAGAGGATTGAATTTTTCAGTACAATCTGAAAGCTTCATAAACTCAAATATTCTATTGGTCTTGTCCTCCATTTTGGCCTTTTAGCATATTTTTATATGACAATATATTAATATTCATAAAACTATTTTATCATGATAAAGGAAAGACAAGATATTAAAAAATAATGGAGGTCAATTTTAATCTCAAAATATAAATCAAGAATTTCACTGGATTATAATGTAGCACATATGCAGACAAAACCCATACAGATCAGAAGAATTAGATATAATAATGCATATTATTATATGACCATATTTATTTGAATCTAAGATGAGGCTCCCCCTTCTCGCTCCCATTCAACATGTGGGAAAAAAGCCCCCATCTTAGACTTGAGTACAAGCGAGGAGGGAAGGGACCCAGCGGTGGAGCTGGAGCCATACCCATTGCCCCTCCCTCTGCCACCAGCACCCTAAAGCCTCTGTCTTTATTCCTTGCCAACACTTACCTTCCCCTTGCAGCTCCAGTTCCTGCTGGTGTCCCGCTCCCAAATGGCCAGGGCTGTAGCTACTACATGCTGTAACAGCTGCTCTGTGGTTGGGCTAGGACCAGAGGCAGCGCGTGCTCCATGCTCCCTGCTCTGGGTTGGAGTGGGGCCCCAGCAGAAGTCAGAGCTCCAAATGGAAGGTAAGCAGCAGCTATGGGGGTGGTGGGGGAAGGAAGAAGAAAGCCACAGGGAGCACGCAGCAGTGGTGAAGCAGGGCATTGTTGGCAGGGGTAAAGTGGTGAGAGAAGAGGGTTAGGTGGGAGGGATGCAAGTGGAGGGGACACAGACAGCAAGGGGGAAGAGGTAGTGTGGGCATAGGTAGGGGGCACACAGGCCATTTGACTCCCATGTCTTCTACCCCACTACCACTAGCCCTCCTGCCACTGTTTGCCCTGCTGCAATGGTGTGGCGGGGAAAATGAATTCAAGATATCCCTCCAAAAGTTGAGATGCTAGACATGGAAAATAGCAACATTTATAGATTTTCCATGTCTAGAATCTAATTATTAGGGGGTTGTCTTAAATTCAGAGTCATCTTGGATTCAGGTAAATACACTAGTTGGATTAAAGGAATCTGATTAGTCGGTATAAGTGTACCCTTAACAGCAACTATATTATTATAATTTTATAAAGCAGCAAGTTTTGAAGAAAAAGTTATGCAGGAGTACACACACATATTTGATGACTAAAGGCATTAATTGCTACACCTCAAAGATTGCCCAAGAGAGCCAATTAACCATAGGTAACCCTAGCCCTGTTATGAAGAAAGGCCTGAAGGGTGAGAAGGACCCATGAGGCACCTTTAAAAAGGAGGACTTCTGGGGCCTGGATTAGGCAAGAACTCAGATGGTTTAAATTTGGCTTTGGAGCAGGACAAAGGGCTCAACCCTGCCCCAGGCCCAGCAGGGAAAAAAGTCTGAGAAGTGGAGGCCATAGAGGAAAAAAAAAAAGAGGGGTATATGCTGCAGTAGCACCCCAAGGGAGGACAGAGGCTAAAGTAACAGGGGTACCAGCTCCTGTGGGTAACTAGTCGTTTAGTGATAGGAGTCACAAAGACTAAACTCTAGACCAGGAGTAAGCTAGGAGCTGCAGGCTGGTACAGAAGCTGCTTAATGAGTAACTAAACCCAGAACTGTGAACCTGCCTCTGGCAGAATAGGCTGAAGGTTAATAAAGAAGATGTCTGGATAATGAAGAACTCCCCTACACTGGGGCTGAAGAGCAAGGATTAACTGACTGGCAAAGGTGAGGCTGGCCTCCAGGCCAAAAGACGGCACTCTAGTCCTGAGTATTGGAGAGAAAGGAATGCTCCTTCAGACTGTAGCAAGCTTATGTCCACTAGAAAAGGAAGAGCCACTAGGAGGGGCAGGACAGCCCCTCTCTGTTGGTGAGCGTGCCAGACAAGTTAAAGGATTTAGTAAGTGTTTGTTTCTGTTTACCTAGAGCAAGGGTGGTGCTGGGGCCCCCAGGGCCCAATCCTGGTGTGCAGGGGTGGGCAGCTGCAGGAGGGAGCAATGCCATGCCCCCCGGGGTCTAGTCCTGGTGCACAGAGGACAGAGGGGGCTGTGCCAAATCCCAGGGCCTGACCCTGGCATATGAGGCGAGGCTCCATCCAGCCAGTGGACCAGCTCTGGGATATGCAACTAACCCACAGAGCCACACAGTTGAGCATACCACTGACCTAGGACGTTTAGATTCTCAATTAAAACTCAGTTTATAGAAGCCAGGGGTTTGGGCAGTTTGGAGGCTGCACACCTGAATGCCTCAGAGCACACTAGGCAGACAAGGTTCTTTGGGTAAAATCTCCTATCTTTTATTAGACTAAATAAAAGATGCCTAAAAGAAATAAGAGTTATCTAATAAAAGATCTGAACCACCCTCATCTATTTGATGAAGTTCTTCAATTCTGAACATCTGACCAGATAAAACCTATCAATTAAAAAAGGATGCAAGATTTATAGTCATATAATGTAGTTTCTATAATCTTACAATAAATGAATCAGTTCACAGTGATGAGATAAAAATGAAACTTAACCAAAGTCTGACTAAAATGGACATGTAGAAATCAACACAATGTGTAAAAAATCTACTTAAAAATAGTGTGGTCCACATTGCCAGATACTTCTATTAAATCTTATAGCATAGGTAAAATAAGAAAATACCACAAAACAAAAACAAAAACAAAACAACGCCCTGTGAGAAGTATATAAAACATAATGTTACCGTTAAGTCTCTGAAGGGATGTAGCAGCAGTCCCAAGGGAAGTTTAGCTTTGTTTAGCAAAGCCTGAGTCTGTGGAATATTTGTCAGTGTACATCGAAATGAACTGAAAGGAAATCATACCAAAATTAGCTCGCAAAGAACGTTTTAGAACATAGCCTATATTTGCTCTGAGTCCCACAGTTTAATAATTTAAAAAAAATGTTTACACACCTACTTTCAGAACAAACTGAAACCATATCTCCAAAACAGCAAGTCTCTTACAGACAAGAGTAGCTAGGGGTGGGTGAGAGGGGCACCAGCCCTGCTGCCACCTTAGAATCATCACACAACCCCAACAGAGTTTGTGCCCTGGCAATGAAATCAGTATTGCTCTTTCAGCAGCAGCAGCCAGATGCCTGGACACCATAATCCTGCTGTAAGAGCAACAGTTGGGGTGGAGCAGACAACATGGCAGCACTTGCCGTGTGGCCAGCAAGGCCAGTTTTGGAGTCCCTGGTATAGGTATGACTCTTGTGTTGTCCCCCTTCTTGCCCCTCTGCCCACCCCCAGTCTCAAAACCCATGCACCTCTGGCACTCTCCCCATTACCCCCTCCCCTCAGCTCTCTCACGGGGTTTGCCAGTTGTGCCAACCCTGCTTGTTATGCCTCTGTATACAGGGTAAATAAAAAAGATGCAAAAAATACAGCACGGTGGCACCTAGAGATTAACTGGTTCTGAGACATGAAGTTTTATAGGCAACACCCTAGTTCATTATCTGTTAACAGATCTCCAGGTACAAAAATTCTTTCAGTGTTGCAGAAATGTTGCCATTATTATTACAACTGAACTAATTTTAAACAAGCATTGGCATGAATAGTTCCAGTGTCAAAAAAAAAATATAAACTAAACACAAGAAAAAATACTACAGCTATTACTTGATTATCATGTTTTTTTCTTTTCTTATAATTCATCTACTACCAAAACTTATATTAAATAATAAGATAGTACTTTAACTCATGAAAGATTTTCTGTTATCAGAACCCAGTAGAGGAAAACTCCATTTGTTTTGTATAATGTTACTTTTCTGTGGGAAGGGATACAGGAGGATCTTTATGTTTCCTTTTTTTAAACATTGTCAACAATCATTCTCTCCTCTTATTGATGTGAAATGGATGTGGCTCAGTTAAAATTTATACTACTGTGTACGGTAACCAAAGGGGAACAAATACAAAGGCATATGGAGCTCAGAAACAAACACTATCTAGAGTATGCTCCAGAGGTGCACAGATACATCGATCCCATATTGTATCAGCACAGATAAGGAAAATTGACAGCACTGGAAATGGGTTTTTTTTTTTTTTTGTCTGATGTGGCTGATGCATGCTATGGCTGTACTCATGCATGGGGCATTTATGTGGCCAGGAGCGCAGCCCAGCAGCCTGAGAGCAGGATTGGCTGATAAGTTTGTTGTGGAGGAAGGAGAGGAGGAGCAAGATCAAGGTCCCTGCAGTGAGGGAGGGAGTGGGGCAGGGGCAGGGGCAGGGGCTACTCAGCCAAGGCAGGAGTGGGCACAGGACAAAAGCTGTGAGCAGCTCTTCTGGGGAGCATGGACTGGAGGAGGGCAGCTCCTGAGGCTGCATGCACCCCAGGAGGCATGCACCCCCGGATCTGCACATGGGGCAGGGCAGGGTGGCACAAGCTGTTGCTGCATGCTGGGGCCAGGGATGTTGGTTCTTCCCAGTGGTGGGGGTTGGGCCAGGCTGCGCTCAGAGTGTGTGGCAGTGGTGTCGGGATGGGGGTTTTGGGAGGGGGCAGCTATGGTGAATTTTGGGGTGGCTGCTGCCCCTCCCAGAGCCATTACCCACCCCAAGCACAGCCCAGCTTAGTCCAGTCCCCTCACTGGGAAAAGCCCAGTGCTACTCCAGCCTCAGATCACAAACAGCAGCCCACCTTTGCCCCATTTGCAGATCCTCTGGGGGTACACGCCCCCCCACACCTCCTGGGATGCATACAGGGCTGGACACCCCCCGATGAGCTGCTCGTGGCTGTCCTCTGCCCTGCCCTGCCCCAGCTAACCAGTGCCTGCTCCAGCCCCACTCCCTCCCTTCACTGCAGGTGCCTTGATTTGCCTCACCACGCCCTTTCCCCAATACCAGACACACTAGCCCAATGCTGGTCTCTAAGTTGCCTGGGTGCGTATCAGCAATCGGATCAGTATCAGGCGATATGGCTCCTTAAAAATAGGTCATCAGTATCGGCCCCAAAAAATCCGTTGGTGCACCCCTAGTATGCTCCAAGTCTAGGACTGAATTTCAGATTCAAAACATCCATTACTCCCCCTGCTGCCAGAACACATTGCCACTAAAGCCGTCTCCAGTTTAGACAGTGGATAAAGTTTGTTTTTTTCCAGAATTACAACTAACTTCTTATGAATTATGATGAAGAATGTCTTGCATTTGAATGCCTAACTTTATTCCAACCACTTAGTTGGCGCAATAAAAGACATCACCCCCCAAAAAGTCCTTGACTCTTGCATTGTTCCTGGACCTTCACAGCCAAAGCATTACTGTAACACTACTAAGTAATCTCTATTGGACAAACTCATTTTTAGGGGTGTACCAATAGAGATTTTTGGGGCCAATATCAATAGCCGATTTTTAAGGAGGCATATCAGTATATTGATCTGATTTCCGATTGATAGCCCAGCATCTTGAAAAGCAATGTCCAGCTGGTAAGCTTGTGTAGAACGGGAGGAGAAAAGGGCGTGGAGGGAGCTGATCCAGGCCCCTGCAGTGAGGGAAGGAGGGAGTGGGGCTGGGGTAGGTGCTGCCCAGCCACAGTGGGGTGGGACAGGGTGTGGGACAGAGCTTCGGCTCATCCAGAGGGCGTGGGGAGGGGTGGGTGCCTCTGGCTGTTGAACATAACCAAGGAGGGCATGGGGTGGGGGGCAAGTGCCCCTGGATCTGTGTGGGGCAGGACATGCTACCACTGCAGCCTGGGGCCAGGAGCTGCACTGGGTTCTTCCCAGCAGGGGCTGGGCTGGGCTGGGCTGGGCTTGGGGCAGGCAGTGGTGGCACCAGAAGGGGAACTGCAGCCACCCCAAAATTCGCAGCAGCCCCACAACCCCCACTTCTAGTGCTGCCGCCCACCCTGCCCCGAGAGCAGCCCACTGCCTCCCTGCCCCCACCAGGAAGAGCCCTGCACAGGCCCAGCCCCAGCACTCTGAGGTATGCAGAGATCTGGGGGCACATGCCCCTCATGCCCTTCTGGAGTGTGTGCAGTGGTGGGAGCCACACCCCCTCCTGGATGAACCAGTCACAGCTCTGTTCCATGCCCATTCTGGCTGGACAATGTCCATGCCAGCTCCACTCCCTCCCTCACCTTGATCTACACCCCCACCCCATGCCCCTTCCCTCCCCCACCCGCCTTCCACAACAGATTTACCAGCTGCACGCAGCTCTCCAAGCTGCCGGGCTGTGCTACTCATTGCCTCCATGCTGTGCTGTGGCTGCGTGCATGCACGCAGCATTTATTGGCCACATCAGGCCGATTTCTAATATAGTCAATCTTCTTTATATTGTGCCAATCCAATATTGGACTGATGCATCAGTGCACCTCTACTCATTTTCTCTATGCCCAACACAATCTGACCCTAGGCACTACAGCAACATTAAAACATTAAACAAGAAATCCCCTTCCTCACTCCAGCCTATTACTATACACATCATGCTTGGAACATCACTCAATCTGCAGGTAATGCAAAACGCTAGTATCATCCTGCTTGGTACCATGAATATATTTCCAGAGACTGCACATTGTAGAACCAATCCCAAGGGAATATTTGTCAGTCTACACTGAAATGAAGTGAAAGGAAAACATACTAGATTCTACTGGTTTCAGGTGCAGTTCTCCATACCAAGACTGATTTATAAAATCATTGAGGATCTGGATCTTGCCTACATGACAGATCGCCTAACTCCCAAAATATCACCAAGGCAATTAGAATTAGTTGGGGTTCTTTCCGTCCCACAATAATCTGAATCATATACTATAAAGACAGTTTGATGTTAGACTTCATCCACTGGTCAACCAGAGTCCTAGTATGTTGGACCTTTAGGGCACAGTTTAAAACTTTTGTCTTTTATTTTTTTTTTGCCTACCTCTCTGTTATGGGCTTATAGTTTAATAAGTCTTCCAATAATGATATTAATCACAAATTACACGGGATCCATACGTTATCAGATGTTCAGGGATTTCTCTAACCCAGGGGTGGGCAACTGGTGAGTCACTTATAACAAGTTCTGGTGAGGTTTTCAGGGTCACACAAAATCTTTCAGAAGATATCATTAACAAATTATATATAAAAAACAAAATCATACACTAAAAGGCACACATCTACTATAACATATTTTATTTCAAAAAATTTTTTGTTTTCTGGTTTGGTTTTTTTGAGTTGTGTATATAACGGCGATTGCTTAACATCTCAAAATAGAGCATTACTTTTTTATATCACGTGTGGGGGGAGGGTATGGGGTGGGGAGAGGCTGTGAGCACGTTGGGGGGCTACCCACATGCTAAGTCCCAGGAGCCAGCCAGCGGTGGAGGAAGGAAGGGAGGGGGAGCAGGGGGCATGTGAAGTAGTTCTCCTAGGTAGTATAATGAAGATTCAGGTACAGTATGCTCTCTCCCCCCATTTGGCCCACAGCTGACCCTGCAATGCTCTGCATGAGGCTAAGTCCCACCCACTCCCGCCTGGAGCAGCCTGCATCGCCAATGGCACTGCTCCAGCCAGCATATAGAGCTTCCCAGCTGGGCTGCTCCCACTGCAGCCGCCCAGGTACTGCTCGGCTCCCCCTATGCCCCTCACCTCCAGTGGCAGTTCTTTCTCCTCCTGCATGCCAGACACTACATGTCCAGCCAGGCAGCGGGGAAGCTGCAGTCAGGAAGCTCTACTGCCCAGCCACCTTCCAACCACTCTGCTTGCCTGCCACAGTGAGCAGCCATCTGTGGACGGGTGAGTGGGTGGAAGGGAGTCCTGCCAGGAAGCTGTACATGTGGCCAGGACTGCAGCTGGGGCCAGGTGTGCGCAGGAGTGTGGCATGTCCTGTCCCAGGCAGGAGTAGGTGGGGCTTGGCCCCACGTGGAGTGGCGTGGGGGAAGCTGCGGGCCAGATACAAATCAACTGGCAGGCTAGATCCAGCCCACAGACCATATTTTGCCCACTCCTGCTCTAACCATTCCAACTAACTTCAACTCTGACAAGAGCTAGGCCAATGCTGAGCACCTTTGAAAATTCTGACCCGATCAAGAATATCTTGCATTCAAAAGCTTTTCTAAATTTTATTCCAACTATGCAGTTGGTCCATTAAGATATCACCCCCCAAAAATCCTAGCCTTTTTTTCCCCTTTAAACACAGTTCAGAATCTATGGAGTATTTTTTTTTTCTTTAAGGTATTTAAAAGCAATTAATTTTTATTGCAAGTAAACTATAAAACATACGAGTAAATTAGTCGGGGAAACACTACTTAAGAGCTAGGTATTAAGAAATTTTATATAAAGCTAAAACAAGGCAGGAATTAAGTGGCTTGTTTAATGTCAGAAGCAAAAAATGGCAGAGTTTGGACTAGGATGTTGGCTACGATTGCTATAGCAAATTTCATGCAACTTTTGTAAAATTCACTGGAAGTTGTTCTCCTGATTCCAGAGTGTCAGGTCAAAGCAGTATTATTGCTAGGCTGTAGAAAAAAAGTCTCACTGAATTATCGTAAGAATGGTAACCATACTGCTGATGGTAGGAGATGTAAGTCAGAGAATTTCAGGGTTCAGACAGATACAGATGTTCAGCTTCCACCAGAAGAATACACATTTTCTTGGTGGAAACCAAAAGCGTACATTCATTTTTTTCTCCTGGGCCAAAAATGGTGGTTCCAAGAGGAAAAAAAGCTGATTCCAGCCAGAGAGAAGTTGGTTCTGGGAGAGTTTCTCCTGGGAGAATGAACTTTTACACACTTTTTCCTGGCTTAACTCTTCCTGAAAACTGGAAGAAGTAGAGCTGGGGTAAGGCTCCCATGCCTCCTTGAGCAGGGCCCCCTAGGCCCCGGGTGGGAGCAGTCACTCCCATGCCTTCTCTAGAATCTAGTCCCTGATCACCATGGTCTGGAGAATGCTGGTAGGGAGAAGAGGGGAGCAGTCACCAGCTTCTCCCTCCCAGCTCCTCACACTTCAGGGACTCCGGCAGGAGAAGCAGACAGGAGGCTTTGCACATTACTCTGCTCACTTGGGTCCTGGGCACGGGAAGCCAAACAGAGGCTCCAGCATTAAAAACTTCTACTGCCTACTTCTCACACTGAAGTCCCCAAAAACAGACATGGGCTAGGGTCTTTGACTTGCTGCTCCCCTCCCATCCTGGACTTTGGTAGGGAATAGAAGCAGCAACTATTGCTCCCCAAGTTCCCCAGGTTTTGGGAAGAAGTGAATGGCTCTGCCAGTCCCGATGGCTTCCCCTTTCCACACACGCTGCCCAGCTGGGTGGTGGGGCAACAATTAAGAGCCAGGGGGGCTGTGAAGCAGGCTCTGGGAGAGCTTCCCCAAGTCTGGTTCCTGGCCGCAGTGGCTTTTAAAATCACCACCCAACTGGCTGGCAAAGGCATCAAGGGGAACCAGGAGAGCCAGGAACCAGGTGTGGGGAACCCAGGGAGGCAGGGGAAAGTACCCACCCACTCCTTACACCAGAGTCCCAGATGTGTGACACATGGGGGCTTTGCATAGGGCTCAGCCCCAGTGCCTAGGAGTTTGTTAGAAATTTCCACCTGTAGAAATGAACATCTGTTCAAGGCTAATAATGCTGAACAGCCCAGCCCCCTCCCTGCTTCCCACCGTGAACAGTGGAATAAATCACCTAGCAAAAAAGCAGAACGCCATTGTTCATTTTCCCTTGTAAGTTCAAAATCTGTTTGCATTACTTTATATAACTATGTTGCAAAAAATAAGAGAAAAGCATTATGTCAAATGTGCCTGAAGAGGAAAACTGTGTACTTACTCTGGACTGCAGTTCAATTTCCTAAGGTCTGAATTCAAATTAGGCACAGGAGCTGGAACTGGAGTAATGGGCAAAATATTCCTGTCCTGAGTAAGGTTTACAGGTCTTAAGCTTTCTGGCTGCTGAGAATGTAGATTTAATCCTCCTAAGGAGGAAGACAGCTGGTTCATGCCACAATACTGCTGAGGGAGAACAAAAAACACAAGAAACATTGCAAATGAATAACGCTGCTCTAATAAATAAATGTAATTTTAATTCATTGCATTATTCATTGGGATCTATGAAAAATACAGAACTAGTTAATATTGCTGTCTGGATGCATAGCCACTTGTACTGAAGTAATTTAAAAAATATTAAATAAAACTGGACAACTGGGTGCTAAAATACTAATGCATATTGCTTTAAAAGAAATTCAATTTATACTGTGAGATCAACACAAAAGACAGAAACTTGTATAGGAAAGCATAAACCTCATTTTCATGGTAGAATGACTTCAAAGACTGAGGAAACCATCTCACACTAAAAAAAAAAAAAAAGATGGGATATTTCCTCCTCAAAAGGTCTTACAATACCCAAATGCAGAATATCATGCCCCCCCACCCATACTGTTTTCAAGTCTCAAGGAGACGGGTAACATAATCTATTTCCCCTCTCTAATGCAGGGTAAACATGAAACTTTGTGTTTTCATGCCTTGGCCTTGTCTCTCTATTATTTAGCAAAAGTAATGTCAAATGAATAGTTGTGAAATCTCTTTCACTTTAGGTAAGGGGTCGGCAACCCCTGGCACATGTGCCAAACATGGCATGCAAGGCCATTTTGCTTGGCATGCCACAGCCAGCCCTGGCTCTGGGTAGCTGCTGCCAGCTGTGGAGCCTGGACTTGCAGTGTCCCAGCTGCTTGCTGGGAGCAGCCTGGACTCCCGGCTGGCAGCAGCTACCCAGAGCTGGGGCCAGTGTGTGGGCTGTGCTGCCCTGCTGTCTACCCCAAGGTGCGTGCACAGTTGCCACCAGCATGGAGCTGATGCTGGAGCTGTGGAGCCTGGTGAAGCTGTTTGCAGCCTGTCTGCTGTTTGCTGCAGCTGCCCAGAGCCCAAGCTGGCTACAAAGAGCTGCACCAGGCTCTAGAGCCCAGTCACCAGCTCTGTGCCAGGAGCAGGGGAGAGACTGGGGCTGCGTTGCCTCAGGCCCCTCCCCCCCCCACCAGCTCCAAGGTGCACACATGCCAGTAAGGAGCTGATGCCAGGCTCCCGAGCCCGATGCAGGTGTTTGCAGCCTCCCAGCTGCAGCCAGCCCCGGGTCTGGGTAGCTGCTGCCAGCCAGGAGCCCGGGCTGCTCCCAGGAGGCAGCTGGAATGCTGCAAGCCCTGGTAGGAGCAGCCCGGGCTCCAGCAGCTACCCAGAGCCAGGGTAGTTGCTGACAGCCACAGAGCCTGGGCTGGGGGGCAAGGGGCACACACAGGGCATTCTGCCATGTACCCCCTGCCCTCTTTTTTTCTGGCATGCCAGCACTCTGGCACCTTCCAAGGTAGGCACTGTGGTGTTTTTCAGTACTCCAGCCAAAAAAATATTGCCTACCCCTGCTTTAGATATTCAAACTAGAGGGGGACGTTAAATTGAAATTTGTTTTAATGTCATTACACAAAACCACCTGGAGTCCTATACCATAATGCACTCAGTATAAAGAAGATTACAAAACTGCTTTAAAAAAAATCTTTTTGGCTGAAGTCTGACTTTCCAGGTATAGATCAAACTATGAAGTCAACAAGGAAGGCTTACCGGAGCAATGCTTTTGTGCATTCATCAATAATGAATATTGGTAAAATCAAATTGATATGAATGGTTCTTACATCTAAAAATTGTTCCAATAAATTTAAAATAATCTTGTGAATGATAACATAAGACACATAAAATATAAGCTTCACAAAAGGACTGAAAGATAAGTAATTTGTGAATTAAAAAGATCTTACTTGTGAATATTGTTGAAACCCAGAATGATGGCCTGGGTTTGTGGGCTGCATAGCAGAAGTAGGTGGTGCAGAATTCTGATAACCAGGTTGAAGAGTTGGGTATCCATAACCAAAGGGCTTAGAAGTCTTTGATGTTGGGGGAACAGAGGGGGCAGGAGCTGGACTACTTGTTATAGAACGTTTCTCTTTAAAAAAAGACGGTGTTTATTACATTTAAGTACACCAAGAAAATTCCCAGCTGCTGCTGAATAATAAAACTTAATTATAAAGCAGCAATGCCAAATGTCTTTACACTGACCAAATATGTATAACACACAATAGTAAGAAACATTTATATCCTGTTATCAGCAACCAGAGGATACTCTTGGCCTTACCTTACAGCAGAGCTGTTCAACTGGTTGCCTGTGGGCTGCTTGCAGCCCACAAAGGGTTACATTTTAGCCTGCAGGCGCCTGCCACTTTACCCATTGCTTTGGCTACCATGCAAGTGGTGTCTTCGGGCTCTCCTCCCTGCCTCTGCACCATAGGCTGGGGCACTGTGACAGTGCAGGGAGCTGAGAGTGAGCCTGGGGTGGTGTGCATGCGTGTATGCATACATAATGCTGGCTGGGGGAGTCACCGGTGCCTGGTGTAGCAGAGAGGCAAGGGAAGGGGACACAAGTGCATGGTGCAGCAAGGGGGCAGAGAATTGTCTGGCAGGGGTGCTGTGGGTTTGTGGTGCAGTAGGGGAGCCTGCACATGTGTGCAGTGTAGCAGTAACGAGGGAACAGGCACACAGCCCATGGTGGTAGGTGTCATGGGAATGTGGAAGGAGTGTGTGGCCCACAGGGACCGTGGCTTGTCTTGGTGTAGCCTGCAGGGTATGCAGGCTCTGCTGGTGCAATCTGCGTGGCATGAAGCCCCTAGCTGCTTGAAAGTTGCAAAGCCCTGCTACATGTTTAACATTTTCTGTAATCTTATTTAGTGTAATGTGATTATGAACTAAACAGAAAAACTTCATGTAATTTTATATTTTGTTCCTTTTAACAGAAAAAGATAGGAATAAAAATATTATTGGTTACAATGCAAGAAACAAAAAGACCATAATTATATATTTTTTCTCCATTACATTTTTTGCTCCTGACCTTTGCCAGCCTTGCATCAAAATATACTGACCCTCAACCTCCCTCTGGCTTACCTGTGACAAAATTGCAAAATTTTATTAAGAGTGCATATGGTCTCCCTTGAATCAGTGCAAGTCCTGCCTGTATATTTTATAGCACAATTTGGCCCTGTTTTAAAAGGTCAAACTGTAAATAAAACATAGATCCCAATTCAGGTGGCCTGTTATATGGGGCAGAGAGGTAGCTTGGACAAGAGATTTAAACACTGCTTAGGTTACAAGTGCATGTTACATCTCTGTAGCTCTCAGATAAGGGGGAAATGCTGTTTTGCAACTGGTATATTTCAAGTTTTTAAATGGGTGTCCCCCCTTGCCCTGAAAAGCTCTAAAACCACGGTCTCTTGCTGGGGAACCAAGACAGGAAAGACTACGTGAAGTAGATGCACAGCAGAGAGAAGTTAGCTGTGCTGACCTAAGTCAAGTACATGGCATAGCAGTGCAAGCAATGTGCAAAACGCCATCCGGTAAAAATCTACAGTTGGTCTGGGTAGCCAAGAAAGTGGATGAAACCAGAAAAGTGTCAAGCTGACTCAAATTCCCTCAACAAGCAAGTGGTACAAATTTTATTCTAACAAGTTTTAAAGTAGTTAATCTTTCCAGGCTAGTAAATAGAGTACAGTACACTGAAACCACATTTTATCTTACCTCTATTTTAAGGTAGACCGTGTAAGAGAAATTATATCAGCTTTACACTAAATTAGTAGTGCCCAAAAACTCTTCTCCCCATGGGCCAGATGAATGGTGCCAAGTTGGTCTGTGGCCTGGATCTGGTCCATGGACCTGATGTGGTATAGAGAGCCAGCCTGGCAGTGGCCCAATACAGTGGCACAAGGCTTGGGAGTGGGGGAGCAGTGGCAGTGTTAACTGTCATCACTCTTGTGCCAAATTTCTGAACCATGAGGAGCTCTTCAACCTGGATGGTTGAATCCCTGGACTAGACAGATGCTTCCCCTGCTAGAGGAATCCTGAGCTGTGGGCTTAAGCAAGCTACTGAAACCATATTATGAGGTCAGAACAATAAAAACAATATAGTGAAGCCCAGGATTAACTCAATTACTAATCAAAATCCTAAATAAAAATGTGCCTATGTTAATGGATTTAGTACCCTTGGTTTTCAGATGAGTGGCAGGGTCACAGACAGAACCTTTTAAAACCCTCAGGAAACTATCAGCAAAACTATCTGAGACTGGTCTGGACATTCCTGATATTTTTTAGAGCACAAAAGCCTTAATACTTTGATTTTTCTATCGTATATAAGGAAGACAAAAAAAGGACAAATATTATCTAACTCTGTACATCAAGTCTAATCTTTGGCATCTTAAACTCTCAGTATAGATGCCAATGAGCATCTTTACATGTGTTCTTGGTACAGGTGACTGGTGCCTCCTGAG
>NW_017728912.1:19810710-19813636 GCF_001723895.1 Crocodylus porosus
CATTCCAGAAGCTTTAGTAAAATGCACTCCCATCATCATTTTGAAGCATGGGAAAGGCCGAATACATGAGACAGCGAGGCTGCTGGAGTGTGCTAATTAGCACGCTCCAGCAGCCTCTGTTAATAAAGTGTGTTCCAATGTGCCTGTAATTACAATGTGTTGGAGCAGGTGTCCTGTACATCTACAGGCACCCAATATTACCAAATGTGATGTGAATCGCACATGTCCGTTAGGATTTGGAATAGTACCAACTCTTTTCACACACAGTATTTAAAAGTCAACAGAAATTGACGGGGGTCACTAATGACTTGGCTTGGAATTCAACGGATGAAAACTTTCAGCTTTTTTGGTCAGACTAAGACGACTAAGAATAATATTTTTAGAACAAGACAGAAAAATGGTGGTGGGGGGGAGGAAGGTTGTTTTTCTGTCTGTTGCTTTGCAACAACAGGAAATGAGAGGCAGTTTTAGCTCTGTCTTCAACTGAAATATTAGACAATTAAGAACATGCTTTGTCTCAAACAAAACAGGATTCTTCTCCAGTGTCATGACAGTTAAATTATGATTTGTAGGACAGACAAGTTTTATTATACAGCTCCTCTAATCTTAACTGTAATAGAGATAAAAATGTCAATTAAAAAGCAAGATACTTTGGTGAATGAAATTTTAATAACTTGTTCCAATATTCTATACTTATTCCTTCTTCCCTTGTTGCCAGTTACTCTTTAGTGTTTCTAAGAGGGTTTTTTTTTAAAAAAAACAAAAGTTTAAAAGTTGTAAATTTGAAAATTAGCATGTAGCAAATCTTACCTGGAAAGCCACCTCCTTCAAGGGCATCGTAATTGTTAGGAACGGGAGAGGCACTGCTAGTAGTGGAAGAGCTATCAATAGCTATAAGTAAATATAAGAACATTTGCAACATTAAGCATTTGCAAGTTTCTGAGAGAAAAGGGTTTTTAAAAAAACATTAGCGAGATCCTGAAAAAAAAACACCACTGCCCATAAGCTACAGAAAAACAAAATTACTACTGAAAAACACAGATTACACAAACACAGCCATTTTTTACACTAAAACTCACAGAAAAGCAAAACATGGATAAGGACAAAGAACAATTAAAAACGATTTCTTGTTTCCATGAGCATTTTATGAACATCCATTTCTAATCGTAATCAAGCAACTTAAAAAACATTTTTAAATGCTTGGTTGATTTCCTCCTACCTACTGGATAACGCAAAATTCCCTTCATCTTCAAATGAGAGTTTTGCCTGAGTTGGGAGTTTCAGATAAGACCAGTTAAGTAGTGACTTGTTCTCTGAAATTTTAGAACATGCCCTTCCTTTGTTTGAGACAGTTCATTTTGTTTTACTGTTAGACGCAAAAGTCCTACTGAACATTTCTTGGAGGCAGAAGGACAAGCCAAAAAGGCTCACCTAAATTAACTAATAAAACACTTCAAGCAGTTTTCTTTGTACCGAGTAGGCTACTTATACTTTTCACTACGCAATGCATGTTTGCTTTTTAATGGACTATCTGGATTATAACATAGTATAGATACCAATTTTGAAAAGAAAGTCTTAAAAACGTTTCAGTTGATGCAATTTCATAAACCTTTGCCACATGAAAGAGACCATTGAAGAAGAAAGCAGGTACACCTGCTCTTTGAAAACAATTTTGGCTTCTGATTCTGGGTTTTGAATTTTTATATCTTAATTACTACAGGTCACAAACAAGAAGAATGTATAAGAGTTCAACAACAAAACAACAATAAAAAGCTATGTACAACTCCTGCAGGTGGGACAAGCAGTATGGAAATCCTAAAGAGATTCCTCTGCTACTACCTTACTTAAGGTCTACATTCTTTACAACTCACCCCTCCTTGCAAAGCCAAGTGGTTTTAAGGAAGTTCTTTAATGAAGAGAGGACGGTGGCTTTAAAAACTCATGAGGGAGAAAGCATTCATTGTATAGGGATGCACTGAAAACTTCTGTGAGAACTTTACTAACAACATGGAAACACCACTATTGTAAATATTATTTTGACATTTCAGTTATTTATATAAACATTTTTTACCTGGGATACAAAATAAGGCTGAAATTCAACATTCAAAATTAGTCACTTTGAGTGGTGAAATTTTAGCCTATATATATTTAAAATTTAAGCAGATTATTTTAGAAATAGTGTGTTAGTTCTCAGGTTATTTTTAAATTAAGCATATATACATTCCTTTGTTTTTGTGTTTGTAAGAGAATGTAACAGTCATCTCTCTCTCCTTATCAAGTTCTGCCTCTTTTCCCAAATCTGGGGAAAATTTCTAAAAGCAGAAGCAAACATGATGCCTATTTACTACTCTGTCCTCCAGCTTGGTAAGCAGCACAACTCTATCAGGTTCACTTAAAATAGGGATGGACAAAATACAGCCCGTGGGCCAGATGCAGCCCACCAGACCATTTTATCCAGCCTGCAGGACCCCTAAAAAATTTACAAAAATTAATATTTATCTGCCCCTGGCCACGGTAAAAAATGACAGGAATCAGGGGCACTAGGACCCAGAGAAAACCATGGCAGGCCCCTGGAACAGCAGGGCTCACCCAGCCCTGCCCCCCTAGCTGGAAGCCCCTTCCTAGCAGAGGCTTCTGGTCTGGGACCATGGGGCTATTCATCCCTGCATCAATGTGGAAAATTCAGGTAAGTGTGAGGGGCAGGGATGGGACGGGAGAGAACTGTGGATGACCGCCCCAGTCCTTAGGGCTGGGCCAGCTCCTGCCGAGTCCCGTGGTCCGGCCATGCAGCCAGGAGCGTGCGGGCATTTGGGAGGCAGTGACAGCCGGGATCCTTTTGCCCAGATGCGTGACTGTGAGGTGCATGGGGTTGGGGTTGTGCATGCTGGTCCCCCTCTGACTGCAGGGGATGGGGTGGGGGCCTGGG
>NW_017728912.1:19813736-19821878 GCF_001723895.1 Crocodylus porosus
TCCCTCCCTCCTGTGTCCAACCAGCTGGGCAGTGCCTTGTGGGCCATAGAGGGATGCCACTGCCCTTGCCCTCTACTGCTCCCCCAGCCCTGCTCACTGCAGGTGGCAGTGGTATCAAGTGCTGGCCAAGGGAGACGGAGATGCAAGGTTCCCTCTCCCCCGCCCTAACCCCAGGAGACAGCGCGGGCTGGTGGGTGTTGGAGCTTCATCCCTGTCCACCCCCCCTGGAATTCCTGACAGGCAACTGGCTAATCTAAAATAGGCCTGAATGCCAGTCCAACCAGAGCTAGCAGAAAAGGGCCAAGTGCAGGCATTCGGGAAGGTTAAGGGGTCATTAAAGGAGGTAAAAAATGCCACCCGATATAACTTGGTTTGTTCAGGTGCAGACCTTACACTGAGACCCAGTCGATCAGAAAATCAATCTGTATACATATAAAGGGCTTAGTCTACCTGTCTGTCTGTAATGCTCTTGGGGGGCATAGCTCCAGCCAGTGCTGTGTCAAGAATGCCTATCAAAAATCATTCTTGATGGGCAATTCACTAGTCTAAACACATAACTACAGAAGTTCTGCACACATACACTGGTCTAAAAATGGAGGAAACTGGTCTAAGATAGATCTGGATCAATATACACTCTAATGTAATCAATCTAAGTTAGATCAGTGCATCCAATTTCTGTAGTTACCTGGCTGGGAAAGCCTATCCACTTGCCCCTGTCCCAAGGCTGCACTTTTTCTACCTGCCTCTGTAGCACTGGGCTATTTTTAGTCCTTCAGCCCCTCATTCCCCATCCCTCATGGACCAGTCAGCCCCAACCCCATTCTGCATGCAGCTTGGGGTGCCATTTTTTTTTCCAGCTTTCGCTGCTGCTGGGAACTGAGAAAGTAAGTATTGGTAGAGGGAGCACCAGGGAGGACGGGGAATAGGTTTGCAGAGGGTGGGAAAGGGTTGGGGAACTAAAGATAGCCTCTGGTCCCCCTCCAAACTTCTTCCATGAGCCCCCCGATCCCACCAAACCCACCATCACTTCCAAGAATACCACCTGAACCCCAAATTCCTCCTACAGATGCTGCCTGCCCCCCATCACTCTCACAGATCCTATTTGGCCCTCCATCCCCACAACTAGCACCCCCTCCATCCCAATTTACCTTAGATTGGGTGGCTGTTTTTAACATGATCTAACCTCCCCCTCCTCTCTGTAAAAGTCTGCATTTAGCCTTACAGGGTGGCATGGAGGTTTGAGGGGTATGGTCTCATCAGAACTTAGAAGAATCCATCTGTCATGCGATTAGAAAAACAACAATAAACTGAGCAGCCTTGAATTAGGGGATAGACAGCTTGTACCCTAGCCAAATGAATTTTCAAGAAGCTGGATTTGCATGCGATTTGGATCTAATTTTGGTTTTCAGTCCAGGAAGATACCTCCATTTGCTTTAAAGAAGTGTTGGGTGAGGTGGGAGAGGGTTCTATTATTCCACAAATCATCCTCACTACCAAGGAATACCTTCTTTCTAGACAATTTAGCCATTCAACATCTATGCTGTTCTACATACAGATTATTAGGAGGACATGGTATGGAGTACCTAGCTTGAGTATCTTACAAAATCCATCCAAAACCTCATTATCAAAAACCATAAGAGAACAATCCCAAGAGGAAAAAAAAAAAGAACAGAAGCAGCTTGAATTCTTGTCATATTGCAGAATGCCTCAATTTTTCATTAACATGCGAACCCATGTTTATGGGAAAAACGGTGCTACTACTAAGTCTCTAGAAGTGAATGCTAAACCACAATCTGGGAGATTCTGCTGATCTAAAAGGAATGTTAAACAAAAGCTGCTACAGGCTATAATTTAACTATCAAATTTTCATTAATGCTGTTGAAAGGAGTCCGAATTATTTTGTGTAGAGAGGGGAATAAAGACCGTGAAAGCTTGTAATAGTAAGGTTTAAGGAGGAAGTATTAAAAGTGTAGTTAGTAAGACCACTGTAATACCTATACTTCCAAACCAAGACAAACTCATGACCTGTACTGGGCCCCTCAACCCTAATAAACCTCAAAACCACCAATGCAGAATCTGTAGTATACATCATACAACAGATTTCAAGCACCTATCAACAGGATGAAAAAATGGCCCGTTTTCTTCCTCTCTCAAAAAGCACCTTAACAGAGATAGTTATAAAACAACTTTTCTTTGAGAGTTAAACGAGACCAAGAGAGGGACTTCCCAAGTAACTTTCATAGTAAGAAAGTGTGAAATTAGTTTCAAATCCAAGTAATTCTGATAAACTATAGACAGGGATCCTTGCAGAAGAGACCATGAGATCTGGAAAAGAGTGGCCAAACAAACTGTTATGACCACAGACCACCCCTGCAGGTTGGAGCCAGCACACAGGGCTCAGACTGGGGCCAGTGTGTGCTGCATGTGGAATGCAAAGCTGGATCTAGCATATGTGCTGCATGCAGTACACAGGGCTGATCCAGGGTGTGCTGCATGTGGCATCCCTTCAGACCAGCCCAGTAACCTCTCCAGGATCTCAACACAAGCAAGAAGACTTAAGAAATAAATATAGTCTGAGCTGTATGGTTGGATACTAGTAAAAAAATACATTCATAAGAGTACAAGTTCTGTTTATAGTTATGGACTTAAAAGATATATATTGCAATGTAGTGTTTTCTTTAGTTCATCATTTACAATGCTTTCCATACATAGAAAAAAGGAAAAATACAGTAATACCGGGATAAATTTCATCATGAGTGGTAAAATACTTTTAAAATGACACCTGCTCATATATTTATACAAAGAAAGTAATAATCAACCAAATGCCTCTACAGGTGCAATTTAGTTAAAAACATTATGATATTTGTTGAAAGTCAGAATATTGAAATTAAGATGGTTTTACAAAATGTATATATTACAAATTACAAATACAGAAAATGTCTGTCATTTTAGGGTGAATATTGCTACTTGTCAGACAACTACTATATTCATAGAATAGTTTGACATTTTCTAGTTAATTTGCTTGCTGTCTGAAGAGTCAGAATTACTTTTTGGCTTGAATGTTTGATTTTAGTAATTTAAGGAGGTCAAAATAGGAAGACAGAATTTAGGCAGGAAAAGAGCAAGATACTGGTGTAAAGCTAAAGCAGACCTGCTTCCTCATCCTCCTCATCCTCTTCCTCATCACCTGAACTTGATGACAAGGGAGCTGGTGCAGAGCTAGCTTGATTATTAACATATCCACCATACTGCATGCCTGTGAAGTGGAAAGCACAAACATCAGAGTCAGACAGACAGAAAAGGTGAGAAACAAGTCACAAATCATTGCATTAAAAGTGAGAGAAATTAGGCATTCCAGAAAACGCTTTAACATGCAAGTAAAAGTCCATATCTAGTCGACTTAGCTAAATGATCTCCAAAAGTAGTTTTAACACAATCAAGTTTTGTGGGCTACGTTAGTTAAGCATTAGTGCACAAACAGTTTTAGTAGGAAGGTATATTTTAAAATAAGAATTAAGAATTTTTTTTTACAATGCTTACAAAAATGTGCATTCTTTCCTAGTTAATGTTCTTAGCAAATCTGTGAGTGTCATTCAAATCCTTTGGAATTTTTAGTTTCTGGTAATACATGAAATGCCATATTTACCTGAATCCAAGACAAGCCTCCAATAATTAGATTCCGGACTTGGAAAACGTATAAATTTGTCATAATTTTCCTGTCTAGAATATAATTTTTGGAGGATCATCTTCAATTTGTTCCTCCACTGCCCAACAGTTGTGTGTGTGGGTGGGGGGGGGGAAGCAATGGCAGGTGGCAGGGGACTCCTACTCCTTACTACCTGTCCCCGCCCCACATCAAATGCAGGCATGCCCCACACCTGCCCCCATGGTACTCCCTGCAGTCTGCCCCCACCACTTGCATGCCTCCCAACTGCCTTTCTGCCTCCTCTGCTTGCCCCACCTTGCCTCCTGTTCTGCCTGCCCATTCATGCTTGCGCCCCAATACCCGACCCCTCCACGGTGCCTGAACCCATAGGTATCTACTCATCCACCACTTGCTTCCCCTCTCACCTGCCCCACAGCTGCCCCTTCTTCCCCTTTGCAGCTCCAGCTGTTGCAGTGGAGGCAACAACAGCTTCAGCCCTGGCCCAGGTTGGGGCTGGAGGCAGTGCACACTCCATGCTCCCTGCCTCTTCTGTACATGCAATATGCCAATTACCTATATAAAAAATGTGTATAGTATTTTGTAAGATGTGCAAAATGGCACAACAGCAAATGCAGATCAGTTTTCAATTAGTTGTGTACAGGACTACTGACTTGACTCAAAGTATGCCATGAAATTATGAACTTCTTTTGCTGTCATTGATGCAGGCTGCCACTGTTTCTCCTTTGGCAAACCAATGGACTACTGTGCTGTACAAGCAATCTCAGACTTTTCCAAGGGTCAAATTAAGAGTTCTGTTTTTTTCAACACAAGCATCTGGTTAACATTAAGACATATGTCTTATTTTAGTAAGGAAGACTGAAGAAAGAAAAGATTTTCCCTTTAAAAGACTGGTAAATACATTATTTTCCTATGAAAAACACAGGCAGCTGCAGTTGGGGGGGGGGAAGGGAAGAGAAGAAAGGGGGACCCTGTGGCTTCTCTGTTAATCCCCTAGTTCCAGGATGTTGCAGGTGCTGTTGGTGGAGCCAAAATGCCTGCCTGCCTTCTCTTCTTGAGCTGAGCTGGGTAGAATACAGATTTGCTGAGGGATATATATGTTTAGAGTAACTCTAATCTACTAAAGCTAACTGAAGCAAGCCATGCTGATCTCAATTCAGCAAATACTAGAATTGAAAGTGGATAAATACAAGTGAAAAGTATATGGGAGAAATAACATAATATCCAAGGATGGGAAAGTGGAAAACCAAAAAAGGCCAAGAGAAAAAGCCATAATTCTAGGGAGATACTTTGCTTGGCATTTTTGACCAAAAGAGATCCCAAAAGAAAGCTTTGTTAAAATTTTACAATCTACACGATCAAAGGAAGAAAGGGTGAACACTGCATTGGTGGTATGGCTCGTTACCACTGTATCCCAACAATAAAGTATTTAAAATGTTATTCCACACAATTTATGGGCAAATGAGACTGTAGCTGGAAAGAAGGAAAAAGATAAAAAGGGAAAGGGGCTTATTTATAAAACATGCCACAAAAGTCCTCATTTTTGTTTAAAAAAAAAAAAAAAAAAATACGTAGCCATTAAGCATATTGCAAAAAACTTCTATATGTCAATTTGCTTGGCTTAAATTTCATACCAGTAGCCCTACCGTAGGAAGAGAGGTAAGAAAAAAAAAAAAAAAAAAAAAAAAGAAGAAGTAGTCAAAAGAAATTAGATTTCTTAACAAGCCTCTTTTCCATTATCCTCATATTTCTAATGCATTCACCTCATTTTCTACCAAAAGATTAAAATGTTAAAATGTTAGTATCAAAACTTTTGCAAAACGAATGATGAACTTTCAGATGCAGGTGCTGTTATAATGAATGAGTGAAAATAATCCACTAGATTCTGCCATTTCAGAATGTAAGCAAGCAAAAGAGTTTATTTATATATTATGGATCTGTCTATAAAGGGACACTCACAGAAAGTTGATCTGAATTAACTACGTGTGACTTCAAAATGAATTAAATAAACTACATGAAATCCCTACACGGAAACTCATTCCAAATTAAAGTTGCTTTAATTTGCTTTTATCAGTTCACTTTGCAAGTGACGCTGAACTGAATTAAGGTAAAATAGAACATATATGTTTATTCATACACCGAGAACATGGAAGTACAGAAAAATGCATCTATGCGTACTGATGTCTGATAAAGTCAACACAAGAAAATTAGAATACACATTTCAGGCCCCTGGCAAATTATGAAGGTTCTTGATATTATGATACTGGATTCTCTGGCTTAAATAAAAAAAATCTATTCATTCAATTCAATACATACTGCATGAGCCTTCAAACTGAGAGGTTTTTACATTTGGACAGAATATTTACCAAGATCTGAAATGATGTGTACAAAACACGTTAAATAAATTTCAAACAAATCACTGTCAATGTCATATCGATAATATTGTACATTAAGACTAACATGTTCATTTCAATATTTCACCATGCCAAATCCTGGTGTGAAAGCACAGAACTCGCATGGTGGGTGTCATCTACAAAGGCTTATCCCTCTCTGAATGGGTTAGAGAGCCTCTAACCCTCCTTCTAATTTTGGAATAGGATATGAAGAATTTTATCCCAGATCATAGAAGTTACTTGTCCTCTCATCCCAAATCTTGAACATCTGGCACAGCAGGATGTATGATTTTTTGGATACAGGATAAAAATCTCAGACCTCTGCTGGCATGCAGGGAACCAGGGGTCAGCTCCCTGATCCCACACTCCGAGTACACCCATTTAAAGGGCAAGGGAGCACCTCCCCAGTCCCCAGATGAACATGTCCCTCTAAACTTGCCAGGATGCAGGAAGTCCAGCACTGAAGACCAGTGCCCTGGTGCATAGGGAACACAGCATCAGTTTAAGTAACTTTGTGAGCACACTGGCATGAGACAGCCTACACTGGGCTCCTCACACGCCAGCAAGTTTAAAATGCACTGGGCAGCAGAGCACTGGCGAGTGACTCCTGAGAGTCCACGTTTCCCAAACACGCTCTGAACTAGTATGCCATATGTTCAAATTAAAGTGGGATACAAACCACTTACAAAGATGTTCCAACACATTTAATGAGTAACATATCTTTGTGGCTAGTTTGCCATTTTCATCACATAATAAACTCCTTGAACATCTAGCAAGTTACAATTTGTTGTGCAATTAACTTATTTGGACAATAAATGTATAGTCTGGTAGGAGACCTAAGGTGACACTGTGCCCTGCATTCTGAGTTCAAACTAACAGTTCTATACATTTACTATGCAATGATTACCATATGACTGCCTAGAACAGGGATATTCAGCCTCTGGCCTGTGGGTCAAATGCAGCCTGTGGATCCATAGGCGTCTGACCCATGGTGTTCCCCACGTCAGGAAATTTGACAGCAGGGGAGTGGTGACAATACACATAGCTACCCTCCCCTGCTGCCTAATTCTTAAACTTGGAGCCCCAGACAGCAGGTTAGGGCTAGGTCATGCCTCCTCCCCACCACCCCCTGGCTGGAAGAGGCTGGGCCATGCCCCTTTCCCCATGGCTGGCTAAGCCTCCTTCGCCCCCCGCAGGGTAGGGTCATGCCCCCTTCCCCCCCCATGAGGCTGGACTGAGGCCGGGCCATGCCCCCTTCCTTCCACAAGGCTAGGCTATGCCTCCTCCTTCCCCCTCATAGGGCCAAGTTAGATCTGGGATGCCCCTTAGCATGGCTGGATGGGACCCTGCCATCAGCACATCATGATGGATCAGGGCCACTACCTGGATCTGACTTGCAGACAACCTGGGCACTGCCCATCTGGTTCATGGGCCAAAAAGGTTCAACAACACTGGCCTAGAAGGATCAAATTACATGCTTCTGAGTAAACTCCATTCAGCACAGCTATATAACAACTACATTCCGTTAAATGGTGCTACATATAGGAACACTCCCAGTAGGTTTCATTATTTTACGTGGCTGTAAAATGGCTTTAAAGCAACTACAAAGCACCTAAAACAAAAACCATTTCTTGAATTGAGTTAGGCTCCGGAGCGGTGAGAGACACGCGGGTGAAGCCTGCTGCACCTCCGCTCCCCCAAAGCCCCCCAGACACCCCCTCAGCAGCTGCAGAGCCCCCTGCCAACCCCCAGCACAGCTGGAGGTAAGCGGGCTCATGGTGGGAAGGGGTTAACTCCTCGCTCCCTGGGAGGAGGCCACTGCCTGGTGCTGGGCCAGGTCAAGCCCCCGCCCAGGCCCCTACTTGGCCCAGCCCCCCAGGAAGCCACGCGACGGGAGCTGCGCGAACAGGCTGCGTAAACAGGCGCTCGAGTTAGTGCGGAGTCCACGGAGGAGAGGACTTGGGAGGGCACGAGACCCTGCCTGCGACCCACCCCCAGAGTAGTCAGCCCCAGCCATAGCCAGCCTACCAGAGGCATGACACGGGTGGGCATGCACCGCACACCGAGGGTCCCCTCAGGCTCTGC
>NW_017728912.1:19821889-19842592 GCF_001723895.1 Crocodylus porosus
TGCAAGACTGTTTCAGGCTGGACATAAGGAAGAATTTCTTTACTGTCTGAGCCCCCAAGGTCTGGAACAATCTGCCAGCGGAGGTGGTTCAAGTACCTACATTGAACACCTTCAAGAGTAAACTGGATGCTTATCTTGCTGGGATCCTATGACCCCAGCTGACTTCCTGCCCTTTGGGCAGAGGGCTGGACTTGGTGATCTCCCGAGGTCCCTTCCAGCCCTAATGTCTATGAAATCTATGAATTGGTTTTCAAGCCTTTATGTGGATAGTGCTTTACATACAACAGTTTTCTCTCTCTGTCTGGGAGATAAAAGATCGCTTAGCAGATAAGGGAATTACTTTAAATGGCCCACTGGCTCTTTTGGTTCATCAATAAAAATTAGGAATTATGACGTTTATGTAAAAGGGTTTTGGAGTTCTATGAATGAAAAGCATTCCTATAAAGCCAAACATTAAGATTTTAAAAGCATTTGAGAAATTTTAAAAATTTGTATGTAGCCACTTGATGATCATTATATTTATGACACAAAACAGCCAATAGCCTTTTTGGAGAACAAAAGGAACTAGAAGAAAGTAACAAAGATAAAATGGGGAAATAAAAACAAATAAATCCAATGATGGGATGGAGATAATGGGAACATAAAAGAGGGAAGAAAAACATGAGAGAGAGAAACATAGTTTGATACCCCGAAAGATTGAAAGAAGGGCTGCCCTTTCATAGGTCAGCCAAAAGGGGACAGGGATGCATTAAGAAGTTAAAAACATCCTACCAGAATCCTTAGTAAAAATATAACCAGGTAGGAAATAAACTGACATTTTCAAAAAAAAACCAGAAATCTTAAAATACCAGTCTATGTTCTAAAATCAATGTTTAGTACCTTCTTGAAGCAGAGACTCCGACGGCTTTGAGACAGATGGCACAGGCCCAGGCTCAGCTGAATGGTCTACAGGTGTTCTTACTGAAGAGGTCACAGCAGAAGAAACAGACGATCCAACACCTGACTTGATAAATCGAACATTTTGGCTTACAAAGTGCGATGAATCAACACCACCAACTGAAAGAGTGGGAAAGCAACAGAAAATTTTACTTATATCAAAGACAATACAAGGGAATTGTTAAGCTGTGTAGTATGTAAGAAAAACTACCTCAAAAAAGTAATAGCTCTAGACTGCTGAGGAGGCCATTTTTTCCAATTAAAAAGCTCTTCTGTTACTTTTCCATTAAGATGAAAAGACTACTGTGTTCTGAGCTAGTAAAGCAGTTAAAATACTTTCATAGTGAAAACTTTACATAGGCAGATTAATGTTAAATGAGCCTAGATTCAACTACCAAAAACTACACACTTCCACAGATTCACCTCTCAGGCCCCTCTCTCTCATCTGTTACTCTCCAGCTAAGGCACATAGGCCCCTTCTACACGTTATAGGTACCACACAATTAACTGGAAGTGAGCAATTACCTTGAGACTAGCTACATGTGCTAAGTAGCTATAAGCTCTAAAAAGTTCCAACCTGCTATAAAATGAACCTTGAAAATGTGTACTAACTTTATAGCTGGTTGCTATCAAGGTTTAATTTGCATGTGTAGCAGGGTGCAGCTGGGAGCCATCAGCTGACAGGACTCCTAGTAGCAGGGGTGCACCATGCCCAGCCAGGGCTGGGAGTCCTGCAACTGAGGGGACTCTCAGCCCCAGCAGCTGCCAATGCTTGGTCCTGGCAGCAATAGGACCCACAGTCCTGTAGTTATGGATGCTGGGTCTTTGCAACTGGGGCCACAGCTGCCCTGGGTACACGTGAAATCCTCAGGCCTGAAAGATCACAGCTGCCGTAATCCCCCAGGCCCTGGGATTTCACACACCCTGGAGTCTGGGAGATTGTGGCAGCTGTGATACCCCAGTTTTGAAAGAATTACCTTATGAAGTACAACGTACTGTGGTTTTAATTTTGCTGAATAGGACAGGTTAGCTGACAAGGAGATGATGTACCAATTCAAGTAGCGATTAACCTAGGATGTAGCAATCAAGCCCCAGATAAAGCTGGACTAAACATCTGTTAAAGTACATATTTTTTTATTAGCTTATCCTGGGCAAGCTTCATTAGCTGCCTCTTCCCAGATACTCTAGCTAACAAATACCATAGAACACCCCTTGAAAACAGCTGACCTGTCAGGTGGCAGTAACATTAAAAACTCTAAAATTAGCATGGATTAAAGGAAAATTCCAACATAATTTCACTTTGTGCCCAAAGGCTTGTTTAACATCTGCCCAAACCATATAGTTGGTCCAATAAAAGATATAAAAAAAAATAGAGGTGCACGAATATATTGGTTGCATAGCAGATTGGCACTGATAAAAGGAAAATTAATATTACTGACTATTGGGTTTTTTTGGCCAGTGTAGCCGATAATGTCACCGGTAAGTACAATAGGCCTTCTGGCTGGGGCTTCCCAGATACCACATGCATGTGCACAGCAGCTATGCGCATGGCCGGGAATGCAGCTGAGTAGCACAGAAGGCAGCTCCCTGAAGCTTCCCTTGTGACAGGGAAAAGGGGTGGAGGGGCAGATCGAGGCCCCCCCCAATGAGGGAGGAAGTGGGGTAGGGGCTGGGAGTGGGACAGAGCCCCAGGCAGCTTGTCCAGGGGGCACAGAGGGCAAGGGAAGGTGGGGGGTGCCTCCCTGCTGCTGCACACACCCCTGGGGGAGACATTGGGGGGCATGTGCTGGCCCGGATTTGTGCACAGCATGAAGGCAGGCTGCCTGCTGTGGGGTTGGGGACAGGGATGGTACCTGCCTCTTCCTAGTGCGGGAACTGGGCTCAGAGTGGACAGTAACAGGGCAGGCTCAGCTATGCGGTCCGAGGGGGAGTGGTGGCGCTGAGAGGAGTGGCTACGGGGGGGAGGGGTTAAGGCAAATTTTGGGGTGGCTATAGTCTCCCCAAATCCAACTCTAGTGCTGTTCCTGCTCAGGGCTCTCCTCTCTGCTGCCTTTCCCTTGGGAGCCCTGTGCCAGCTGTGTGTTCCTTGCCCACCCTGCAGCGGGGGGCTTTCAAAGGAAAGGCAGCAGAGTAGAGTCGTGAGCAGGAGCAGTGCTAAAGGAGGGTGTGAGAGGGCTATAACTATCCCAAAGTTTGCCTTAGCCCCACCCCGCATAGCCACCCCTCCCAGCATCACCACCTATCCTACGCAACTAAGCCCACCATGCTCCCGCCCACTCTGAGCTCAGCCCTAGCCTAGCCCCCCTACCAGGAAGAGGCTGGCACCACCCCTGACCCCAAGCCCGCCTCTGTCCTGTGCACAAATCTGGGGACGGCACATGGTTCCCCATGCCTCCCCCAGGGGAGAGCACAGCGGCAGGGAGCTATCCCCCATTCCCACTGCCCTGCAACTCCATCCTACTCCTGGCACTGGGGTCCCATTCACCACCTTCCCTTGGCAGCACTCCCAGCCCTGCCTTGCCCCACTCTCTCCCTCACTATGGGAGTCTCAGTCTGCCCACACCCCTTCCTCTCCACAGACTTACCTGCAAGGCACTATTCCACACTGCCTGGCTACATGCCTGTAAATCGGTTATCAGTTTGGTATTGGCCGATATGTCTGGTTAATAATCAAGCTATTGGTATCAACCAAGAAAATCTTTAACGGTACACCCCTAAAAAAAAAAACTTGCTTCTTGCACATTTCCTGGATCATCACTGCTACAACACCACTCCAGAACTAACAATAACCCAGAAATTGTCACTTTGAGAGTCTCATCAACTTTGAAAGACAGTTCAGTGTACAAGTGCATGACATTTCAAAGGTAATTTTAAAGGTTTACAAATCATGTTAATATAAACTGTACTTCAAACAGTGGCCTTGTGACCAAGAAGAAAAAAAAGTGTCTAGTGTTTACCACATATTCAAAGGCTGATTTATCCCTCATGCATTTAAACATGAAACTGGAACTCTGGCTAGAAATTATTACAGCTATACTGTAAATATACCTGTGATGGCAAAGCCATCTTCAGTACAAATGACTCTTATATTGGCAACGCTAATTCCCAAGTAAAATAAGTGGCAACAAGAAAAACTATTTTTGCTGACTTTTCCCAGCTTAAAAAGCCATGACGATTGCAAACTAGGTGGATTTATTCAAATTAAAAACTGATTTAAGTCACTAATTTTAATCATGATTTAAATCTGCAAAGATGAAACCTTGATTTAAATGATCAGTTTTAATATCTTCTACTGTATTTATACTTTGAGAAGCCAATATGGCAAGTTGATTTACAAGTAAATATGGCCTTTAAATAATATCTGCTGCTCTTTATTATCCAGCATGTTTTTGTATAATTATTTTAAAAATTATAGAATTTATATTCCTAATAGTTACTTTACTACAAAATGATGAATAACATTTCTTATATAGGAAATGGTTTACATTTTTTTTTTTTTTTTACACCCCCCTCGGTATGAAATTGCATTTTGGAAACTAAAATTTAAAACGCACAATTTTTTTCTGACTTCTTTTGATTATAGAAAAATATATCAAGTATGTTGGACACATAGGTAATTTGTCAAAACATGTTTTACATTAAAAATAACTGGCAGTAAACAAAGGAAGTATTATCTGTAACCAGTGAATTGAAATGATTTTGAATAGAAACAAAGTATTTCAGTTTCATCACTTCACTCTCATCTATTCAAAACTTACTTACATTTAAAAAAAAAAAAAGCTTCCATGTTTTTGCAATTCCTTGCCAGTTGCTCACCATTAAATGAACTAGCAACTAAATAGTTTATCATTAGCTGAATAGACTGTAATATAGAAAATGATAGGACTGCCAAAAGCCGATTTATGACTTCTAAGAAAATCTAGTTCTGCTTTAGAGCCTGTGACTTTCACCAGCTCAATGGTTTTACTTGCTTTAAAATCTGGTAGCAAATATGTATTATTTTTCTAATTTGAATGTTTGAAAAAAATAAATTGTAGTATTTTAGTTAACAAAGCATATGTCAATTGGCTTTCTTTTTAAAAAAAAGGATGTTTTAATTTAAACTAAACTTTTATCTACCCAAAAAACAAATCTCACTTCATCAGGCTACTGATTGACATAGCTTTGTCAATTAAAGTCTGTTGCAAACATGGCCTTCCTCAGGTAAGCAAGTTTAATTAATATTTTTTCCCCTGAACATAAAAATTTAGGTGGCTTGCAGACGTTAAAAAACAAAAACAGCTTGCTTTACCAGAAGCAGGAGCAGCGCATTAGTTCAACATGGCTATGCAGCATCTATATAGATTGGTTGCTTCAGTGGGGCTTTTTCACACTTTTAGCTAGAGCTGATTCAATCAGGTATTAGATAAAAGCACAAAAAAATGCTGCACTAAAGCACCCAGCCCAACTAACATGCTGCCTCATCTGGGCATTTGTAGGCTCGGAGCAGGAGTGCACAGAGTTTAAAGTGCTGCGGTTTTTTGTGTTTTTTTAATGTTTGCAAGCAGCCTTAATATTAATTGCAGACCATTACCCGTTTCCTACATTTTCCAAGGAGCTCATCAGCTGAAACCTAATACTGCTCAAAAATCTTCAGACTGTATCCTCCTTTGGACATTGTCTAGGCCTTGTTTAGACATATTTTAAATCTAGAGTTTCACCTTCATTTTTCTGTTCTTAGTGTTAAATCTAACAAACTTGGAGTGCCCTATCAGAGTACATCTCCATTACCTGCCCTCCCCCCAACCCCTGAAATTCATATGCACACGTGGATCAAAATAATCATTTAAGTCTACAGACGTTCCCAGAAAGCATGTTTAAGAACTCTAGTAGACCTTGGAACACTTGCAGGTTATTTAAGTGACAATTTTTCTGTATAAAGTAGCATGAGGTTTATAGGAAAGGTAATCACATCTTGTGAAACAGCTATCATTTACAAAAACCTGCTTCCTTTTGTGCATTACTAAAATTGATTTAGGCAATTTTCAGGAATCCACAAAATAGCTATTTAAATGTCATTTTTTTCCTACATTTTGGTGCTTTATTTTTTCACACCATTTCAAAATGAATGTGTGTGGAAATAAATCATTAGAGGCATAAAGTTTTCTGCATAGTAAATTTATGTCTATAATGATCATCTCCTAATACTGCAAAAAATGTTGTCACGTGGAAGTACATCCTTCATTTAGACATAATGGTGAAGTTGGCACCTACCTTTTTAAAGGCAGGTACCAAGACATATGTCATGTAGCCAAGCAAACAAGGAAAAAGATCTACTCAGACTAGTGATCAAACAATACTTTTAGTAAGTCACTGCAACGTTCTTCAGAAATACCAAATATAAAGGCTACTCCATATGAAAACACTCACGGTATTCATTGACAACTCAGAGTAAATAAAACTGTCACAGTACCCTTTCCCCCAAGTGACTTGTTTACAGCAGAACAGCTGCTGCTGCTATCCTTTCAAATGGGCGATTATTATAAAAACTGTATTTCTGATGCAATGCCACACTTCAGTTATGGTTACAAAAGGTGCTGAGCATTCTTGAGAAACTGCAAGTCTCAGCAAAAGGCTGAAATTTAAAGTCAAACTGGATATTATTTATTAAGCACCGTTTATCTTAGGCTCCATCAACGGTGCAATTTAATTATAAAACTGGCTTTTAGGCATTTAGTGTTGAGAGCAGTCTTCTTGTGCATTTGGAAAATTGTTGCTGAATGTGCTAATATGAAGTATCCAAGGGCATGACAAAATTAAATTGGGTACACTTCCTGAGAAAATAAAATCTTTGGATCAACTACTGATTATAAATACTTATGCTGCATTTAAATAGTGTGGTATTGCTATATTTTTCTACTGATGTAGAAAAGGAGTACTATACAAGAATAAGCACTAATATAACTATAAATGCTTATGCATAATTTTCAGTTAAATAGTACCACATTAACCAATTCTCTCTATCACCCTTCGAAAGTCAAGAACCATACTATTATTTAACATTTCAATTACAAGATCATTTAAGAGCTGTAGTTGGAAAGCAAAAAACCACTGGACAAAAAAGAAAAGAAAACCTCAACTAGACTTTTTCTGCATCAAACAGCTTATTAAAAAAAAAAAAAAAAATCGATAAAGTATTACATTTGTTAAAATCTAAACCGAAATCTGTTTCCTGCCCTCTCCCTGGAAATAATGTTTGAATCAAGAAATTTACAATTTTACACCCAGTTTATATCAGGGGTGTCAAATTCATTTGGCTCCATGGACCAGATGAAGGTCTCTGGGCCAGCCCACAGGCTACACCTTTGACACCCCTAGTTTATATAAGGTATAAGCATATAATTTTACATGATACATTAGAAGTGCAATTTGGCAGCTGTAACTGAGTTGCCCTCTTCAGAATCTGCTCTGCTCACCCAACTTGGGGAGGGGGCTACAAAAAGTACTTTAAACATAGTCTGTCTACCTTCTTGCTGAATGGATAACCATGTCCAGTGGAATCACCTCTATTGATGTCGAAATCAACGAAGACACACAAATAATTTTGGGACCTGGAACACAAGTACCCTCCACAGACAATTCTAATAGTGAATACCCAGAGCACCACACTACAGTCATGGCTCAGGAACTCAGGAGATGTATCAATGTTGCTGCACTGAACAAGACCCAATGAGCAGGAGATGGGCAGCTCAAAGAACATGGAGGCAGTTATATCTTCTTCTCAAACAGGAAGGAGAATGCTGGATTCACAGAATTGGTTTTGCCATCAAAAATGAGCTCATAAAATCAACTCAGTGCGTTCCTTACCACAATTAATGAACACCTCATGACTCTCCATCTTAAACCAGCAAGGAGCCAATATGGCACTGTCATCAGCATGTATGCCCCGACTCTTAATGCCACTGATGAAACCAAGGAGGAACTCTACGCTAACCTTGACCAAGTACTTTCTGACATCCTGGAGGGAGACCAACTTATTCTTCTCAGCAATTTCAATGCCAGAGTCGAAAGGGACTCTAACTTCTGGAACAGAACCATCAGCAAGGAATCAGTAGGAAAGATCAACTCCAATGGCATCCTTCTCTTGACCAGATACATAGAACATGGACTCACCATTTCCAAACACCCTGTTCTGCCAGAAAAAACAAGCGCAAGGCATCATGGCAACACCCATGATATAAGCACTGGCACCTAACTGACTGTCACTGTCTGTGCCCAGGATCTCAAACACGTCCGCATTACCGAAGCTATGCTAGGATCTGACAAATGTTGGGCAGATCACAAACTCATCCGCTTGCTTGCCACTCAGACCAGCTCTCAAATGATGGCTGCAGCAGAAACAATGCCAACAGAAGATCAATGTTGTCTTAAGGATTTGGAATGACAAGGAAATCCCACATGACCTCAGGGACACCATCATCATGACAATCTTCAAAAAAGGAGACATGTCTGACTGGCAATTATAGAGGGATCGTAAGCCCCAGGCAAGATCATTGTGAGAATCCCCCCGAACCGCCTCCTTCTGCTTGCTGTTATCAGAAATTCATTGTGGGTGTAAGGCATCAAGAGGCACAACTGATATGATCGTCACAGCTCACTAGCTGCAGAAAACATGCTGGGAAAAAACACAAACCTCTCTACATGGTTTTCTTTGACCTGACAAAAACCTTTGACTCTGTCAACCAAGAAGCACTGTACAGAATTTGTCTGAAGTATGGATGCGCACTGAAATTCGTCACCATTCTTTGTCTGCTCCATGGCAGTATACAAGTGGTGGTTCTCAATAATGGATTTATCACAGATTCTTTTGAGGTTAAAGACGGGGGTTAAGCAAGGCTGCATCGTCACTCCAATACTCTTCTCGACATTCCTCGTTACATCTGACCACCAACAAGATTCCAGTTGGAGTGGAGCTAGACTACTGAATGGAGGGTAAGCTGTTTAACTTCAGCCAACTCTGAGCCAAAACCAAGACCACCCCAATCTCAATTATCAAGCTCCAGTTCACTAATGATGCTGTAATCTGTTCTCACCTCAGGAGACCTTCAGGCAAGTGTCAACATCTTTACCAAGACATACAAGAAAATGGGACTGATGCTTAATATTCAGAAGACTGAGGTCCTTCTTCACCTAGCTCTTTATAAGCAGTCCCCAGCTCTGGTATTTCAGATTCACAGTGAGACTCGAAAGAATGTTAAGTATTTTCCATACCTCAAAAGCCATCTCTCGCAGAAGGCTGACACTGACTAAGAAATCCAACATCACTTCAAATGTGCAAGTGCAGCCCTCAGATGCCTGAGGAAACTAGCGTTTCAGGATCATGACATCAGATCTGAAACCAAACTCATGGTTTATCAAGGAGTTGTGATCTCTACCTTATTGTACAGAGTTGAGATGTGGACAGCTTACAGGAGAGACCTTAAGTCACTGGAGTAGTACCATCAGGGTTGCCTCTAGAAGATCCCTTAAATCCAGTAGGAAGATAGATGCACCAGCATTAGCATCCTCTCACAAGTAAACATGATGAACATCAAGGCAATGCTCACCCAATATCAACTTAACTGGGCCAGCCACTTCATCCAGATGCCCAACTCCAGACTTCCAAAGCAAGTTTATTCTCCCATCTCAGTCAAGACATGCACTCAAGGGAAAGGCAAATAAAGCACTTCAAGAATGTCCTCGAGGCCAACTTGAAAAAAAAATGTAATATGCACATCAACTCATGGGAGACTATCACCCAGGACTGCCCCAAATGGAAGAAGAGTCTGCTGCAAGGATTTCAGTACTTTGAATCATCAAGACAATAACAGGAGATGGAAAAGCAGGAGTGGCAGAAAACAGCATCATGAACCACATCAAGAATCCAGAGCCACTAACCCCTACATGGCAATACGTGCCCAAGTTGCAACAGCCTGTCGATCTCGGATTGGGCTTGTCAGCCATCTTTGGATGTGAAAGTAAGGCATTAATGAAAGACAGTCATCCTCAACTGTGAAGGATTGCCAAAGAAGATACGATGCATGAAAACTATTACATTTAAAATAAGCAATGACTACTTAAGCAAATACCACAAAAATTTGACATCTTAATGTTCTTGTTTAGGTTTTTGTTAGTTCTGTTTTTCCATTCGTAAAAGAAGAGCTCCTTGGAGACAACATTCTTATGAGCAAACAAGCGACGTCACAGGTCTACCAAGAAAACTCCATTTAAATGAAAAAACTGTAAGGCATAAAATTACAAAAATTTGAATAAGCACAAAACAGACTGCCACAGACAGACTAGCTGCTTCCATGATGTTAATCTGACTGAACAATTTTATAGTTAAGTTTAGTATTAAATTCTGGCAGGTAAGGTTCTATGAGTAGATGTGATTTCTTTTATAAGACTGAGCAGTTGGAAAAAAGTTCTTAGCAAGCTTTTGGGTGCAATCACCCTTCTTCAGGTATAGGGAGTCTCTGTTTGAATAGTACATGAAAGCTTGCCAAGAACTTTTTTCCAGCTATTCAGCTGGTCCAATAAAAGGTATCACATCTACTCATAGAACTTTGCCTGCCTATGTCCTTAGACCAACATGGTTATAACCAAAAACCCAGCAGCAGATTAAAATTGTGGGACCTTTAAAACATTCAGTTGGCAGACTTAGGCCCCTTCCACAGATTATGCTTAAGGCATCATTAATAGGTAATCATGCCTTAAGTTGTGACACAGCTACACGTTCAACCAATTAATGGTATGATAAAGCAAGCAATAAACTACCAAGTTATTCTGTAAAGACTGTGTCTTAACTTTGTAGCTTGTTGTAATCATGCCATGAATTCAGTATTTCACCTTTTGGTTCTGGTGGCACACTTACCAGGCCTCTCCCATCCTGCAGCACACTGGCCAAAAACAGAGCGGTGCTGGGGGAGAGGGGCTGAACACAGTGTGCAGATGCAAATCACTGGCTGGAGCCGCCACCCCCCCCCCCAATCTGTCTGTGTATTCACAGCAGGTGGGGGGCATCGCTTCAGCCCAAAATTCTGTGGCAAGTCAGCACACCTGGACTTGCTAACTGGGAAACAAACAGCCACACTTTCAATTAACGCAGTAAGTGAAGAGAAGTGAAGTGGCAGAGAGTAAGACACCAGGGTTTGAAGGGTGCTTGCAAGAAGCTGTCCTATTGCCAAAGCTAAACAGCCACACATTCCTCTCCCGGTGTTTCTGGAGGGCAGGAGGAAGGAACATAAGCTCTGCTAGACAGAGAGAGACTCAGAGCAGACAAAGGGCGAACCAGAAATGGAAGTTCCTGACTCCAACAGAGTGAGACTGGGAACAGCTGAGAGCATCCAGGAAGGCTGTTCAGGGAGTCAGCTATAGGGAGGGAGCTGACAGGGAAGAAGTTGAGACAAAGCAGCCTTCAGGTAAACTGAAGCCTCAGGACAGCAGTCTGGCGAGAAGGACAGAGAAGGAGGTTAAGACAGAGAGAAGTAAGACCCAAATAGAGGACAGATATGTTAACTTTGTTTTCTCCGTCTGGGAAGAACCCTCCTAGACACACAGCAATAGTGAAGAGTAACTATTTGCACATAAGCCAGGAGGCTGTTTAAACACAAGCCAGTTTTTAAAAAAAAAAGGCCTGGTGGGGCAGCATATTCAGCTGGAGGGCTCGCAGAGGAATACTGCCCCTGCTGTGAACCTCATGATACGTGGACTTGCAGCACCAGCAGGGTTCCTCGCATTGCCCCCACTGCAAGCCCCACAGCTGACATCACTGTGGGACAAGGGAGAGAACACTGCTGCTGCTGTGACCCCTGAGGTGAGGAGTTCACAGTGTCCGCAGTGTTTCCTTGCACTACGCGCACTGTGAACACCACAGTCAATGACTATTTCAACTGCATGTTAGATCACACAGTGCCTCTACCCGCACATGTGGAGAGACCCTAATGCTTTTAACTCTCAATCTTAATACAGCATTAATTGGTTTCTGCATTAGAGAGACAAGCAGATCTGAGAAAACAATGTTCTTTATGCCACTGTCCCAGGGCGCCTCATGCTGTCTGGGAGCTGGGACTGAGTGCTGCTGGACTGAGGCTAACAGGTAGAGCCACCCCAGCTCTGAGGCAGCGCGCAGAGCCCTACTGAGCCACACTGCACCCATGCCATGGGGCAGCTGCCACATGGGTGCCAGGTGGGGGGGGGCAATCCCCACTGCCCCCTCACTGCCCTGCACTACGCAGGGGGGCTTGGCCATGAGCCCTCAGAGCCCCTGATCCCTATTGCCAGAGCCAATGAATGCTTTTTTCCCCGCCTCCCCCAAGTGCCAGAGGCTGGGGCTGGGCAGGGGATGGGGCCAGGCAGGGCAGCCATGTGGACTTCCCTCACAGCTCCTCTGGCTGTGCCTGTCTCTGCCCCAGAAGGGGGATCTGCGGGGGCTCTGCCTTGCTGCCACTTGACCCCTTCCACCCAGAGCAAGCTGCGCCCACATCCTGCCCCACTCCCCACAGCCCCAGCTGGGCAAGTGGCAGCAGGGCAGAGCTCCTGCTCCCAACACTGCTGCGCCCACATTCTGCGGCCCCCCTGCCCTGCTCCCTGCATAACGTGCCCCTGTGCCCTAGCTGGGCAGCTTGTCCCAGCCCCAATCCAGAGATAAAATCCTTGTTAACAGCAGTATATGGAGATTAAATACAACAGATCTGATTACCTGCTCATCAGCCCTCATCTCTCTGCAAGTTTGTGTACAGAGTCAAGCCCTTACCTTTCTCTAAAAGTGCAGTTTCAAGAAGTTAAATGATTTATGGATATCAAAACAACAAGAATGAACTTTTTGTAGAAAATAATGATTAAACTGAAACTTCCTGACCAGTGATTTAAATCTTAAATGCTAGCAGATCTTCAATCCAGCACTGAGGCAGAATCCTAAACCACAATTTAATTCATTAAAATTTCACTGAAAAAAAATGCCATTCTACCATCAAAAAAAAAAAAAAAAAAGTGAATTTAATTTAGGTTTAACTCACGTTTTAGCCGAGTCTGACCTGAGCTAAACACTTTTCCTGGTCAAGGTCAAATCTTTAAAACAAAAGAAACCTGAGAGGCATCTCTACTCAAGAATCTCCTTTAGCAAGCCTCTACTTGGAAACAAATTAGGTTATGCCGTTCAATTTTCCAACACCCATGTGTTCTATAAAGTGGTCGTTGTATTGAGCTGAATCATGAAGTTCAGCAAGTACAAAATCACAAATAAAACTGAAGATACCTAACAGAACAGGCTCTGTTTTATTACCGTTAATATTTCCACCTATACCACCTGGAGGTAGAAATATCGTAGTGCTGATGACAAAATGACTTCCTACCAAACAAAATAGGTGCCATCAGCAGTTGTCTCAGGTGTCCAAAATATTTTTTAGAAAACTAAGTTGTTAAATATATTCAAGTCATCACTTTCCAACTTTTGACTCCTCAAACTAAAACCTCAACAACACTGTGGAGCTTTTATATTTCACTAGAGATAAAATTTGAAAGAATCAGTCATGCTGGAATATAATTAAAAACAGAGTTTTTCTGTCTGCATTGCTGGTTGAGAGAAAAATATGCTCTTTTTTAGAACTGTGGATCTATTAGATGTTAAAGTCTCCATAAAACGTCATGAAACAGGCTGCTTTCAGTTCTGTTAACTGAAACTTGTATATATTCTTTCACCAAATTTGTTACCAACAACATTTGCACAAAACAGCATCTCTTTTCTATAGCTCACCTGCATTGCTTTCAATGGAAATCTTCTGGCTGCTCTGGAGAGGATTATGGTCACGAAAGAAATAATCATCACAGGGCGATTAAATTACAGAAGTTGATCAAATTAAGATAGAGGCCATATATTCATGCAAACAAGTAAGCAGTAACACATTTATTAAAATATTTCCTGATTTTTAAGAGGCCATATCAGTATAACCTATTTTCCTGGAAAAGTGCTTCATTTCATTTAGAAGTATCCCATCTTTGGTATACTGTACCTGTACTTGTTTGGTTGCTTGCTTTAGCCAAAGATCCAGTGTGATTTCTGCTGAGGCTGTCTTGAGCTGACTGAACATCTGAAGTGGACCATGATGTAGAATTATATCCCATAGGAACTTGTTGTAGTGAATGGGATACAACTGTACTTTGACCAGAAAATGGATTCGTCTCTTTAAACTGTCCAATAGCCGGAAGGCTCTGAGAAGTAAACACCTGCCCATATGGACTAGCAGTAGCCATGGAAGGATAGGAAAGGCTAGGATATGCAACACTGGAAACCACAGGCATGGCATAATGACCAGTATTAAGGGGAAATCCCTGAGATGCAACTGAAGAGCTGACTGAAGTACTGTAGTGGCTACCAAAGGCAGAATATGACTGTGGAATATTGGTATGTAAATAGGATGTAGATGATACTGCTCCTTGTCCAAGTCCTTCAGCTGACTCTACAGGATGAGGAGGAACTTTGTTGTATGACTGCTGTGATCCCTGTGCATTCAGCAGGTTGGAACCCACAGAAGGTGTCAGAACATTTTGTGCCGGTACTGAATAGCCAGTAGAGTAGTAACCAGCTCCATACTGATTATCTACTTGTGAAGGGATAGCTTTACTGGGCACTTGGGCATAGTGTCCTGAGGGAGCACTATAATTTTGAGGATATCCAGTGAAGAATTGCATCTGATGCTGCACTGGACCTGAAATAAAGAGAAACATCTGCATTAGAACTATACACGTATTCTTTATGGCATTTTGCTATGACAGACAGTAGACAGAAGCAATCCTGTGTGCACTAACACTAAGATAGCAATGAGCAGCAACTACCAAAAAAAGCACATTCTAGCCAATCAATGGATGGGACAGAATGATTTAAGTAACAGAAGACATTAAAATGAAATGTTTTAACTCGTTTGCATAAATCAAGGGTCCTCAGTCTTTTGAGACTCAAGGTACCCATTGTCTGACTTGAGGCACCCCCTCCATAACTACTGTGAATTGAGCAGTACCCCATTTCAAAAGCTAATTTACTACGGTGCTTGCCCCCTTCCAGAGGGGTAGGCAGTGGCCATGTATAGAGGAACCTAAGCCTGCACATTTCTCCTTGCACCTCCTGGCACCCTCCTTGAGAATTACTGGTATACATACACCAAACCTGATCGTCAGTGACTCAGCTTAGATATTTGAAGATATGTTGTAAAAGGTTTCTCCAAGACTGAAATCTTACATGTCACATTTGTATTTGGAACATTTTTAAAGAGTATTTAAAAAACAACAAAAAACAAAACAAAAACACAAAACAAAAACACATTGCTGGAAAAGAATCTATAGCAGAAAAGTAAATAATAAAAATTGGCACTGCTTGGTATGTCATACTAAGGATACCTCTCGCCTGAATGAGAAGGAAAAATAAGATCTTTCATTCAAAGTAGTCTGCCAGTGAATGAAAGAAAGTATTATCTTACTTTATGAATTCCTAAAAAGTGAGAAACGTGAAACAGTTTCATCTTCTATACGAGCCTAACTATAAAATGAACAGTACCTAAGACACCCCTTCATTTCCATTCACTGCTCTATACAGAGGTTGGCAACCTATGGCCTGCAGACTGTATCTGACCTGAAGCACTGGGGAATGACAGTATGATAGCTCAGTTCAGCATGTCCCCCTCTGTCTTACACCATGCCACCAATCCTGCTCACAGCCCCATTTCATCCCCTAGACCATGTGCTGCTCACCACTGCTGCTGAATTTGGCACTCCTCACCACTACTGGGGACAGGAATCAACGCCAAAGGGCAAAGACTCTGACAGATGGTAGAGGCATCATGCAGAGGCCTAGGTATGTTGGAGGGGGGTGATAGAGGACTGGGACACAAGCAGTGGCCTGCTGCATTAGAAGGTTGATAAGTTGGACTAACCAATGAAACTATGCTAAGCACAAGTGCAACAGTACAAGTTAAACATACTGGGATTCTTGGCTGAGGTATTAAGGAACTGAGAACTGACAATGCAACATCCCTGTTTTTATACAAAGGCCCATAGTAAAAATGATGACTCCTCTAGACAGGTCAGTCCTATATGAAAGTAGCATTATTCTACTGTGGTGTTCTTTTTTTATCAGAACCAATTTATAATGACACCAAAGGATCCCCATAGTTTGGATCATGCTGAGCTACTATACAATTATTGCCCAGGTGACTATAGCATTTAGCCAGGGGAGACAACGCATGACAACACAGCAACAAGCCATAAACAAAAGGGGAACTCATAATTACTGAACTGTTGATTTATGCCTTAACTTTTTTTTGTGTTTAATGTGTGTTTGGCATAAAATAAAAGGTAAATGAAAATATTGTATTTTGTGTATATCATTTTAAAGAACAAGCCACAGAAAAATGACTGTTAAACAGTTTGAGAAAATTCTTCAAATTAAAACACTGATGAATTTGAAGGGTACTGTAACTATGAATAGAACCCTATTAGTGCTTGGCTATGGACCCAAGGTGCAGTCTGATTAGTTTGACGGAGCCTCTTTGAAATCACAATCTATTATGTTCAGTATGCAAGCAAGAAAGCTAATAAAAGGGACAAAGGTAAAGCTCCCTGTCGAGAAAGAAAGAGGTGAATAGAAAGGGGAAAACAAACTCATTTTCTGAAGTGGCTAGCTGTCCTTTCAATGCACTATTTTTCTGTTATAACATGGACTACTGAATAGCTCCCACTCTTTTTAATACAAAAAGATGAGATGAAAGTGTTAGGCCATAAATTGCTGCTAAAATGGCAACTGGGCTTTTGGGGAACAACAGAGTCCACATAGCTCAAAAGCCATTTAAAAAAAAAAAAAAAATACAAACAGAAATACTGATGCATTGTTTTCATCAGTGCAAGCTCATGTTGGCGTACAGTTCCAAATTTTTTAAAAATGAGATATTCAATTAATTAGCCATATTCCAATAACAAAGTTTTAATGGTGTTACTAATAGACTCCCAATGCACTTTTTGCATGGCTGAAAGGACAGACCCAACAATGCACAAATACTCTAAAAATGTGCACCCCCTCTCTGGGGTTTGTTGCTTTATCTAAATACTTAAAACACCTAACATTTGATTTTTTTTAACAGCTTTCTATTCTACAAAGAAATTTTCTAAGTTTCTATGTACAAGTGCAAAATGTCTATGATCCTCTAATAACAAGGAGTATTCTGAATGAGACTTAGTAAGTAAAAGACTTTGCACAATCCAGAAATTGTGTTTTGTAGGGCTTCATCTCTAAATGTTACAATACAAAAACCTGTATTTGCCAATTTATTTTTAAACTAGCATTAAATAAATGTAAAGACCAGACATGGAGACAGGCTCAGCTAATACACAGGATTTCAAATCTCCTATGAAAAAAAAACTAGAATGCTTTATTCCTAGATTGAAACAGTTTTAGTATTACCAGCAGTCTGTTCTAAATCATCAGATGTTTTCCTTCTTTCAAAATGCATGGCAAGAAAGAGTGTAAAAGCTGCAGTAACAAAAAAACCCAAACTAAATTATTTGTAACCCATCAGTAAGAGACAGTAAACTTCATTACAATGAAACCTAACAAAATACCTAACTAAAATTTCAAATCCCCAGCCCTATCTCCAGTAAGTTTGACAAAAAAAGGCTCTAGATATTTAAAGGCTCCAGTAGTATTCCTGGGTGGAAGCATTTCTGCAATTTATCATTGTCAATGTACAACAACAATCTCTTAGGTTCATTTTATGATTTAAATAAGATTTACAGGTTTAGTTAACTAATTCACAGTTAGCTAAGAAAATAATCAAGAGTTCACAAGAGTATCTTCCTGGTCGTTCCTTAAGGAGACGATCCTCCAAGCCCAAACGGTGACAATCCCCCCACAGATCAAAGGGGGCAGGAGTGCTGAAAAGCCCCCTTGGCTCACCAAAAGCAACCACGAATGTCTCAAAGCTAAAAAGGAGGTGTACACCCAATGGAAAGGAGGGACCATCACCAAGGAAGATTATTCCTCCACTGCCCAAGACTGTAAGGGGGGCTGTCAGGAAGGCTAGGGCAGAGAAGGAACTGGGACTAGCGACCCAGATCAAGAACAAGACGAAGTCCTTTTTTAAATACACAGGGGGTAAAAAGAAGGTACCGGGTAACATAGGGCCCCTGGAGCATGCACTAGGAAATCTGGTGGTCACACCAGACAACAAAGCTAACCTCTTTAACAATTTCTTTTCCTCCATCTTTTTGAGCAGGGACTGGGCCATCCCCCACGCTGGGATCCCCAACAGACCCAGGGGAGGGGCTGCCAGGCCCAGGGTCAGTGAGGGCCTAGTCAGAGAACTTCTGATGCATCTAGATGTGTTCAAGTCAGCAGGTCCTGACAATCTCCAGCCCAGAGTGCTGAGGGAATTTGCAGAGGTCATTGGGGGACCCTTGGCACAGCTTTACGAGCACTCGTGGTGCTCTGGCAAGGTGCCAGAGGACTGGAAAAGGGTCAATGTGGTCACCATTGTCAAAAAAGGGAGGAAGGAGGACCCAGGAAACTACAGGCCCATTAGTCTTACCTTGGTCCCGGGGAAGCTCTTTGAGAAAATTATCCAGGAGCACATCTGCGAGGAACCAGCAGGGGAGATCATGCTGTCAGATCAACCTGGTGGCCTTTTACAAGTAGATCACAAAGTCCTTGGATGCAGGTGTCACAGTGGATATAGTCTTTCTGGACTTTAGGAAGGCCTTCAACATGGTCTCTCACCCCATTCTCGTTAAGAAGTTAGGTGACTGTGACATCAATGCCTACACAGTCAGATAGGTTGCAAATTGGCTGGAGGGCCACACCCAGGGAGTGGTGGTGGATGGATCTTTTTCAGCCTGGAGGGATGTGGGCAGTGTAGTCCCGAGGGCTCGGTCCTTGGACCTGCACTGTTAAATATCTTCATCAGCGACTTGAACGAGGGGGTGAAAAGCATCTTGTTCAAATTCACGGATGACACTAAAGTGTGGGGAGAAGTGGGCACGCTGGAGGAGAAGGACAGGCTGCAACTAAATCTAGATAGGTTACAGGGGTGGGCGGATGAGAACAGGATGGGATTCAATACTGACAAATACAAGGTTTTGCACCTGGGGAGGGAGAACCAGCAGCATACCTACAGGCTGGGGAATTCCCTTCTAGTCAGAACAGAGGCAGAAAAGGATCTTGGTGTCATCATTGATTCCAAAATGAGCATGGGCCACCAATGTTGGGACGTGGTTAGGAAAGCTAACTGCACCTTGTCATGCATCCACAGATGCATCACGAGCAAGTCCAAGGAGGTGATCCTCCCCCTCTGTGCAACAGTGGTCAGGCCGCAGTTGGAGTATAGCATCCAGTTCTGGGCGCTGCACTTCAGGAGGGATGTGGACAGCATCAAGAGGGTCCAGAGGAGGGCCACTCGCATGATCAGGGGGCAGCAGGGCAGGCCCTATGAGCCAAGGTTATGGGACCTGAACCTGTTCAGCCTCCATAAGAGAAGGCTGAAAGGAGATCTGGTGGCTGTCGACATACTTGCCAAGGGGAACCAGATGGCAATGGGAGAGTCCCTGTTCCCCTGAGCACTACCGGGAGTAATGAGGAATAACGGTCATAAATTGACCAAGAATAGATTCAGGCTAGATATCAGGAGGCACTACTTCACAGTCAGGGCGGTTAGGATCTGGAATGAACTTCTAAGGGAAGTGGTGCTCGCTCCTACTCTGGGGGTCTTCAAAAGGAGGCTAAACAATCACCTAGCCGGGGTCGTTTGACCTCAGAATTCTTTTCTGCCCATGGCAGGAGGTCGGACTTGATGATCTGCTTAGGACTCTTCCAACGCTACCTACTATGAAACTATGAACTATTATCAATTGCAATGGCCTAAAAGAAAGCCACTGAAAAGCATTTTTTTTTTTAAAATCAACCAGAACTAAAGTAATTCAGTCCTTACCTTCCAAAAAGATACTTTTTCAGCAAACTTTCATATATAAAGATGTAGGTCTAGAAACGAAATAGAAAGTTCACCAGTGACCCAGGTTAGATATTGTTACTGCTGGTGTCTCAGGAGAATACAGATATGTATAACTAAAAATGGATCACTTAAAAAATGACCCTCAAAAGTGAGAAACATCTTTGAAACATCCTTTTGAAACACTTCCCTGAACTGTCTGTATAGTTCTCCCATGAGCAACTGGCGACAGGGCAGGACAGTAAGCTGGGAGGGTTTCAGCCTTTGTATAATGTCTCCACTGCTCATCCCACCAAACAAATGTTTGAAGGAACAGGGTGCTATTCTCCCCTGGCAGGAACACTCCCAGTTCCCACCCCCAGGAGAAGAGTCTCTGCTTCATGCACTCCTCTGGGTGAAACTAGTGCAAGGGGTGTGGGACCATGCTCTCATAGTGGCAAGGCTCCCTAAGTCCAAAGAGCCCCGTCATCATGGCACAGCTGTATTACACCCCCTGCACGCCTCTGGGCCAACCTGGAGAAGTGCAGGGTTCCAGATGGGTAGGGACCATTTTTCTGGCAATTTGGGAGGGTTCCAGCTGTAGACACATGGCCACCTCCTCCTGGCAGGACCGGTGAAGTGGGATGGGATTTTTTCCAAGTCAGGGTCCCCACATGGCTCCCTTATTTCATAGACATTAGGGCTGGAAAGGACCTCAGAGTCCAGCCCCCCGCCTAAAGGACAGGAAGTCAGCTGGGGTCATAGGATCCCAGCAAGATAAGCATCC
>NW_017728912.1:19843824-19847544 GCF_001723895.1 Crocodylus porosus
TAGTTAGCCGGATCCACTCTCCTCCCTTTCTTGAAGATAGGCACCACATTGGCCTTGTTCCAGTCTTCAGGCACTACACCAGGGCGCCAGGAGTTTTCAAAGATCCGTGCCACATTGCTCACCCCTGAATGGATTATCAGGGAACCAGTGTGCTCCTTCCCTCCTCCTTCTGTCCTTTTCCCCTCATCCCTATTTCTGACAATTTTATTTCAGATTTTCTCCCATTTAACCCCATTTTGATGGATGTGCCATTCCCTTAAGGTTCCCAATGGTGTCTAGGGACATAGAAAGCATTCAGATAATTGGGGGAAACCCGAGTAAATGGACTTGAAGGTTCTTTGGCAATATCCCATTAAAAACTGGCAATTGATCAGCTCAGTCAAGATGCTGCAACAAGGGTCTGTCTGGCAAGCACCACCAAACACTTTACATCTAGATCTTAGGATTTTTACAAAACCTAAGTGCTGGCCTGTAGAAACTTCATAGCAATTTCACTCCGTACAGTTGAGTGGTTTCCCAGAGTGCCTGCTTCCTGGATCCCAGTACCCCTTTCCTCCTCCAGCACTTCTACTCTGCCAAGCAGGTATAGGGAATTCTCAAAAACTTCACCAAATACAATCTGCATTTTCCAAAGAACATATTATTCTAAGGGACATGGGTTTCTGAATGAGTGATGTCTGGGTATTCCTACAACTACAGTAGATAGCAAAGTTCCAACAGGATTATAGTCAATGACTGTCAGCAGATGCATCTACACATGCACTTTAATGTGCATTCACCTATTTTAATGCATATTAATGAATCACTAAAAAAACCTGCTCTTTAGTTAATGCACATAGACAGGATAAAGTGCATTTTCTCAGTACCTCACAATGCAAGTACTAGATTCAATGCCCATTAACTAAAGCGTGTCAATGCACATGTAGAGGCACCCAGCCGTATTAGGGTATCAGCAAAATTATAAAACATGCCTTGAAAAAGCAAATGCTTGAAACTTGAAGCAGTCCTGAAACTAGAATATACAGCATACTTGATGAGTAGAAAGTTTACCACGGAAGTAAGCAAATGCCAAACCTTTGCAAAATCTGAGTTTCAGTCTACATGAATTTCTGTTTCTAGTCCTTCTAATTTTAAAGAATATGAATCTACATGTAAACTACATGCAAAAGTGTACAATTTTTGCCTTTCATTTTAAATTATAACTAACAGTTAATCCCATTTATTGTTGGTGGCTATTTTGTCAAAGTCACATAATTTTTAACACTGGCAGTCTGGGGTTACACTTTTGTGTAATCTAATCAGTTGCAAAAGATGAGCTGAAATTTCAGGTATTATACACTTCTTAAAACCTCTAGCCATTCTCTGTTAAGTTCTTTTATCCGCTGCTGTGAGTGAATAGGCTAACTAGAGAAGAATAAACAGCCCTTGCCTACATCTTGTAGTTTTATTGCTTTAACTATTAATATCTGTAAAAAAAATATTAAACCCTCTTCCAAAATGAGGCGTTAAATATATGTATAGTTTATTTCTTTTCCCATGTAGCAATAACATATTGGTCTAAGGGATGTTTATCCTTTACATGCTTATTAAGGGTTTTACTGCTAAAACAAACAAACAAAGAAAACAAAACCTCAATACTTCCATCCTAACTTACCTAGTTGTATTAGTTTTAAGATGTTGCATGTAGCTAAGGCTATTTTTAAAATGACTATTCTAAAGTGCTATCAAATGTACTGAACATACACAGTCCTGTTTCAGTTACAGATTTTAGAAGTCACATAAAACAAAAGTATGTAAAAAGATTCTTCAAACAAAAGGATGAGGATGCTTAGTATGATTATGTCACTTCAAGTTCTGAATACTTTAGCATGCTTAAGTGCTAGCCCTGCAGTTCTTTGTCAGCAACCAAGACTGTCTGAATTCATACTACTATGCTATTATATGCCACTTTTCAATTTGACGGCAACCAAATAATTCTTCTACATTTCACAGTATTTATACAAATTCTTATATTTAAGCTTCTGAAACTTATGGGCTAAATTAGAGGCACTTTAAAAAAAAGTGGGGGGGGAGGCGAGCCAATTGTATAAGGATTCTTTCAAGACTGCATCTTTAGTGAAAGTCACTAAGAAACTATTATCCAGATTTCCTCTCTGAATCAGACAGACTGTCAAGGACTGGAGCCCAAACATCCTTTTGAATATCAACTGGACTGCCAAGAACTGGCCTTCAAATGGAAACAATTTTTTCCACACAGTCTTTCAACTGAGCAGTAATCAGGCTGCAGTAACAACAATACTTGAACATGAAAAACTCTCAAGACTTTATAAAGTCTAACTTCTACACTAGCCTGGCAGCAATACACATATGATGTCTTCCATATAATACACAGCAATAACTATATTCATCAAAGTAGTTTATGCTTAAACTTCCGTAAGTTACAATGATTACAGAAGCAGGCCACACTTGAAGAAGGGGGAAGTGGAAATTAGCTGTAAACCTCAGGGGGAGAGGAAAAAAAAAATCAAGTCTGGTAGTCTTGGTCTGGATTCTGTATCTTTCTTCTTTCCCAATCTCCTGTACAACAACAAGACTACAAACCCTGTGTACAAGTTCCCCATGACAGAGAGATGAAGACCAAGAACTCTCATCTTAAAAATGCTGAACTACTATTGTGTGGGTAATGTGAAATGACAAATTAAATAAATGCCTTACCTATCCATCAGCAGAGCTATAAGATTATAAATATATCCTGAAAGAGAATGTGTGAAACCAAAAATAAATCAAGACAAGTTCAATAGTTATGGAACTGGAGGACAGCAATGCAAGAATCTGCAAAATTTATTTTTCAAAACTTTTTAAAATCAAACCAGGTTTAATGATGGGTTTATTAGCAATATAGATTAATGATCATGTTTACAGCCTGTTCAAAACTTAAAGGCATCTGCTTTCCATGATGCAATGAGAATTTTAAAAACCCATACCCATCGTTTGTACTCAGTTTTGCCACTTCACCTTGTCTAAACACAACAAGAATCTATAGTTTATTGGGGAAGCAAAACACGCTCACTTGCTTTTTGAGAGAAGCTCCACTTTTCAGACCCCTGCGACATTACATATATTACGCGATTCACCAGTGAACTGTGCAATAAACTCAGACTAGTCGCACAGGCAAAATAACTAATTGCACAATTCACTGGTGAATCACGCAGTAAAATTTAGACTGGCCACACAGGGTAAGTAGCTATCACTCCACCCACTGGTCCAGCGCTAGATAAACTGAGAATCTGTGAGATGGCCCGCACAGGTACAGCCACAGCCTCACACTCACTCGAGAATTGTGCAATAAAATGCAGACCAGCCTCACAGGGTGGTAAAAACGACTATCCCGCTACAAAAAAAAGAGCCAACCAGCTACAGCGTTAGTGCTCGAAAACAGGTAACGGTTCTACAGGCTGGTTTCTTCCCCCGGGGATGACAGGGAGGGACAAGGTGTAGCGGGCCCCTATTCTGAAGTGCGGCACCCTTTGAGTTTGAGCCCTGCTGCCCAGGGAAGCAGCTGAAGACAGCAGCAAAGGAGCGCCTCAGCACCTCCCTTGGAAGCGCCAACTGCCACCCCGCCGCCTATTGGCTAGCCGCCCCAACGGCAGCAGAGCCCCCCTCCCCCTCTCCCGTTGTAGCTTCGAACGTCCAGCCTCGCTGTGGTCCGGACGCAGCCCC
>NW_017728912.1:19847644-19848726 GCF_001723895.1 Crocodylus porosus
GCCGCTGGGGCAGCCCGGCGGGCGCGGACATGGCTCCGGGCTGCGCGTTTCTCTCCCCGCCCGTCCCCCTCCTATCCTCCCTCCCTGCAGCCGCGTGCGCCGCCAACGGCCCGAGCCGGGCTTGGAGCGCGAGTGCCCTGTGCCTCCCCGCCTCCCTCCAGGACGCACGCGCGGCCCGGCCCGGCCGAACCGGGCCCAGCTACAGCCGCAGCCCACAGCGCCCCCTGGCGCGGCCTCCGGGCTCTGCAGTCGCTGCGGCTCTTCTGGCAGGTCGGGGCTTCAGCCGGCTCCAGGATTGGCGGAAGCGCGGCCTTGGCCCTGCCTCCCGCTGCGGCTGCGCTGCCCACCTGGTCTGGGCTGACCGAGGGGGGCGTGAATCGGGGCTATTGACCCGGCCTCGTGTAGCTGGGTGGAATGGCAGTTCACATCTGGTCACTCGCTCCCCGCCGCCGCTGCGGCTTCTTTGGGTCAGGGGGCCCCTGGGATCAGAGCGGGGGCGGACCTCGCATGGGCTGGTTTGCCCCGTGCCTTGCACCCTGCCCAGGCCTGTGTGTATGTTTGTATATGGAGGGCGGTGGGTGTACACACATTAAACTTTCCTTAGCGTTTACTTGCAGGGAGTACCATGGAGCTTCTAAGAACATACCTCATCCCAAAGCACCTTCCACAGCACTGTACGCTACCCAGCACCATAACTGTATGTAACAAACAAAATAATTTTTTTTTTGTGATTTCCTAGTCGACCTAATAAAAGGTATCATTTCTGAACCAAGAGTTCTAGAGTTTTGCATTTCTTTTTCTCAGACCAACATGGCTACCAAATACCTCCCTGAAACATATATACAGATTCACATGCACACACACATAAAATGTGGTATATTCACACACACATATGTTCTAATATTATAAAAGACTTAGTCTGTCTGTCCAATACACTTCATTCACACTCTGAGTGATTCATTCACTAATCAGAGTGCTCCAAGAGCATTCTGGACAGCAGGCGGTGGCAGAGCCCTGCCAGGACTATGGGGACTGCGGCGGGGAGGGTGGGGGGAGGAGCGGGCCCAGGCCCAGGCCCAGTG
>NW_017728912.1:19849111-19851794 GCF_001723895.1 Crocodylus porosus
GGGGTGCCCCGTTCAGGCAAGGAAGACAAGCTGTGTAAAACACCCCACACTGCCAGTTTCCAGGGTGGCCGCACACATGGGGCAACCCGGAGAAAGCCAAGCTGCCCTGGTTAAAACATATATGACAAACCATTTTTCTTAGGAGAGACCACCATCCTCTTTTAGGAAAGCCCCATTGGTGAGGAAGAGAGTACCCGAGAAAGATCGGGCATCTTTAAGAAGACCCCAGTCTGCCTAATGTGTGGCAAGCTTCAGAACTGTGGAAGCTGCTGCCAGACTCCTGAGCCCTGTCAGAACCACTTCTAGGCTGCACAACTGAGCAGGATGTTACAGGATCCACTGGGAATGCAGAGACTGGAGGATGCTATTGCCCCTACCCCTGCTATTGGGAGACTGCAGAGCCAGGAAGCTGCAGGACTCTAGGGCATGATCAGGCCATAGGATTGCCACCCCTCCTGGGCTGGCATCAATCTCCCAGTGACTTCCTCTGGGAGTCTACTGGAATTGGCATCAATCTCCCGGTGACTATTGAAAGCAAACCAGGAGATCGATATTGTGAATGGGTTGAACAGTACATTATGCCATGTTGGAAAAATTAATCTCCTGGAATAGCTTCAGCCAACTCCTAACAGGCCACTGGATAATCAACACAGCTCATCTGAGGACTCTGCTAATGACACCCATAAGAAAGTTACCTCAGCTGCCTGGAAGAGGCAGGCTGTGGCTAGGAGAGTAGGGGCCAAGGGCCTTTGAAGCTAGACTCACCAATAGGACTTCAGATTGGTCCTTGCCAGGCTCAGAGAAGTGGCTCTGTACAGAGTCTGGAGTGATGGAAGCACTAAAGACAGTTTAACAGTGAAGATAAATGATCTGGGTTAATGTTGCTGGCTAAATCAATAAGGCTGGAGAGTGGCTGGAGGTGTGAAGGAGGTCACCGGGGGTACCTGTGGGAAAGCACTGTAGAGTTGTTTATGTAGCCTGGGTATACACAGGTTTGTACTTCCCTCTCCAATTGAGGAAATTATTGGCAGGGCAGTGTGCTGTGGAGGGACACAACAGCCCAGTGGCTGCCTCCATCCTCTATAGAGTCAGAGCCAGTCAATCAATTATTTAACTATATACAGATTTATCACAACAAAACCATTAAAGGGTAAGGACATATATCAGCTTTGTACAAGTTTACAAAACAATAAACCCTATAATCTATCTATCTATCTACAGATATACCACGCCCAGTTCAGGGGGCGGGGCTCCCCCGTGGGGACCCTCTCTCCAGCGTAACTTACTATTACTCTGCAGTCCCGGAGGGTTACCTCTTGTTCTCCAGATCAAGCTCTGTCGCTGCCAGGTTTTCCTGCCACCTGACTCTGCTGCTGCTGTCCTGGCTTAGGGCCACAAGCACTGCTGCGTGTAGTGGACGCTTCACCTTGTGCTAGGGGTTGGAGGCCTGGACAGCCTTGTGCAGCGCCAGGGCTTGGTTTGTTTCCGGATCATCTGGGCTGCGTCGTCTGCACTGGTCTGCTGCCCCATGTCAGCAGCTGTAGACCCAAGCCACCCCAAGTGGCTCCCAGGATCTCTCGCTCCATGTACCGAACTCCCAGCATTGTTCTGGGGGTTGAGGACCTGAGCTGCCCCAGAGGCTCCAAAGATCCTGCTCTGTGCACTGGCCTGTGAACTGTGTCTCTGGCCACACACCAGAGGTTGCAGACCTGAGCCACCTCACACAGCTGCTGGGGTCTGGACACCATGCGCCATGCTGCGCACCAAGAACCTAGCTGCTGGAGCCGTCCCCCGCTCCCTGCTGATAGAAGTCTTTAGGGGCTCTTCCTGGACTACTGCTTTGCCATGCTGAGCAGCTCTCCTCAGCTCTTCTAAACCCCGCTCTTCTCTCTTTCCATCCCTGAGGCATCTCCCCTTGTCCTGGGCACGCAGCTCCTTTTATATGCTCCAGGGCTCTTCCCCCAAAGTCTTCTGGACCTGACAGTTTGCAGTCTTCAATCAGGTCCGGAGAAGCTCTTCTCCCCCTCCCCTCCGGAAAGGGGCATGATGTTATTTCTTTTACTGCCTCCTGATTGGTGGATGGGCTCCACCAATCAAAAGAGCAGGATCTCAAGCCTGGAATTCAACCCAAGCTCTGAAAGGTAAGCCTGCTACATTTATAAGACTGCTGAGGACTGTGAACTGAGAGAAGAGCCTTGATGCTGTGGGCCTGTAGCCAGGCCTAACAACTGCAAAATGCTGCAGTGAGGGACCTGAGTGTGCAATGGGCTTAAGATAACTTCCATTAACACTGAGCCTCACTTTTTTTTCACTCCTAATTACCTTCAACTAAAAAGGAATGTATTCAAAGGACAAGTTGGGGAATAAAATGTTACCAACAACTGTAGCACATGGCTGAGTACCATACATCCACATGTAATTGTTTCTTCTAGATCTTGCTTTGCATCCACTAAAATAGACATCTTATTTGCAACTATGCACTTATATCCAGATGTGACAACTGACAACTGACACCCAGGAAAAAGCCAACCTATTAAATGGGTACTTTGCATCTGTCATTCATCAGTTCCATGGGACGCCCATGCCCGCTACGGGACAGGTGAGGGAGATCCCCTGCCCTCCATCAATGCTGACCTCATGAAGGAACACCTTGAGAGGCTGGATACCTTCAAGTCAGCTGGCC
>NW_017728912.1:19853689-19879362 GCF_001723895.1 Crocodylus porosus
GGTCTGGAACAGCCTGCCATCGGAGGTGGTTCAAGCACCTACATTGAACACCTTCAAGAGTAAATTGGATGTTTATCTTGCTGGGATCCTATGACCCCAGCTGTTTTTCTGGCTTTTGGGTTGGGGGCTGGACTTGATGATCTTCTGAGGTCCCTTCCAGCCTTAATGTCTATGAAATCTATATCCATAAGGTAACTTGTACTTCCCCACAGTGGATGAAATCAGACAACAAATTAAGAAATGTTGCTCTGGCCCAGCTCTTCACTGCTCAAAGCATCTGCTGTTTCCAGGCTTTGGTAAGTACTATAAAGTATATACTTGGCTTTACACATTGTCATGCCATAATAATTTTTAAAAATATCATGAAGTAATTGATCAGGTTCACCATGACACTTCCAGAATTGGGTCTTTGTCTTTTCCACCCCTACCCCCCTTCACCTCTAAACTGAATAGATCTGTAAATACATAGGTGGAGAAAATAATAAACAAGCTGGATATATTGATTTAATAGTGCAGTGACACAGTTTTATTATGAAATACTTACAGGATGGTAAAAAATTTTTAGAACTGAAATGATAAAAATGTACCAAATGGTAAACAAAATGAAATCAAAAAACCCCTCCATGTATTTTACTTTACTAACATCAGACTGAACAAATTGCTAGATAATAGTTGATAGAAACAACCCTGCATTGGCCTCAGAGGTTGGTCTAGGCATGATTAAACAGATTTTTTTCCATTTCTCACATGTCACTGTGTAGTTACATCTTGTAGCAGTGTGTACGCTGAAAAGTTTCTTAAGGCTTTGGAAAGGTTCCCACCCTTTTGCTCTTGAAGGGTGATCACCCGCACCCTGTTCACCATCTACCTGACCATCATCTACCTCATCTGAGATTATTTACCATCCGGCGTCAGTATCCAATATTGACTAGATGGGAAGCTTTTCAGTTTTGGGTGCTTCTGGGCAAAAATGAAACTCACCACCAAGGACATCCATGACTTCCAGTTTGCAGACAATTGCTGTGGGATGGCTCACTCTACATAGGATGTGCAAGTGACCTTATAGCTCTTCAGTGCTTCGTATAAGAGATTTGGCCTGTCCTTGAATGTTGGCAATATGAAGGTTCTGCACCAACCCTCCCCAGGCCAGCTGAACATCCCTCATGCTATCTACTTAGACTGGGAGGCTCTGGAGTATCTGGAGCACTTTCTGTATCTTGGCAGCCACCTCTCTCAATAGGCTACCATTGATGGAGAAGCACCAGGTCAACTGCACGAGTGCCACCTTCTTCAAACTGCAATAACATGTCTTCAAAAACAGAAACCTTCAGAAGTCAATGAAGATCCTACTTTACAAGGCTGTCATGCTGACCACCCTCATCTTCTACAGTGAAACCTGGACCATCTACCAACACCACATTAAGACCCTCAAGAGCTTTCACCAGTGGTCGAATCCTGGGGATCAAATGGGAGGACAGTTGGCCCAGTGAGAGTGTCCTCCATGAAGTTGCATCCACCAGCATCAAAGCCTTGCTTTTGAGAAATCAACTCCGATGGATGGGCCACTGTGTCCGGATGTCCAAGAACTGCCTCTCTCACCAGATTCTCTTTTCCCAGCTCTTTGTTGGCCAATGCTCAAAGGGTGGCCAAAGGAAATGGTACAAAGACTCACTCAAGGTCACCCTCAAGCGTGGAGGCATCAACACTAATGGCTGGGAAGAGCAAGCTGCTGACCATAAGGTGTGGTGCCACCTGGTCCACCAAGGCATGCGCCACTTTGAGGCCCAATGACTCGATACTGACGCAGAACAGTGGTGGCGGAGAAAGGAGAAGGAGACCAACCTGGGGCTGTGAGTCTTACTCCCTGCACAACAACATGCCCCCATTGCCAAAGAATGTGTGTATCCAGAATTGGGCTCCTCAGTCACCTGGGGATCCATCAAGCCTGATGGACACCATCCTCAACTCCGAGGGGCTGCCGCTGATAGGAGCTATCCTGGGTGGTCAGATAAGGTCTTGTGGTCAGATGAAGTCTAAGAGCCCCTTGGTCCACACTTTGGGAATAACTGGTTACTGTTGCCACAAGCAGCACCAAAGGGGCTCACAGGCTGTACTGTGGAAGCCCCTGCTTTAGATCAGGGGTGTCCAATATCTGAGTAGCTGGAGATCATAGCCCGCCACCCCAGCCATACACTGCATGAGTTGTACATTCCCCCAAGGCCCTGTGCTATGCATGCTGTCCCTATGATTCCCTTACTGTGCTGTGCAGTGGGTACCCCCTCCCCTGCTGCTCTCTGTGGGCATTCCCCACCGCAATGGTGCAATCATAGTTCGCAGCTTTCCACACCCTATCCCCCCACTCTAGCAGCTGGCTCCCTCAATCCTGAGGGCTGTGCTGTGCTGCCCTGCCCACAGAGCTGGAAGAAGAAACTGCAGGGGGTGTGGGGAGTGGGGGAGAGAGGTTAGATGCTACTAGCCAGGGCAGCAGGAGGGAGGGAGGGCAGTGTCTGGACCAGAAGCTGGGGACCACAGGTTAACCCCTTGGGGGTTACATGTGGGCCATGGGACACCAGTTGGACAGCCCAACTTCTGGATCAATCCAAAAATTTTAAACTTTTTCTGTATTATATTACTGATTTTATCTTTCTTTTATCCATTATTTTTGAGACCTTAGTTCAAAGCTGTTGCATTTGGCCTCTCTTTACTGTTTGTAGACTTCTTAGGGTGGTATTTGAACTTATGCAAAAATACTTTTGCAAAAGGGATTAAAAAAAAAGGGGAGGGACAATTCAGGGTTAAATCCATATTCTCCCTGTATGAACCCATTTTTCTTTATCAAACAAACACAAAACATTTGCATGGTACTCAGTGGGTGTCTACATGAGACACTGACTGCACAGTAGCCTAATAACACTGTGCAGTAGCGTACGGCCAAAACCCATGCTAATACACTGCTGTGTAGTAGTATTAGGCTACTGCACAGGTAGTGTCCAAAAAATACCATGCGCCAGCACTACTGTGCAATAGCATGAGTTAATGTGCATTGATTTACTACTCTGATTATTCAACTGCTAAACTTAATGTGCAGTAACTACAGTGCATTAATGAATGTGTAGATGTACCCAGTGTTTACTTTTTATTTTTTTTGGCAGGGGGAAGGGTTTGTTGCTATAATGAGGTTTCTTCAAGTTTTTTTAAAATAAATATGTAAAGTTCCTGTTAAACTGGAAACTTCCATATCAACCCTGAATCTGCAAACCAGCTTCTGCAAAATAAACTATGCTGCTTAGGGAGTTTAAATAGCACCAAATAATTCAGTGGCACTGAACTGGGTGTTAAAGAGGTGTGAACAGCTAAACTTATTTATTTTTTTCAAATGGTGAAGAGCAAAAACTAAAGAATATATATTCTGGAAACTAATGAGGCCTCAGGCATGGGCAGAACAATGTAGGAGTTATTAAGTCAATTTTTGCATGTTAATGGTCTTGTGACTTCAACAGCTTGCCATACTATAGCAAGTTATGTACTAGTGATTCTCAGCCAGGGTGATACAGAACCCCAGGGTGCTATAAGATCCTTTTTAAGGGTGACACGCAATATAATATAATATGCAACATATAATATGTTTGTATACTTTCAAGAAGGAATCCATAGTGTCAAAAATATTCTGAGCTGTTTGTGGTTTTTCAAGTCCTTTGGAACAAAAGAATTGCTTTGTATTCTGTGCTTAAAAAGCTGGCATTTTAAGGGGCGTCTGGAGTCTAACAAGCTTATAGACTGACATGTTTAAAGCAGTACAAATTCATAACAAGCAGGGGTGGATCAGGGCAGGGGGGAGGGGAGGGAGGTGGATGTTGCACTGGCATACTTGCATCCTCTTTGATTCCTGGTCCACTCAAAAGTTTAAAAGCAACTGCCTGGCAGTGGCAGCAGCAGTTCTACTCAGGCTGTGCTGAGGGAGTTACTTTACTTAATGATTCATTATACTTTATCTGATCCCTTCTAAACCCTTCATTCCACGGTATTAATGATCCTCTCTTCTTTTTAATAGTCTTGATAGTCCACCAATCAAGCTATCCTTTACCCTGCAGTTCTGCTGTCTGCTAGCTGCTTGTGGTAATTAAGCTTCTATTTCACAGCCCCACAGATGGTTTTTTAACCTATTCATGAAGTTAAATTTGTTTTTCCTTCAATCTTAAACTGACTAGTACAGCCCTCGACCTCTAGCTTATTAGTAAAGTTTCTAGTTTATTTTTAACTGGAGAAAAATATGTTGTTTTATATGTGATGATGCATCTCACCTTCTGCACCCCCTTTAAAAAATATCTAGTTCCACGTATGATAACAGGTGATGCAAATTAACTGCATGGTTTGGCTTTTTATACATACCTTCTTGCAGACTTGAGTGCTTTATTTTTCCATCTGAATGTTCCATTAGTAATGTATTATCACTTTTTTGTACAGAGTAGGCCACATAGGGGGTTGAGATTTAAAAGGTTTCACAGTCTTGTTTCTTAATTTGTCTATCTTAGTATGGTCATTTATTACTGTGGCAGGGCATTGTTTGTGCCTGCCACTTTAAGGGCCTGAAGACAGCAACCGGCAGGTGCCTGATGAAGGCAGCCATTTTGGATTCAGAGCTGCCCATATAAACAGGGCATTTTGCTGCTGGAAGGTCAGGTTATAACATTGCCTGGCTGCAGGGCTGCTAGTATCATCTGGAGGTAAGGGAGGAGCTATAGGGGATGGTCAGGAGGCTCTTGGTCCTGGGCATGACCTAAAACTGCACCCTGCCGGGAGTGGGTGGCCTGGTGAGGCTCCTAGTGGTGTGGGAGCCCCCAGGAAATACCAGGCTAGTTACCACCTGGTAAAAGGTGGGTTGGCGTGCCTTAACCCCTAGCCCCCACAACCGGGTGGTTTACCCTTTTGTGTAAGGTCTGGAAGGTGGACCCCAGAGGAAGAGTGTGAGGCCATAGACTCACGAACCACTCTGAACATTCCCCTGACTGGTCAATACTGGGGCCAGGACTGGAAGGGCCAAAGGACCAGGGGCCCACCGTGAGGAATGCCCAAGAGCTAAGGGCCTGGGGTTCCGACTGGCCTGGATGTGGGCTAGGGCTAATGAGCCAAAGGTCCCAGGGGGACCACACCCGTAAGGGAGAGCAGCTCAGGGAGCTATGCAGCTGGGAATGAAGGCTGAATAGGCTGCCTGAATGGAGGGGTCTAAGTGGGGTTCAACTAGTAGGCTTCTAGGGCCCAGTGTGGGGCCAGTGATGTTGGTAACATCTGGATGCCATCTGCAAGGCTTGGGCTGCAGTGTAGGGGAGGAACGGAGCTGCAGATAGTGCCCCCTGGCATCGGGGCAAGAAATGGGCAGCCTCCCACTTAATTAACATCAATTAATTAATTAACAGCAAGGCATGGTGGGTGAGAAGGTGGGCGGTTAGCCCAGAAACAGGTGGGCAGGCCACAGGGAACTTGGCCCAGGGAAGCCCCCCCTGTTACAATTACATTAAAATCTATTCTCATGGAAGTTATTGTCATATCTAATATAGTTTCAGTGTAAGATCAAATATAAGGGGAGTATAAATGGTGAGCTGAAAAAACCCCCCATTTGTTTAAAGGTGCATAGATTAAGTCAAGGTTGCCGTCCTGCAATGTGCATGCTGAAACTGGCATAAGCAGCTTCTGTATGGCACATGGCAGGTCAGGGAGGGGACAGGCAGCACAGTAGTGGATAGGACAGTGAGCAGAAATCAGAGCAGCAGATTGGACACAAGGCAGCAGAACAGGGTCAGAGTGGTGCTTGGAAAGGGTGCAGAGCTAACTTGCAGCATGCCTGCCTACAAGGTTGACCCCCACTGTACTAATTAATTAATAGCATAAGACATCATGGAAACTGATTGACAGTTCTTTGGCTTTACTTTTTAAATACCAGACTGAAAACTTCATGCTTTACAGGGTGGGGGGAAGTGTCTGTAAAGACAATGCCATTGTAAATGTTTATTTCAACGTTTTTTGATTATTTTACATGGCCTATTGCAAAGCTCAGCTACTTTTCTATCACTAACAATTACACTGCTATATCCATTCGTTGGTAGCAAATCCAGATGTGCTAGTAGTTAGTACACTGGTCACAGAATGCCATTCCATAATCAAGCCAAATCTATTAATTTTGTTCTCATTGATACTGAATCTGGGTGCATTATCAGGAATTGGATAATAAATCTGTATGCAGTTAATGTTATCATGTGACAAATGACATAAGTTGGCTGACAGCATCAGACCATTGGTCCATGTTGTCTAATATCATACTCCCAGCACTATTTCTTTTTGATTCTGAGGATGAGAACAAAGTGCCCATAATGCATCTGGTCATTTGTTTAGTGCTGTAGGAATATATATATAATATGAATTTTCTAGACCCATGCACTCCATGATCTTATTCCTTTATGTACAAGTTCATCTTTCTTTCTACTTTTTTAACTTCAATAGATGCACATACCATTATTTAATCCTTTTATAACTGCCCATATTAGAGATTTGTTTCTAAAATACATAATATTGAATTTTGCAATAATGTATACCACTATGATTAAAAGCTTGATTTTATTAACATAGACAGTGTGGCTTACCATTATGAGCAATCCCATTAACATTTCTTAAGTACTACACCAGAAGCATTTGCCATACTGTCAACTGGTGTGATTTGTATTGCAAGTAATTCTGTTTTACTGTTGCTGAAATAGTTTTAAAATCATACAGAGAGTTAAATCTATCACCTGAGTTCAAGGAGGAAAATACGTGAGTAATTTCACACCACACTGCCAAATAGCAACTGCGTTAATAAACATGCAATCCCAAAGACCACAAGTTCAGTTCTCAGTTCTTCTACTGAATAATGTTATTGCCAAATTTCAGGATGACTGTTTCATCAGTTTCAAAGGTAAGAATACTGAAAAATTGTACAAGATCAGTGTAAGCAATACTGGGAAGAGCTTTCTAATATACCAGACGGAAGGCCTTCTGATTTGCCACATCCTGTTGCAGAACCAGAATGCTGAATTAGGATACAATCAAATATTTCATGTCTACTGGTGGAATCACAGTTCCGCTGGTATTTTGAGATCCTACTGATCCAAAAATACTCATCCCCACAGCCCATGTCTATGAAGCTGTCAGCTTCATGCTATCCTGAGTAGTAAGGGTTCCCCCTGCCCAGCCAATGCCCAGACCAAGACTGTGCGGGGAGTGTTTTTGCATGGATGTGTCTATGCCACCCAGCAAGGGGATGATGCGGGTGAGCAGGGAAACTTCCCTGGGCATTAGCGATGCATAAGGGATGCATGTGTACCCCCTAAAATTGGCAGAGCATGCCCTGAGAAGCACCTACGGCAGTGCCTGCAGGCGGTTGCTGCTTGCCACACCCCCCTTCTCTGCCGACTCTGCCAGTGGTGTCTGTGGGTGATCGCTGATCGCTGGTCATCACTTGCCACCCCCCTGCCACCACCTGCGGACAGTCACCATGCCCCCCCAGCTTCTGGGGCTACATGTCATTCGTGGCCATGGGTGCTGAAACGAAGGGGCACTAACAGGCGCTGCCTAGCCAGGGTGGAGTGCAGGACAGAACTGCAAGCAGCTTATTTGAGGGGTGTGGGGACAGAGGGAGAGCAAATCCTGCCTCTGCGTCACTCCTGGACAAGCAAGGGGGGCATGTGCCCCCAGGATCTGTGTTCGAGTTGAGGGCAGGCTGTTGCTGCAGGCTTTGCCCTGGGCATCAAACTTGGTTGCTACGGCACTGATGCCACTAGAGCCAGAGTTCTCAAGCTCCGGCAATAGACGCAGGGCTTCCCATAGCAGCACAGCCCATGACAAAGTGAGAGCTGAGGTGTTGGCACACTGGGCAAAGCCCTGCCACTACAGCAGGTGTTCCAGCTCTAGCCATGGTGGCTGGCTTCCCTCTCCAACCTTATGTAAGTGTCTGTCAGTACAGGCAACGTCATTGTAAATGTTTATTTCACTGAGTTTTGTTTCTATGTTACATGGCCTATCGCAAAACTCAAAGTACTATTTTCTGTCACTAGCAGTTATGCTGTGCTTAAATCCTTTCATTACTAGCAGATCCAGATGTGCTAGTTTGCCATTCCATCATCAAGCCCCACTATTGACATGGAATGGCCCAATCTAGCCCCCGCCAGGAACAGAGCCCACAGTCCCAAATTGCCAGCACCCACTGAACAGACTCATTCAGCCTGTGCTGAAACTGGTCCCATTAGCTGGTGCCAAAGGGGTAGGGATCCACTGCAGGCTGCTGGATGAAAAACTGGAATTTTCACTCTTGGCATCAGGTCAGCGGGATAATTATAAACCTGACCTCTGACACTGGAAGTCCCTCCCCTTGCCCCTAGCAGTACTACTTTTGGGAAGAGAGTTTGCCACCTTGGAACCAGAAAAAAAACAAATTCTATACTAAAAATCAGACATCTACAATAACATGTTTTAATTCTATTTCAAAAATATTTTTGTCCTGATTTGTGTATGTTTGCATTGTGTATATAGAGGTGATTGTATAATAGCTGAAAATGAAGTCTTACTCTTGTAAAGTATGGGGTGAGTATGGGGGTTTGGAGGGCTGTGGGTGTGTGTATGTGGGGTGTGGGTGTTTGTGTGGATGCGTGTGGGTGGGTATGGGGTTTGTAGGGGATGTGGGGGTGGAGGTATGGGGGGTGTTTTTGGGGATGTGTGGGTTTTGGGGTGTGTGGAGAGGGAGGATGGCTGGGGGGGTGTGGGTATGGGGTGTGTGGGTGCATGTGTTTGGTGTATGTATGGTGCTCCCCCTACAAACATGCCCCCCTACTGTGCACAGCCCTTGCCGCCAGCGGCAGCAGCAGGTGCAACCCCCCAGTGGTGCAGGACTGTGTGTGGCCAGGCCACCAGCTCCATTACATGGGGCTCACATGCCTGAGCTGCACGCCACCAGGGGAAGCCTCACATGATGACGGTTGAGGTGCAGCAGAAAAAGGGGTGGAGCTAGCCCAGCTCCCTAGCGCAGAGCTCTTCACCATTCCCCATGACCTGCACATAGCAGTGAGTGAGACTGGGCTGCTGGCTCCATCATGTGGGGTTCCCCCCAGAGGTGCACAGCTTGAATGGAGAGCCTGAGAAGTGCATGCAAGCCCCTCATGATGGAACCATTCAGACCCTGCACCTCTGCCGTTCCATTCTCTCATCACCTCACCCAAGTTCCCTGCAGGCTCTGGCCCCAGGGCACTGGTGCAGGCCCTACGCTCCTGCCCAGCTCCTGCTTTGCTCCTGCCTGCCACTGCCACTGCTACCACCACTGCTATCGCCACCACCACTTCCCCTGTGAGCCACCCACCACCCCCTGCCATCTTTCACTTGCCACTTTCTTACCTTCCCACCACCCTGTCATCTTCCCTCCTCTCCCTCCCTCTGCCCACTGCCGCTTCCCCCCGCCTTGCCACTACCACCACCACCACTTCCCCTACCTGCTGCCACCACTTTCCTACCTGTGGGGATAGAATCAGGGCTGTACCGTGGGCTTGGGTTCTGATTTGATTCTGCTTTAATCAAGTCTGCTCTGCATGAGAGCTGATGCACCTGGTGCTGCACTGTGTGCAGTTGTATAAATGGTGAAATGTGCATCAGTGCTGAGAAAATGGTAGCGGTGCACTTTTGAACTAAAACACCTTTGATGTGTTTTATTTCAAAAGTTCACCACTGCTATTTTCTCAGTGCTGACTCGCATTTCTCTGTTTATACAAATGCATGCACTGCATGTGTACAAGTGCCCAATGTTTGTAAAGCTGTCACACATTCCTGTGTAAACAGGTGACAATGGATATGTTCAACTGGATCAGCCCATAAGAAGAAACAAGAGGATAACAGTAAGCTTTCTCTGTTGAGCTTGCATTAGAAAAATTCATCAGCACCTAAGCACAAACACTATGTAGTGCAAAAAAAAAGAGTTTGTACAGCTCTATAGAGATCTGTGGCTCACTTCAAATGTAGCTGACCCTGTGGCGCAATGGCAGCGCGTCTGACTCCAGATCAGAAGGCTGTGTGTTCAAATCACACCAGGGTCAGTAGCACTCCCTTTTCCCACCCCTGGACTTAGTTGGCTAATATTGTAATTTCTGTAACCTAGTTGTGGTCCCCTTGTCACCCCCATCCCTCTCAGGCGATCTGTATTTCCCTACTGGCTTTATCATCTTTTGGGACTCGTAACTCTTAACATCTACTAATATAATTCAATCTGTTCTTATCAGTTTAATTGCTGGAAAGACAGAGAACCGCTTCTTTTTTCCTGCTCCTGGCCTGGTATTGCACTTCCTCCAGGACCAGTGCCAACCTAGTCCAGCAGACTGCCTGAACAATTGTCTTAGAAAGGGAGTGGACTAGCAGCCCTCTTTTCTTACCTCCAGTGCAGCGTGGGCTCTTGTCAGTCCTGATGGGCTAGGGAAGGCAGTGCCCCTGGTATGTCCGAAAGAGCACTGGTTGCGCAAGTGACTGGGTTGCTCAGGTGAGTAACCGAAGGGTCTTACAGTTTGCCAGACCAGAAAGTGTGAAAACCCCAACTTGGGCCAGTAGCCAAAAACCAGGGGCCTCCCCTCCCAGATGGAAGTAGGCAAACGCCTGTGCTCAGAGGACAGAACATGGACAAAACACCCCCAGGTCCCAATGATGCCCTTATCCACTGACAAGAACGCTCAAGGTATGCCAGGAGACCCCCAGCTATGGCAGACTGCTGACTGCAGGTTACAGAGGACCCTCCCAGGAGGGTAGACCAGTGAACTTGAGTTGGCGACAAACCCCGACATACCCTTTCCATGATGTCAGGACCCCGATGGGCAGTGGTGGACCCCCGGACATCGGCAGACCCCCGGAGGCAGTGAGACTATCAGAGTCCAGTATCCTGGATGATGAAAGCTGCCTCCCAGTGGAGGACCCCAGATCCTGAGGATGCCCCCCCAGATGATGGCAAAGTACCCTGAGTGATGGCGGACCCCTCCAGACACCCACAGCTGCTTGGCAATGATAGCAGGCCCTGAGTGGTGATGCCCCCCAGACCCTGGTGGTCCCAAGGACCCTCCCAAGGACCTTCTGTCTCTGGTGGAGGAGCCCCAGACCTCCCTGACACTGGACCCCCCCGATGGATGACCTAGGCGAGGGTGCAAATGAGGCAGTGCTCATGTTCCTCCCCTTCCCTCTCCCTGTGAAGCTGCTTTGCCCAACCTGCCACCTGCTGAGACAATACAGGTCAAACAATGACCTGCACAAACATCTATGGCACCACCAGCTGTGCCTAGCCTTCTACTGTGTCCTCTGCAGCACCGAGTTTGAGGCCCTGAAACTCCTGAAGACCCACCAGAAGGGATGCGAGGACCACAGAGCTGGAGAGGTGACCCAGCATGCTGGTGAGGTCTACCAACCCAGCCTACCAGACCCAGGCCACAGTGTGAAGGCCCACCAGACTGGCCATCCCACCAGACCAGACCTGACCTCCAGGGACCTCCCAGCAGAGAGACCTGCCCCAGCAATGCCACCACGCAGGCCTCCACCTAGGGATCCCCAAACAGACATGACGCCCCAACCAGACAACCCTCCCCCTGAACCCCTAGAGCCAGCCGATGCCCCTGAACTTCTGGGGAATCCCATAGCTGCCTGGAGGAACTGAGCCACCGGAAGCCCCCCATCTCCTGAGTGTACCAGGGCCTCCGGAGGTGCAGCCTACCCCTCAGCAGAGGATGCCCACCCCACGGCAAATGCTGTGGCTGGAGGAGCTCTCCTGGGCCACCACCTTCAAGGTCCTCAAGGTCTTAGTGACCCAGCTCACAGAGGAGCTCTCGGTGGCCGCCCAACCAGCCCTGGTGGGGCGGGAGGAGGCAACAACAGACCGGCAACACAACAGGACAACAGACTGCAGCCACAGAGACGACCCATGCACTAACGCTACAACCTAGCAGCAGCCTCCTGGATCCAGAAGCTGTACCAGGCCAACCGTCCCCAGGTGCTGAGAGACATCCTGGAGGGACCCTCGGCTTTCTGCCAAGTCCCCCAGGAGACTCTGTTTAACTACTTCAGTGGGGTCTTCAACCCCTCAGCAGAAGCTGCCACCCCACACCCTGCGACCATTGAAGCACTGACCCCCATTCCCCAAGCAGAGGGTTTTGAGGATGCCTTCATGCCACAGGAGGTGGAAGCTCACCTCAAGAAAACCAGGGACACTGCCCCTGACAAGGATGGCATCGGGTACGGTTTTCTAAAGAAACGTGACCCTAGAGAAGCCATGAAGGTCCTCATCCACAAGAAAGAAGACCCGACTGACCCAGGCAACTGGAGACCCACCACCCTGTGCTCCACCATCTCCAAGCTGTACGCCAGCTGCCTGGCGACCCACATCACTGACTGGCCAATGACCAGTGGGGCCATCAGCCAGAGCTAGAAGGGCTTTAAGTCATGGAGGGCTGCTATGAACACAACTTCACCCTCCAGATGATGCTGGACAATGCCCGGAGGACCAGGAAGCAGTGCATGGTGGTGTGACTGGACATCTCCAATGCCTTTGGCTCTGTGTCCCACTGCCACATCCTTGGCACCCTTCATAAGCTCAGCCTGCTGGACAGCGTCGTTGACCTGGTGCAAGAACTCTATGATGGGTGCACAACAACCGTCTGCACCACCTATGGAGAGACCAATGAGATTCCCCATCTGGTCAGGGGTGAGACAGGGCTGCCCTCTCAGCCCCATCATCTTTAACCTGGCTATGGAACCACTCCTTTGGGCCGTGGCAGGCGGCCCCGGCAGCTTCAACCTGTACGACCAGAAGTTGAGCATCCTGGCCTATGCCAGGACCTCGTTTTCTGTGCCAACGGTGCCACCCAGCTGCAACAGATGCTGGATATGATGTCTGAGGTGGCCAGGTGGATAGGCCTGTGCTTCAACATTACCAAGGCACCTCCTTGCACATCAATGGCAGGCAGAAGAGCCGTAGAGTTACATCCTGGACTCCACACTCACTATCCAGGGCCAGGCGATGAGGCACCTATAAGATAGTAAGGCCTACTGTCACCTGTGGATGCCCACTAGCCACTGAATCAGGCAGACACTGGAGGAGACCATCAACAGGATCATGCAGGATGCCCACAAGCTGGACTCATCTCTGCTGGTCCCCTGGCAGAAGACAGACGTGGTGAACACCTTCCTTATCCCTCATGTTGTGTTCATCCTGAGAGGCTTGGTGGTCCCCAAGACCCCCCTCAAGAAGGCAGACACCAAGATCTGGTGACTACTGAAGAAGTGGCTGCACCTGCCACTGAGGGCGAGGAATGAGATCGTGCACGTCCCCTACCAGCAGGGAGGTGCCAACATCCCCTGCATGGAAGACCTCTGTGACATCGTGGTGGTCACCCGTGCCTTCCACCTCCTGACCTGCCCTGACCTGATGGCAAGTATCATCACCGCCATCGCCCTTGAGGAGACCACCCTCAAGAGGATCGCGAGGCAACTGACTGGACTTGGCCACCTTCCTCAGCAGCTCGCTGGAGGGCAAGTTTGACAGAGACAGCAGCGACTTTGCCTCACTGCAGAGCTGAGGCCGTGATGCCACATGCCGCCTCAGGAAGTGCATTGGCTGCACCTGGACTTGGATTGAGGAGCACCACAAGCTGAAAGTCTCCGTGCAACCAGCCCTGCACGCTGACTGCATCACCATGACTCCCCACATGAGGACCTTCCTGGAGCAGCTCCTGAAGGATGCCATCTCCAACAAGTACACTGGCAACCTGAGGGCCAAACCCGACCAGCGGGAGCTTCACATGCTTCATAGACTGGTGCTTCCTCCACCACACCTGCCTCAATTGCCTGCCTCTGAACGGGGCTGTCTGCTTTGGCCACTGGGACAAGCGGTGCCAATAATTTGGCTATGCAGCAGAGACGTACTCCCTCACGTGCTGTGCAGCTGTAGTTTACATGCCAGAGCCTGGTAGCTCCACCACAACACTGTCCAGGACTGCCTGGTGATGGCCATCCCGGCCGCAGTGGAGGAGATCTCTGTGAACTGCACCATCCTGGGATGCAAGAGCCAGATGCACTCCAACTTTGTCATCATGAATGAAGAGGCCAAGAAGATTGTGATCATGAATGTGACCATCCCCTCTGAGAACTGGCACCAAGCCTTCACCGATGCCCGGGTTTGCAAGTGGGAGAAGTATGCCCCATTGGCCCACATCCTGAGGGGCCACGGCTATGACGTGATGGTCAATGTGCTCATCATGGGAATGCTTGGAGCCTGGGACCCCAGCAACGAGAGCATCCTGCATGTCTGCCACGTCTCCTGCATCTCCTGCCGCTAAGCTGATGCACAGCCTGGTCCCATGACATCTATGTAGAGCATATCATGGGCCACCACCAGTACACTAATCCCACCAGACCAACCGCCACTGGACCAGACCAAGAGGGGACTGCCTGAACACACCTCTGCACCTGATGGACTTTGAGAAGAATCATCAACAACAGACCACCCCACTCCACCTGAAGAGGACCCCTGTGATGAGACTCTATATGGACTAAAAAACTTTCTTCAACCTACTTCCTCCACCATTGTGGACCATTGTACAGGTTTGTGTGTATCTATCTTCTTTCTCTCTCAGCATCGTGAACCTCCTTCCCCACCCCCCGGGCTTAGTGGCGTAACACTATATTTTCTGTAACCTAGTTACGTTCCCCTCCTCACCCCCATTCCTCTTATGTTACTCCCTCACTCGGGCACTCTGTATTTCCCTCCTGGCTTTGTCATCTTTTTGGGTTCATAATGGTTAACATCTACTAATAACATTCAATCTGTTCTTTGCAATGTGGCTATTCTCACTTAAGCAGAGTAAACTCAACTGCAGGTAACTCAAGTTATTTCTATAATGAGGTCAATGTTCTTGTTAAAATCTGGCATTATTATGCACCAACATCTTTGCCTTTCTTCCACCATGCAGGTCAGGATTTAGAGAGTGACATTCTTTCTTTGTTTTTTCTCCCTATCAGTCAATCTCACTTGGATTGACTAAACTCTTCATTCTTTTGGTACAATATTTCCTTTTTCAGTGTTTATGTTCCTTCCTTCTTTTCATTTGGTGGTTTCACTGAAGACAGCTGACAGCCCCAGAACTGATATGAATCCTGATATGAATCCCCAGGGAAGATGTTGTAGAGAGACACTACATAGGCCTTTTTTTCTATTCTCTGCAAGCACCTTAAAATTAGTTTATGCTTTGTTACTGATGCAAATGAAAAGATAGTTACTTTGAGAACACAAGTTTTTGTGCTCAATGTTAAATTCCATGCTAGTGTATTTGCTGTTGGCGGCAGAGGTGGGGGTGGCAACTGTTGACCAGGGGTCAGTGACCACCTGCAGATGCCGCCAGCAGCATTGGTAGTAGCCAGTGGGGACCGCTGACCGCCCACAGACACCGGTGGTGGGGGAGGAAAGGGGAGGAGGTGGTGAGTGGTGACCACCTGCAGCCTTTTTGTCATGTTTAGGGGGTGTGCCTGCACCTCTGGCATGTGGTACCCAGTCCAGCTGCTCTAGGATACATTCTGGATTTGGAACATGGGGCTAGGCTGTAGGTACAATCTCTTCCATGGGCTGACTCTGCACCACTCATCCGGCCTGTGGGGTTGGATGAGTTTAACACCCCTGGTATAAAGGACATGCCAATGATGCTATCAAGAAGTGGAGTGTATAGCCAGAGTACACTGCATTTGAATGATGGAGGCCAGTAGATAGACCCTTGGGACATTTCTGGCCTTGTCTGGAACAGGGATGTTCAACTCCAGACCCTCAGGACAAATGTGGCCTGCAGGGCTCTCCACAGGTCAGGAAATTTGGTGCTAGGAGAGCAGTGGCAAGTATTACTGCCACCTTTCTCCCACTGCCAACTTTCCAACTCCATGCAGCTGGATCAAGGCCAGGCGGCACCCCTTCTCCCCTGCCACATGGCCAGATTGAGACAAGGCCATGTCCCTTTCTCCCCTCCACCCCGCCCATGTGGCTGGATCAAGCTACACATCACTACCCCTTATGTTGGATTTGACCCACTAGCCAGATTTGGACGTGAACAAACTGAGCACTGTCTATCTGGCCGGAGGGGGAAGAAGGTTGGGTACTATTGGCTTAGAACACTGATGCTCAACTCATCTGGTGTTGTGGGCTGGATGAGTAGTGCCAAGTCAGTCTGTGGCCTTGATTTGGTGCATGAAGTTGTGTCATCTGGCTCATGGGGCTCCCCACAGGTCTGGAAATTTGGCAGTAGAATGAGCAACACCAGTGTTAATTCCTGCAGCTCTGGGAGCTTTGGCAATTAACACTGTTGCCACTCCCCTGCTGCCAAATTTCCAGATCTGTGGGGAGCTCTGTGGACTGGATAGTGCTGCTCCATAGACTAGATCTTGGTTGTCTCTGGTCTAGAGGAGTCCCAGTGCTGCTATAAATTATTCTAGGAGATGAGCTATCACTGGATGGATCCAGAATTTGGGTTCCTGCAAAATAAAAAAAAATAAAAAAAGAAAACAAACAAAAGACCCCCACTCCACAAATACACCAAATGGATTCTGGATTCCATTACTATGGCTTCTGTCTTTACTATCAACAGCCAGAAAAAGACACACCTTATGTCATATAATTTCTATGCCATTAAACTAATGAAAACCCCCAAAAGAACAATAGGATGCACTTGATGGACAATTATGCTGTTGAACCTCCTCACTGCATGGTCCTGATCTGACATGAATGATCTGTGCTGTTACTCTCTGCACTTACCCATCAAACAGTATCAGGTTTGAGGCTGCCAGACAGGATGTTTTAAAGAGAACTGAATACTGCATACATACCTGCTGTGTCCAAAGGGCCTAATAGTTCCATTAAATTGTGCACAAGGGAAGTTTCTATATTTAAACTTCACTTTTCCATTTTGGTCTAACATTAGAAGAAATCTACACAAAAGCACTCCAGCTATGCTCCCCAGGACATCCCTTTTTGCCACTGATGTGTCACATCCTTAACCTATTATAGAAGTTGGGCTTCTGCTTGGAGCTATGCAAAGCACAAAAGAGGCTAATGCAATCTTTTAAGTTTTAAACTATTGAAGTTATATGCTTTTATGGTAATCTCTAATACAGCGTGTCTCAAACTTTTGATACCTGGGGCACACTTTTTCTGGATTAAGACTGGCAGCACGGTTCACTCATACACACACTTTTTCAGGTATAAATGTTTTTTTTCTTTTTTACCCCATATCTGTCTAAATAAAAAAAGATATACAGGGGGATCCTGGAAGCTAAAAAAGTTGAAAATTGCTGATCTAGCTGGTGCCACTTAGGGGTGATGGGGGCTGATCTTACCTGCTGTACCCTGTTCTTTCTACTGTCTGCCCCCTCCCAACCCTTGGTCTATATCTCAGGAGGCAAGGGCAGCCCACACTGCTTAGGCTGTTCCCACAGGGTTTCACATGCTGACAACCACCTCCAGAGCCCTTCTTGCCAGCCCCAGGAGGAAGGGCACATGTAGGGGGGGGATCCTTGCACAGGGGCTGCCTCAGAGTGGGGAAGAGCAGGGAGAAAGCAGTAGCAGCAGCTGTGGTCTCCTGAGGAGCAGCTGCGGGTGCTTATGTAATAGCTGGGGCAAATGCAGGGTGTCAGACAGTGGAAGAGAGCATTTGATTTCTCACACAAAGGGGTTTTATGACACACTCTTTGAAAATCATTGCTCTAATAAGCCCTGTAAAATTAAAAGACCCCCTGGAAGATCTAGTATAGTTTGGCTAGGGACATTACACACAAACCAGTTTAAGTGATCAGAAACTGGTTTAAGCTTGTAAAACAAGATGTTCAGTGCACATAAACCAGTTTGAAAATGGCTGAAACTGGTTTGAGATAAACCTGGTTGAATATAGTATCAGACTTAACTGATTTGGGTCAAACCAGTTTATGCAATGTCTGTGCAAGAACCCTTCCTGGTTTAAGTTAAACCAGAGTCTCCTAGCTTCCCAGATGCCATGCAACCCTGGGTGGAGCTCTGCTTTATGCTCCAGCCCAGCAGAGCTGGCCTCTCCCCTCTGCTCCCTTGCTGGAGCTCCAGCAGATACTGAAGGTATAGAGGCATCTACCTGACTTCTTCCTGCTTCGCCCCCACCCCTCTCTGCTCAAGCAGGGATTCCCCACCTCCCTCTGCCTTATACAGACAACTCTCAATATTATCTAGCATGCTGGCTAGGTCTGTGCTGTGGGAGACAGGGCAAAGGCAGACAGGACACTGTTGGCCTAGGGCTTTTTGGAGCCAATCAACAGATAGCTGCTAATGTCGCCCTGTTCCTTCCTTGAAAAAAGTTGTTTAAGAAGAATTTGAACTAATGAGAGAGAGACTTTTGTTTTGTTTGTTGGGCTGATAAATGCTAACAACTCCCTGTGTAACTCCCTGCAATGTTATCAACTCCCAGCTGTGCTGGATTCCTGGCTGGTCAGGAGCATGGAGGGGAATACCTCCCTAATGACAGCATCCTGCTGGGGCCTGGCCATACCCCCCCTCAGCTCAGCACTGTAGAAGGGAAAGGAAGGCTGCTCTAGTATCCCCCGGCTTTTAGCCTGAGCCACTGCAGGCATATGCTGACATTTCTTCAGTCCAAAGTGGATGTCTGTGTAGGTACAAATGGCTCAGGTTAGACTAACCTGCAAAGACTGAATCAATTCAGGCTCAAGCTTTTTGAATGTCTGTCCTTAGCCTTTGACATTTTACAAGTTTTCTATTTAAAAAGTTGTTGGCCAATGGAGGGCCCAGTGCAGCCCCTACATTTTTCATGTTGCTCAGGAAGTACCACTTGTCCTTAAGGCTTGCTCTGCTGTTAGTTCTAAAAGACCAGTGTGGTACAAAGACTGGAAACTCTCATTAGAAACATTTTCCCTATTTTCAGTGTATTTTAAGTCACCAATTCTCCTGGTATCGTTGCAGTAGCAGCACAGCACAGATACCCTTCAACAAAACAAAACACAGTTCAGCCTTTCCTGAGGATTAAAATCCTGCAGCCTCATGTGCTCCATTATTTATGTACGTTGTCACTACAGGGCCTGCGGAACTCACTCACATGATAGTCTTGTTGGCTTCAAAGGGATTTCTCTTTTGAGTGAGGGCAACAAGACTAGGCTCATGTGAATTGTAGATCCCATCATCCAAAACTAAAATACAAGCTAATTAAGCCATTGAAGCCTAATTAAAGCTCAAAAGGACCATGCTGTGGATTAGCAGTTTAATGGGAACTATAAACTTCAAGGCTTCTGTAGTCACAGTTTATAAACCCTGGTGTTCTGTGTACCTTTTAAACAACTTAAGAAGCTGAAAATTGACTGAACCTTTATCTAAAGAGATTGCTGCCCTCTGGAACAGATTGTGAAATTCCTGTCACAAGATGCTTTGGCAATACATGTACAGCTTGTAATGCTCATAAGTATTATTGAATTGAATTGACCACAGCCCCATTTTGCCCTGAGTAGTCCCATTGGCTTCACAGGGACAAATTGGGCAGTAAGATGCATTAAACTACCCACGCTTAGGAAGGAACTTTATTCACAAGCATGTTACTATAGCCATTAACCTGCTGTTGTAGTTCATTGATATTATTTGTCAGATCGGACACCCTGGATTTGATTCCTAGACATGCATATAACTACAGTTATCAAGGCACCAAATGCCTGGATTTGGTCTGGCCTTTGGATTTGGTTTCTCAATGGTCTAAAAGGGGGTGGGAGGCATGGGCAGCCTCCACTCCTCCATATTCCTGCCAAGGCATCTGTACTGAAGGTCTTGGTGACCTGTCATACATACACCATAATCCAGAAGGAGTGGTGATTACCTTCTCATGCTACAGTATCTATTATAAGGACTGTACAATTTCCTTGGAATTATCTGCATTGGCTGCATTTTCTAAGAAAAGTTTCTGAATTTGATAGATTTTTTTTGTCTTTGTGGCATGGCAATACTTCTAGATTAGAGTATAATACTTCATTAATGCTGACTTGTTAAAGGTGATCAACAAATGGAAATATTCACCCCTTTATGGGGACATAAGAAGAATTCTGCTCCATCAAACTATTCCTTTAAGGTTGAATTTTGTCCTATTTTCAATGGGGCAAACAGAGAAGTGGTGTACTACTTTGCATGAGGAACAATAGCAGAATCTAGCTCTTAAAAGTAGATTTCCAGGGTAGTAAGTGATAAAATCTAAATCATGCAGATAAACCAAAACTGCAACCAAAATATCCAGCCTAGATTTTCATATTTCAAGCAATGATTAAGTAGAATTAATGGAGAAAGATAAATTTATTTCAAAACCAATTTATGTCTTAAACTTTTCATATATATCAAATACTGATTAAATCTGTGTAAGATTGATATTATTAAGGATGTAATCTGTAGCATAAATACAGGATAAAATCTATAATATAAATCTCTTTCCTACTGTATTTTCTTGCTCTCCATGGCTTTTTTCCAGCAGTTTTTCTTTAATTTTACGTGTCATAAAGTGGGGATAGCTATTTATTTTACACTGTTAGCTTTTGTTGAAGTGAACCAGGGTGCAATACCTGCTAATTCACCTGTACGTGAAGCAGCATAATAAGTATATTTATTAGTGAATGTGTCTAAATGTTCATCAGTGGGCCATAATTATAGCTCATTAAGTTTAGTACCTGTTATTACAGGTACTAAACTTAATGCGCTGTAATTGGCGCTACTGCACATTAGCTCAAGTGGATGCTTTTTGGGTGACACTTAATGCCCACTGGAATAATCTGTTCTGCATTAGCATGTCTTTTGTGTGACGCATAACGTACAGAATTAGTCCAAGGGGCATTAAGCATCTCATGTTGACACACCCAGTTAGTAACTACACTTCTGTCCCAGTACCTTGTAATAAAACATAGTCAAAATAACTGCAGTGCACATCCACTATTTCTTTTTACTAATAAATAACTCACCTAGTTTAAAATATGTTAACTTTCTCATGAGAGAGACCCTATAAAAACTTGTAACACCAACATATTTTGGTGTCCTATTCTGTTTTAAAGAAACATCTAACACTTTCTAGAAATGGTTCTATTATGTTTCATAAGGTGAGCAAGTGGCATTTGGCCACCACTATACATTGAAGATAGGTTTGATACACACTTTGAGAAGCAAATGGATGGTATTATGCTTCAGAGAAAGTGGGTAGAAGAATCTGTGACATTATTTTATGTGGTATGTCCCCTCCTGCTGCTCAACCCAACAGTTTTTGCAGGTCTTATATTCAAGTGTCTTTGAGTATGTAGAAACATTAACTTTAGATTGCCCTAACCAAGGTTAGGGAGATCTAAATGGTCCAGTATGCAATAGTTCACAGGGCTTAGTTTACCCTAAAAATGGTATGCCCAATCTAAAGGTAGTTCACTGCTGAGGTGAACTAACTTGTTAGATTGATAAAGGGTTAACCCAACTTAGCAAAGGTTAACTCAACCTAGTGAATGCTTTCACAGGTTGACAGCACAGCCATGGGGCTGAGAAGGCCCAGCCACTTGCTTTAGTCTCAGGGTTGTGCTCCTCTCGGGCCCTGACTAGGCTGTTTTCTGTGGATTTGCCAACCCTCAGTTCCCCACGCCTCCATTCCTCCTTGCCCTGACTTCACAAGCATCTTTTTCCTCCTCCACTACCTACCTCTGGCTGCCTGTGCTTCCTCCAGCAAATATCAAAAGCTTGCATGTGTGGGACCCAGCTCAGGTTTAAACTAAGTCATAGTTTTATAGTTAGTAGTCTGCTCTTACCTGAGCAGATCATCAAGTCTGACCCCCTGCCACAGACAGGAAAGAATGCTGGCAAGGTGTCTATCCAGCCTCCTCTTAAAGACCCTCAGAACAGAAGCAAGAACCACTTCACTTGGAAGTTGGTTCCAGATCCTAACCACCCTGACTGTGAAGTAGTGCCTCCTGATATCCAGCCTGAATCTGCTCTCTGTCAAGCTGACCATTGTTCCTTGCTACTCCCAGTAGTGCTCATGGGAACAGGGACTCTCCCATTGCCTGCTGGTCTCCCTTGGCCAGTTTATAGACAGCCACCAGATCCCCTCTCAGCCTCCTTTTGTGGAGGCTGAACAGGTTCAGATCTCATAGCCTCTCCCCATAGGACCTGCCCTGCTGCCCCCTGATCATGTGAGTGACCCTCCTCTGGACCCTCTCGATGTTGTCCACATCCCTCCTGAAGTGCGGCGCTCAGAACTGGATGCAGTACTCCAACTGGGGCATGACCAAGGTCACATAGCGGGGAAGGATCACCTCCTTGGACCTGCTCATGATGTATCTGTGGATGCATGATGACAAGGTGCGGTTAGCCTTTCTGACTGCATCCCCACATTGGCGGCCCATGTTCATCTTTGAGTCAATAATGACTCCAAGATCCTTCTAAGTCATCAAAACCTGAACTGGGTCCCACAAATGCTTGTTTGTCCTCTTTGTGGCTTCTCTTCCTCTTAACCATCCACATTTTTGTTGTATTTTCTCTTTAAATTAGCTCTTAATCATGCAGTTCTAGTTGGCTTGTATGGGGACTATACAAGAATGGAAGTTTCTTGCTTCCCACTTCCTTGACTTGCCAGCTGCATAAAGGCCAGGCAGAATCTTTCCATTAGGAAACAGGTTGTTAAAAATACTGAAACTAGCTTACAGCTGGAACAGAACTGCACAGAATCCTAGGAAAATAGCCTACATTTGGAAACTTGTGCGCCTATCCTTTTTCCTATTAAATTTTCTCTGATAAATTCTGTGTACCCTTTTCATTTCAGTGGCCTTGCTTTCATTTGTAGCTGAGGCCCTAGTTCAGGAAATAGCTAGGGCTGGGCAAATTAATTTGATAAATAGTTTATTCACTGAAAAATGAAGTTTAAGGATGACACTGTTTGCAAATTTTGGTTAAAGTAGACAACAGTTTTGGTCAAAAAATTAAAAAAATAAGTAGGAAAAATTAAAATGAATTTCAACACTTTCAAAATACAATATTTTAATTTTAAAAATTGCCAAAATATAATTTTAAAAAAGTCTGTAAGAGGATTAGTAACATTTCATGTTGGGTCAAGCAAAACGTTTAATTCAACTGGAAAACAAAATTTGTCCCCCCATTTTTTTTCTCTTTGCCAAAAGAATACCCGAAAAGTGTTCATTTCAAGTTGACCCCAATTTTCCTGTTTTTCAATTTGGCTAAAACATGCAAAATTAATTATTTGCACAGCTCTAGAAGCATGCCTGTTCTTGAAGTACTTACGCATAAGGTACCTTATATTATAGTTAAGGAACCTTAGTATTTGCCTAAAAGTGATCACAGGCTTAAATGTTTTCTTGAGTAACTATGGATCAAAACATGTGTTTAAGTTCCTTCCTGAAAAGTGTCTGAGAGCAAAATATTGCCCTCTTATTTTACCTGAAGGTAGTTGCTGCATGAGTATTTTATTAGACAGGCTCTTTCATACTAGTTCTTCAGTCTCTAAAAGCAAGGATTCTTTTTTAAAATCAGAAAAATTAATTCCATGTGAGCCGAGGTGTCTGACACCCGTAGTACTCATTCACCCCTGATATTTTAGAACTCTTAGGAAACAAAGAACACTGTAGCATAGGAACTTGCAGTTGGCTTTATGCCAGCTCCTGGCCCTTGGATGATTGAGGTTAAACTTTGCCTCCTTGGAAAAACTTTCATGCTGTGTTATTTTCTAGAGCTGTGATGATTAATGTTGTTCCTATGGCAAAGTGGATTTTTTTAAATGCTTCAGAGTTGTTCCATAAAATCAATCTCCTTTTGTGGGTGCACAGTGAAGAGGGGGATGGTCATCAGGAGCCTTCAACCCCTCTTTCATAGTTTTTACAGGGGCCAGGCACAGTTTCAGAGCCAGTGTTCAGAAATTGTTAACCTCCATACCCCCCCATGAGATTGTGAAGACAACTGGTCAGATGCACAAGCATGTGGGAATAAGCTGCACACCACCAGGTATACACTTTGTACTCAAAGGAGATTCACCCAGGAAACCTTCTACTAACTTTAGGCCTGATTCTGTCCCATGCTTGTGTTAAGTATCACATTACCTTACTCAGTACCTAGTCCCATTCATTAAAATGGAACGATCATCATTGGCAATCCCTCACAGTTAAGGATGATTGTCTTCCATGATCATTTTATCTCTGGGTCTGAAGATGGCTGATGAGGCCAATCTAAGATTGAAAGACTCTGGTGCAGCTTGGGTACATGCATGAACAACTGGTGCCTACCGCAGCTGGGGGGGCACCATGGCAGAAAGCAGTGTCGGTGGTGGCGAATGGGAACCACCCACAGCTGCCACCAGCTGCGTCAGCAGCAAGGGGCTGGGGGTGCCAGCAGCAACCTCCCGCAGAAGCTGGTAGTGGCTTTGGCGGCAGCCAATCTTGGGGGGGGCATATGCCCCCCCCGCCCTCCTTACATGTTGCCTATGGGCACATGTGAATCGAGCTATATGTTATACTCAGTGTGGATAAAGGTGGTTAAGGAGACCCATAAAGCCCTTGATTTAAGGTCAGAGGTTATTTTTGGCAGAGCCCATAAAAGCAATGATGTGCCTGACTGCACCAGAAGGCTCAGTGCCCCACACAGTCAGATTGCTTAGCCGATTTTCTAAATCAGGATGTAGCTGATCTTCTAAATCAGGATACAGCCATCCATGATTACACATTTTGGCCCAAAAGTGCATAGATGGGTTAGTCAGGATTTTTTTTTTTGGCTGACTTTTCTTCCCCCTAAAAAAAGTGTTGTTTTCAATTAAATCAAAATATTTAGAGAAAAAATGTCAGTTTGACAAAAATTCATACGGAAAATATTTTTAACAAGATTAACTTGGAAAAATTTTGATTTTTAGAAAATTTCAGCATTTAATTCAGTTTGCTCTTGAATTTTATATTAGTAGTAGTGCATAATGTAGCATGTCATAATAGAATCTTATAATTGTTCTCCTACATTTTATTTTAAAAATTATTAAGGGGAACTGTTTCACAGTATCGACTGGAACAGGTTTCCTTCTTTTTTAGATCAAAGCATTTCTTGTTTGCATTGCTATAAAATAGACACTTCTGAATATTAAAATGTCCTGTGAAACAGAAATTCCATGTTTCAGTCAGCTCTAATACTAATTTAGTAGGGGAGATACCATGGTCATGAAGGTGGTCTGGGAGCTCTTCTGAGCAGGGGCTGGGGAGGCTCCTTTGAAGACACCTGCCAAGTTAAACTGATAAAAAAAGGATGCTATAGACTAGGTATTGGATTTCAGATATGGTGTTCAGTTAGTTAAAGCAATTCATCAGATTGTTACTAAACTGTCGCAAAATGCCGGATTAGAGACTCCGACACCGCTTGGTAAGCCGCAGACTTTACGGAGCGAGCGAGTACACGGCTTGTGGGGCAGGATAAGAGGTGGCTCGTCGACCGCCCTCGAGGTTCGCCTTACTGGCGCAAGTAGGCAAAATGCTATACGCTTTCAAAGTTTATAGTAAAAGGGTTTATTCAACTCACCTGGCCTCACCCTCTTACGAATAAGAGGGGAGACCGGCTGGAGCGAAGTTGCAGCTAAAGT
>NW_017728912.1:19879687-19891160 GCF_001723895.1 Crocodylus porosus
TTTGCGCGTGCGGCAAATACAGAACTCGCGCACGCAAAGCGCGCACAATAGGATTCCGGTTATAGCTATTACTAAACAAACATTTTGGTTTGGGTTGACTTAAAAGATAAGACTATAAAGTTACATAAATGTGAAAAATGCCATGCGGCAGTTATACAAAATGAAATAAAACATTTACATAAACTTAAAAAAATATACTCTCCTTGATGGTGAAATATAACATTTCAGAAAAGAGGGAATCTGCTAGTTGTTCAAATTCTTAAATTTCTAATGACACTTTTTGGTTTTCTGGGCAAGGCTTTTATATGTGATTTCTAAAAGTTATCTAATAGTATCTATATTGAGTAGTTTGGCAAAAGACAAATTTCTTCTCTAAGTCTCTTGGAGACAGAATCCTGAAGAAGACAATGTTCCCCTCTTACCTAGCTATAGAGCTAAACTGTACAATGCTAGCAGTTCAAAAGAGAGAGTAACTTGTGACCAGAAAAAAGAAATAGGGAAGAACTCATATATAATTGGAGTGTCACAGTAACAAAGATGAGGTCTGTGCTTTGTAGAAGGGGGTGAGAGGTAGGCCTTTGCTAATATTTTGGTGTCTAGATCCCCTGACATATACTGATGTATTTTGTTCCATTAGTACAGCATTTCTCAAACTTTTGATACCTCAGGCACTCTTTCTTTTCTAGATTAAAATTAGTGGCATACTTCACTCACCAGTCTGCAGGCCAGATCCAGTCCATGGTCCTAGTTATGTTACCATGTTTACCTAAAGGAATTCTAAAGTTTACATTAAACTCATGGTGAGTAAGATGTGGGATGTCTCCAGGAATAATTTGAGTTGAATCAGAGAAGTAGAGGAACTGATGTTAAAAATGACTAGGTAATAAAAATGCATGTAAAGGTAAAGGCTAACGGAGAAAGTAAAGTGGTTCATTCAGACAAGAACAATTACTTGAGTAAACTTCTGCAGTGACTTCTGGCAACCTGTGAAAGACCTTTAGAGATTAAGGGCCATGGCCTCCCTCCTTTGGGCACCTGTGACTCCCCTGAGCTATTTTAATGACACAAAGATAAGAGGTGGTTTTAAGGGCCATATGTGTGTTCCACTTGCTTGGGAGAATTTCCAGGCAGAGCAAAGATTACATCATCAGCTCTGTGCTGCCCAGTCCTGGTCTGTCCAGCACAGTAGGCATTCATGGGCATGAAGGTATTTGCTGTGCTCCAGCAATCCTGATGCACTGGAAAGGTGCTGTGGAAGCCCAAAACTTCTCTAATTTTCAGCATTGGCTAAACTGGCTCCTAGTTGCACTGAGGATCAGTGAATACTATAGTTTTCTTCTTCAAGCACACCAGCTTTAGCTCAAATCCCACCAAGGATATGGTCCTACAGTTTCCCCAAGTGAAGCAACTCCCACATAGTGCAGCTCCATCTGTAATGTACATTTGAATTATTTCACCTCACTGTGACATGGTGACTAGCCAGGGGTGACTGTGAAGCCCCTGAAGGCTCTCCTGTGCCCACTCTGTGATCTTTAGGCCATCACCTCTTCAATGCTCATGGGTCCACTCACTCTCTGCACAGCTGGCTGTTCCTGGCCAATGCACTATTTGTGACAGGGTGGCTCTCCAGGGATGGCTGTGAAACCCCTGGAGGTATGTTGGCCCATGCCCACTCTGCTGTCTTTGGGCAGTCACCCCTTAAATTGCCTACCATGCCTTGATGGATTTTATTTTATATAAGGGAGCACAAGGCTTCCTAATCTGGTCTCCCACTAATGACCACCAGGCTCCTTATCTTAAGGGCTAATTGCATGGCTCCAGTCCACCTCTACACCACACCCCATGCCTCTCAGGTGTTGTTTTTGATTGATGTTCATCACTGCTGTTCATTCCATACCAATACACTCAACCTTTTCCCTGAGTCCCTCTATGGGCCCTTCAATACACACCAATACACTTAGCACTCTTCTGTGGGCTCCTCAATACAGTCAGGCCCTCTATTGTGGCCCTTCAATACACTCATCCCACTTCCCTGAGTTTGTGGACCCCCTAGGGACCTCCTCCACCCCTGTAGTCCCTTACCAAACCTCTAGACCACTGCAGGCTACACTCTCTTTGCTGGCATTTGGGAGTTGCAGCCATCTTGGTTCAGTGATGTTCCTTCAGCAGCATCCCAGATGTTGCTCTGGCGCCACTCAGGGCCTGGGCTTATATCCTGCCCAGGAGTCCAGCCCTCCTCCAGGGTCAGATGACCCCATATCAGCCCTGGTCCCACCTTCAGGCTGCTTCAGCCATAGCCTGGCTGTTCTTAAAGTGGCAGGAGCACCAAACCTCTTCCTGCACTGACTTGTTATTTCTTGCTCTACACAAGGTTTCTGTCTAGTCCCTCCATGTATTCTGCTGTATTTCTCATCTTTGTGCCTTATTCTATGCTATCCTTTTTGCCCAGAATTGCCTTCCTCTTTTAGTCAGCAAAATAACCACTTTCTTCAATTTCCTGCTTCTTAAATCTAGTTCTTTTGCTGAGTCTTTCCACTTTAATCTAACCAGAAAGCAAATTTAAAAATGTAGACTGGAGATTGTTTTGGATTTGTATTTTCATCTGGTCAATGGCTCTGACCTGTATTATTTCTCTGGGTTATGAGTCCCTTGAGGCAGGATATGTGTTTTCCTTAGTGCATTGTGGAATATCAATCACAGAGAGTGCTTGGTAAGTAAATAAATAATACTGCTGTTAATGGTGCCGTATGATTTTTCTTCCTTATGTTTTGCATTGCCAGAGAACTTCAAATGAAGTAGCTATGTAGAGCTACACAAAAAGCCCAAATAGTTTCTCTGAGCAGAAAATAATAACACAGGAAATCATGTGTAAAATCAGAATTACTCCTACATGGGTCACATATTATTTCCTTTACAGTGTTTGCAGTAATGGATTGGGCACTTGGTCTGGTTTAAAAGTTGTTCAGAAAGCACATAATGAAGCACATAATGAAGAAGTTCAAAATAGTTATGGACTGATGTAAAACAAAGAAGGGTCAAATGGCCAATATTAAAAATGAGGAATTAGGCAGGGTCTTGTCAAAAGTCCCTTCGTAGTCCTGATTGAGGAAACCACTGATGGACTTTAATTTGAACTTGACCTCAACTATGTGTGTGCTGAAGAGCTGCTCTGAGTAGTAATTACATTCTTAATGGGCCCACCTTGGGGAATGAATGACATGTGCCACCCGGTGGCTGTGGGGGCACAGCAGCAGTGGGAGCACGGCGGTGGTGGCAGGAGCTTGGCAGCGGTAAGCAGGAGCTCCTGCAGATGCCGCCAGCACTGTCGGTGGGGGGGGGTTGGTGACCACCTGCAGACACCGCTGGCAGTGTCTTCAGTGGCTAGCAGCAATCATGAACCACCCTTTTTGTAGGGGGTGCACTGCCATGCTCGGGGGTGCACATGCACCTGCATGCACCCTCTATGTAGCGCCCCTGCCTTGAGGCGTGCTGACTTAAGATTGCAATTGGATTTAGTGGGAGCTGTGGGTGCTCAGCACCATCAAAGATCAAATGCATTCTAGGACTGTCTGAAAACATGACTGTTTTTAAAATGAGTCCCACTGATGTCTCAGTTCATCTAACTTCACCTGGTTAACAGAAGTTTAGAGTGGAAGCATTACAGGGCCTGAAGCTACTGTGCTGTGTTTAGCTTCTTGAGGATACAGTATGATAATAAGAACATAGGAAAAGCCATACTGGGTTAGACAAGTGATCTATCTAGCCCAGTATCCTACCTCTGACAGTGGTGAAAATGGATGCTACTGAAGGAGTACAGAATCAAATATCTCTAGAGTGATCTATCCCTTGTTAAATATCTTCCCTGGCATTCACTGTTATTCTTTTAGACATGCCAGATGAAACATCTCCAACCATTCTGTTCAATAGCCATTAATAGATCTATCATCCATGAATATACCCAGTCCCTCTTTGTAGCTGGCTATGCTCTCTGCCTCCATCACCTCCTGTGGCAATACATTCCACAAGTTAACTACACATTGTATGTAAAGAAGTATTTTTTCTTGCCAGTTTTAAATCTGTCACCTAATAATTTCACTGGGTGCCCCCTAGTTCTAGTATTCTGGGACTTGGTGAACAACAGTTCCCTGTTCCACTCCCTTCCACTTGGTCCCCTCCCTTTATGATTTTTTTAGTTCTTATTCATATCCCCCCATAGCTGTAAAATAGTGTTGTGTTGACAATCATTCCAGGAATTTAGAACAGTTTCTCCTTGTAGATTTATTTTTCTTCACAGTAGCATTTTTCTGCAATATTCAGGGAATATTAGCTTCAGTTTCCTTTTCCCTCTTCTATCTTTCCATGCCAAAGATTGATATAATCCATAATTTCTTTACAAATTGTTGGCTAGCTGGAACTTATTGATGTTGTTGGGCATTTTAACACATTCTCCAGGGGTGAGGAGGGAGCACTTTAAATAGAGTGGTTCTGAGATTAAAGCACCTACAGCGTCTTATGTATCAGCATCCCCGTGCATCAAAATAGTGGTGGGGGCACTTTATCTAAAGCCTGTTGAAAAAGCTTTAGTTAAAATGCCTTTGCCCCCATTTTGAAATATGGGGAAGCTGATACATAAAACTTAAATTATTTGATTAATTGAGTCTGCTGCAACATGCTATAATTCCAGCGTGTCAAAGTAGCCTCCCAGCACATGTACAGATACCTGTTACTTCTGTATTGCCGTAAATGTGCATGATTCTTTGCAGACCAACTAAGGAACAGGTCATTGTTCTAAATTGCTTATACAGTAAGTAGAGAGGCAGGGCTGAATTCTCTTTTACCTACAGGGCATGTCTACATGTGCATTAACACGCTTAAATCTAGTACCTCTATTGTGAGGTACTAGGAAAATGCACATTAGCCTGTCTTAGATGCACCCACACTGATGTAAATCAGAAAGTTAATGGTATTATATTAGAGTAAGTGAAATGGAATTAGGACCAAGATGCATACTTTTGCAAATTCCACAACAGCATAGTTAGCAATGCCCTGGTAGCTGCATCTCCTGGTCACCCAGCTCTGTTCTTCTTGTTCCAATCCTACCTCCTTCCCTACCTGTTGGTGGCCAATCTCAGATCATCAGAGAGAGCTCATATTGCCAATGTCCTGCATGTCAAGTTACAGTTCTTGATGGTTTTATCCTAGAATTGCCAAAGCTAAAGGGTGAATACTGCCTATTGTCTTTAATGTTAATGTCTGATTTTGTATTATTTATTCTTCATTCTGAAGCAATTGCAAACTTAGCTTTTTTTTCTTCTTATTATTATCATGTACATAAAGGGAACTACATTCAGCTACATTTATTTGATGTCAATTAATAATATGTCCACTAGGAGATGCTGCTGTACATAGAATACACTGACTATGCACAGACAAAGGAAGGATGAAATACTGCACTTTAAAACACATCAAACTGTGTCACATTTTCAGCAGGTATTTACCGGAGAAAGAAATTAGGGAAACAAATGTGTAGAATCATGTTGCTGAGTGAAATAGTAAACCATAGTTTCTGGTAATTTGGGTAGACTGTGCTAAAAGCTTTTAAAGGGGATTGGGGTTTTTTTGTCTTTGTGTAAATTACTAAATCAGGACTAAGTTATTCTTGATCATCAGAAAAAGAGTACTGAATACTAGGAATGTAGTGAAAAGATGTGTCTCTCTGCATAGAGGAGAAGCTAGTTACTAGTGTGACTTTGACATACATTGAAAACACTTCTGGAGTAAAATAAAATAAAGTTTTTGAGATGGTTTTCAACTAAGAAATTAGAAAGATTCCTGACAATTTAAATAATGACATTTTCTTTGGCTGAGAAGAAACATGATAGGTTTAATGATGATTCCAGTTGAAACTCAAGGTTTTGAAAAGCTTTTTTTCCTGGAGCTAGGGTAATGGATTTCCACCAGTATGAACTGTAAACCCTATTGATGTGTTTGTATTTGCTTGTCAGTGCATTGAAGCTTCAGATGCTGAATAGCTTTAATGCTCTTCAGTGACTCAGAATAATACCAGGCTCAGAATATTCATTTGCCCATCAGATATTATTTTCTTCTGCTGTTATTTTACTATTCCTGCTGTAAAATAAGTTGCGTGAAAATGAATAGCACTATGTAGGATTTTAATTCTTTGGCAACATAAATTTCTCTACGGGGACTCCTCTTTTTAATAACAATGTTTTGGATATATACATCATTGCAGTTCTGTTGCACTTATTTCCATAGTTTGCTAATAAAGATACTCAACCTGTCTGAAAATTGTGCCACTTATTCAGGTGCCTAAACATGAGCCATTTTGGATTATCCTTAAATAAGCTGCCAACTTTTAGTATTTCGAGCAACCACACTCATTAAATACCTGTTTCATTTTAGGTTTACAAGTTGGAAAATATTGGCTTAACTATATGAGGTCTATGATGGTGATCCCTAAACAGTCAGGAAAGTTATGCCTTACAGAGACGGCTGCCTAGAGGCAGGGAGATATGAGATATTTTAAATTTTGCTGCATGTGGAGTGTGTGTTTGTGCGTTGTGTCAGTGACATTTCTTGACATGCTTGTGTAAAAATGGTTTGGCAAAAGTCTCATTGCTTCTTTCAGTCCCTAAGAATCTAAATGTAACTCCATCCTCCATTTCCTCAGCAGCTTTACTGCCAAGGGTTAGGCAAAGGTCTTGCTGACATGCCTTAATACTTGTGGTGGTTTTGTTTGTTTGTTAGTTTCATTTTCTTTTCAGACATAGTGCCACAAATATGCTTTACAAACACACTGAAAACAAGTGTACTCATCCCTCAAGCTAGGAAGTTTACAGTGTACTTTAGACACAAGTCACTGGGTACTAGTCCAACATAAAGTGCGTACAGATGTTGCCAATGAAGAAATTGACATTGGAAGGCTTTGAAAGGAAATGCTTCTAAGGAGGGATTTGGAGGAGGAAGTGAAGGAAGCCTTGCATGTGAAAGGTTATGATGAAATGTTTAGACTTGATCCATAAATGACTAGACAGCATTCAGAACAGTCTCATTGAACAAGTCATAGGATATTTGATCTGCAAGCATCAGCCCTGGACATACGTTTTAATGGTCACTAGCATGTGATTTCTCAGGACCTATAATCTTAAATTTATGCCTTGATGGAGACCTCTGTGGATTGTTAATGCGCTTGGGAGTATCAAGATGGGTGCCATTCAAGTTAGTAAGGAATTATAATTACCTAATTTTCATTTGGACTGAGTGGGGGAGAGACTAATATAACATCAAGCTCACTTCAGTGTCTTCTTCCTGAGAACAGCTCTTCCACCACATGAAACTCTTTTTGTATGAAAAATAATTCTGAAGTTCTGAAAAATGAAGGGATATGCAGCCTGTGCGTAGTGTGAATGTTGGTGTTTACAAAGCATTCACTGGAGCTGAGCTCAGACACTATCCCTGGCACATGACTTTTCCAATACTTTCTCTAGCATTCAAAAATGTGGATTTATTTTTCCCTGGTGATTCATTTGCAGAAGCAAAAATATTGGAAAGATAGTAATAGAATACAGCAGGAAGAAAGGAATTAGAACAGTTAATCAGAGGATCTGCTTAAAATCATTCTTCCTGTATCTCTCTCCACTGTTTACATTAACGGTGCCATGCTACAAGGCTCAGATCCAAATTAGTAGGAGTCCCCCTCTTTTATTTCTTTTATTTGAAATATTCTGTGATATTCACAGTAAGGTAGGGGGATTTAATGGCAGATATATATCTGAGATTTTGAAAGAAGCCTACTATTAAAATTAATGGCCTTAATCTGCTTTGAAAATCTTGGTTTCCAGTTCTGGTCTCACATCGATTGTGTGCTGACCATTAAGTTCAGTCAACTGCTGCTAGTGCCAGTGAGAAGAGAACCAGGCTCTCTATGTTCCTAAACTGCCTCCCAGATGTATCAAAAAGTAGCTTGGTTAAAACTGAGAATCATGAATGAAATCAAGAGATGCTGCATTATAGCCAGCCAGGGCTGTGTGTGTACTTTAGGGGATGCACTTTTTCCTTTAAACACACTGAAATGAAATTTACTTTTTTCTGTTCTTCCAAGAAGACAAGTCTATCTGGATAAAATAGTTCTGTTGTTTGAACAATCAGACAGTGAGTGACATGTGGATTTTCAGGGGGGTTATTATTACTATAAGATGATGCCTTTTTGAGTAGCTGCCATTTCACATCTCTCTCAAATCAGACTGACAGGTCAAATTATGTTGGTGCTGGCCTTGTGGCTGTTACAAAAATGGTTTGTTTGCATAGGTTTCTGATTCTTTGCATGCAGGAGACCTAATGCATTTTTTTCATTCTTCTTATGATTGAATATGGCCACTTCTCATTCTCCTTTTATAGTCTGTATGTAGTTAACAGCTACCAACTGCTCTAGTGGAATGAGGATAAGGGTTTGTAGTAACTCCCTCCTCTATTACTGCAAACAGCTCTCTGGTCTTGTGCCAGCTTCTTCAGTGCTACCCCACTGTGATCCCACCACTTGTGTTTCAGATCTTTAGGTCTCTCTTTGGCTATCTTATTCCATGCACTTGCTTCTTGGCAAGGTCTTCCAACAACACGATAGCACAAAAGTGGAGCTAATAATGCGCTTTATGCTAGAACTTTATAAAGAGTTAAAACAGGCCCGCTCATCTTGGCATGCAGATATAAAAAAAGTGGGAATGTTGGCAGTTGCTTCTGGCCTGACTGCTTCTGGTTCTATTTCTAGATACAAGGATGAAGAAATAGTTTATAGTGCTATTTAACTTTTTGCAAGTTTATACTTAAGGTGTTCCATTCCATCTACAGTTGACGTTTACAACAGAATTGACTAGGCAGTTGGCACCACAGCAAGTTAAATATCAAAGATTAAGATTTCCAGAAGACTTAGGCATCTAGATAAATGACCTGATTTTCAAGTTCAGTACCATGGAAATTGAATTACATGTTGTACAATACTTGTACAATTCAGATCACTTATTGAGATAAAGGTAAATATGCAAATAAATATATATTTGGATAATTATGGATGCAGGAGGTTTATTTTAAGCACCCCTTTATGTAGGGGTTCTACCATCAGCAACGAAATCAGCAAGCAGACGAGGTATTTTTGAGTAGATTGCCCTGAAATATGCTTGCTTTTATTGCAAATTATACAATTTCTCCACACATCATTCTCCTGAGTGGAAAATTCCTGTTGAATGTATTGTGGTTTTATCACAGACATGGAAGAGAAGTCCCTCTAAAAGTGTTCTTATGGGGAAGAACAATTGTAAATTTACAAGCCAGGTGCAACAGGCAGCTTTAAATTTGTTTTTAACAATAATTTAAAATCATCTTTTAGTATTAATTGGATTAGTGTTAATTGGGCAGGCTTTCATTCTGAAGAGTTTATGCAAAGCTATTTGCAAACACGTATCACTTCATGACCTTAATTCACCCAGGTTCTTTATGCACTGCAACATGTACTGGCACCTGCAAAAGAGCCAGGTGGAATTTGGCTTTTTAATCAGTAGAGAGAGAGAGTAAGCCAGTGTACCTTGCTATCAGCAGAAATGAAAAAATCCTTTTAGATGATATTTGGCTATAATACAGAACACTAAATATACCAGAAGTTCACCACCTTCCTTCAGGTAACATAAAGGAATATTGAACACTGAATTCTTGAAGGAGTCAGCAAAATGTCAGTTAGCACAGATGTTTCTGAAGTAGGGAGCTAGGAAGACTTGCAGCATTTCAGGCTTTTACCATCACTTCAAGTGATACTGTGTAAGGTAAGGACACTGGCCTAGAGTGCTATCCTCTCCTTCTAGTAGAAGAAACAGAGTAAAAAAATCGAGAGCCTTAGCTGTTCTATGCAGTTGGTGGACAGATATCAAGTAGAGCAGGGTGATAGGTGGAACTATGTGTACTCTACCATACTGCTACATAGTAAGTGGATATCAGGAAGGTCTGGGCATGGAAAAGGCTGAGAACCAACTGAGTTCATTTGTGATACTTGCATTGATATCACAATGATGTTTGCAAGCATGTTTGCATTGATATCATAGTGATGTTTGCAAGCATGTATACTGTATAGACATAGCACATGTCCTATGATGTCAGACTCTAGCACTAATATTATGATGATTTTATGGTTCTAGTGCTCATATGGCAGTATATGCACCAGTAAAACTTAGAGTTAATTGCAAAGTGTTAATTGAACAGAAAGTTAATATAATTGGTAAAACAGTGCTATTTATACCAAGTAATTTAGCATTTAGTGCACCTGAAAAATTAGTGTAACATTCACGGGGAGAGGGTGGGAAAGTTGTATGTAGTAAGAAAAATTGATAACAAATGGATGGAAAATAAAATAGCCTCAATTATCCATATATAGCAGTTCTTGCTGATGGTTTTTCACCCTCCTCCTGTCTGTTCAGGGTACAAGAAACATTTTTTATACTTCTACCTAGTACCATCCTAGTGCAAGCCCTCTTACACTAGGCTTTACCATTTACACTTGTTTCCCAGTTGATTACACCTGAGATGTAACTGGCACTATCATTTGCATCACTGTTTCTATGCTACCTGTCATTCTTTACCTTATCATTTTTACTTGAGAATACTTGGAAAAGAAAAGAAAAGCTTTCCAGAACTATCCATATAGCTGGGCATCTCAGTGTGGAAGGATGCTGCTAGCAAGTCACAGTTTTACACCACATTAAAATAATGGTGGAGAAGAAGGTAATCTGATTGCATGCAGCCAGATAAGTTTTCAATGAATCTATTAGTGTTTAATCTGATTACTTTGCCAAATAATTAGATTGTGTTTGAGCTGGAGTCAAACTTACATGATTGAATAATTAGTAAGAGAGTGAGAGGTAGAGAAACTTATCATAATAAGTAAAAGTACAAGCATTATAGAGAACATCTAGGCACCTTTCTCTCTCTTTCTTTGAATGTTGGGGTCAGGAAATAAAGTCTAGAGACAACTGTGAACTTGAACCTAAGGGCTTAATGAAAATGCCTTGCTCCTGGTTCTGAAAGCGCTAAAGCCTACTGAACAGTACAGACACTACAACTAGATGTCACAGAGCCCATGGGCACCCTGGGAAGGGACCACCTCCACCTTGCCTGCCACATAGATTTCATAGGCATTAGGGCTGGAAGGGACCTTGGAAGATCATCGAGTCCAGCCCCCCACCCAAAGGGCAGGAAGTCAGCTGAGATCATAGGATCCCAGCAAGATAAGTATCCAATTTGCTCTTGAAGGTGTTCAGTGTAGGTGGTTGAACCACCTCCGATGGCAAGCTTTTCCAGACCTCGGGGGCTTGGACTGTAAAGAAATTCTTCCTTATGTCCAGCCTGAAACAGTCTTGTAGTAGTTTATAACCATTCGACCTCATCATCCCTTGGGGCACTCTGGTGAACAAAC
>NW_017728912.1:19891171-19918294 GCF_001723895.1 Crocodylus porosus
GCTCAGATTTTGCTGAGTGATCCTCCCACAAGATGTCCAGGTAATTGAAGTCACCCATGACAACCATGGTCCTGGAGCATGCAGCCTCAGCCAGTTTCCAGGCAAACTCCTGGTCAAGCTCAGGACTTTGGGTAGGAAGTCTGTAGTAGACTTCCACCATTGTGTCTCCTGTGCCATGTTCCCCACAGATTTTAACCCAGAGGGTCTCCAGTCATCCACCTGGTTACCAATATCAGCTTGCAGGGACGTGTAGCTTTCCTTAACATAGAGCTATACCCCCACCCCTTTTATCTACACGAACCCTCCTGTACAGGGTATAGCCATTTATACCCATGGTCCAGTCATGGGTGGAGTCCCACCAGGTCTCCGTTATCCCTGTGACATCATAATTATTTGCATTAAGCAGGAGGATGAGCTCTAAACATCTTTGGTTTTATGAAGAATGACAAAGGTTTGGTGATTCTATTAAGGGTTCTCCCCAGGGGTTGGTCATGGTGTGATGGATTGATGACTTAGGGCTCCACCACCCCTGCACCCCATACACATGCCAGCTTCAGTGTTACCAATGATCCCTTTCTCACCCGGTCAAGCCAAAGAGGTCCTTCGAAAGTATTGGTACTGGAACTGCGCCAATAAAATCTTGTTCCCTGTCTCCTATGAGGCAGCGATAGGTTATATTGCTGCTGTCAAGACCCCCAATCCCTGAGTATCACAGGTAATTTTGTTGAGAAAAAGAAGCAACAGAAACAATAGTATACCACAGAAGTAGGGACACGGGATCCCTTGCTTTCAGGAACATCCACAGGTAAGTCTCTAGGTAGCCTCCAAATACCCTGGGCCAAGATCCTCCTCTTGGCCTGAGTGATCCCAGTTGTCCTGGGTCTCCAGTGTGCCCCAAGAGAACATCCAGCAAAAAAAGTTGATTAAGTGGGGCTGTCAAGCTCAAAGTAAAACTTGCAGGAAAGAAAACAAAACCCCTTGCAGTGCCCACAAGTAAACCAAAAAACGAAACTGCACATTGCAGCCCTCTCAGCCAGGCTGAATCTCTCAGGCTCCAGTGTTCAGCTCCCCTGAGGCTTTCCTTCATGGAGAAGAATAGAACTGAATACTCTTACCTGGATCTACCCAGTTCCTAAGATCTGGTGGAACCCAGCAATTTTTAGTTCCCATCTTTTGTCTCCTTGGAGACTACCTGGGACACTGCTGTACCCTCAAAATGCCAAGCTCTGTGTCCAGCTTCCTTCTCCTCTCTGAGCAAAGCTGCATCTTCCTTTATGCTCCTGGAGTGTCATAGCTTACTGACAGCATCAGTAGGATGTCCCCAGAGCTGGAAGGAGCAAGAACTTATAAATTGGTGCGGCTGCACCATACACTGCTCCAGTTCCTGCCACACCATTACTGTATCTAAGTCTATTAGGAAACTGGCCTTTATTGGTTTCTGATTGTCCAGTGTGTGGCTTGTAGGAAGGGCCAGGCCCCAGGAGTGACTGTGATGCCCCCTGGTAGCCTCACAGTTCCTGCCTCACCCTGGATTTCGTCTCTTCTATCTGCCTGCCATGCCCTGATGTAACTATTTAGCTTCAAAAAGGGAGGCTGCCCAAGGGTCCCAGAATGAGCCCTAGTCCATTTTCCTGTTTGCTTATCCCTCTTGGACTCTGCTGGTCTCAATTCTGCTCTCCCCCTAGGTGGGCTCTCCAAGCCTATCCATACTCCTGGGGCACTAATCCCCTTAAGGGCTAATTTCATGCCCTCTGATTTTCCCTGTAGCCACACCGATGCCTTGTAGATGTTGCTATTCAATAACAATTCCTTGTTGGGACCTTGGCTTTCCTAACCTCTGCCCCTTGCGTTTTGCTGTACTTCTTAGTCCAGGTCCATTGTGCAGGACTTGGGTGCTGGGATCCAGCCCTTATCTTGCCTACTTTGGTTCCAGGCCTCTTGGACCTAACATCTTACCCTTCCTGGGCACTGGGCCCTCTGGCCCTGGTTCCAGTCTTCTTTGGCACTAGGTGCCTTTGGCCTTGTCTCTGTCCCTCTTAGGCACTGGGGCCAATAGCCCTATTTCCACCTGTCTCGGGCACTGGGCCCTTGGGCCCTGTCTCCACCCTCTTTTGGGCCAGAGCCTTCTCAGCCTGGGCTTCAATCCTTTCATGACTGCCACTTGTTAACACCTTAAGCCCAGTCCATGGCAGGGTTCAAGTAGCTGTGGGCCCCTCAGCTATCCTGGGACCTCCTCCATCCCTGATAGTCCCAACCCAGGCCACCAGCATGAACTTAAATGACAACATAAGCACCCTTGCTACAACTAAAGAATACACCTACTGCAGTGTAACAAGCTTTCCCCCCTGCCCTAGTTCATATTCCCCTGCAGGCCTTCAGCACCTTACTTGCATCACCAGGGCAGCTCAGGAGTCAGCTGGGCACTTTCCTGCAGCCTTCCAGCCCAGGAGGTCTTCCCTCTACAGCTTGTAGGGGCAGACTGCCTGCCCAATATCAGGCACCCTGGACTTGTATGGTTCCCTGGCCCTGTCCCTTCCAGTCAGGAGTTCCCTTGACTGGCTCCAGGTCTGCCCTTTTACCTTAATGAGCATCTCCCTGCCTAGGCAGTGGTGTTTCCTCACTGCTTTCCCTCTTACAGCTAGCTTCTGTTAGCTGCCTAATCTCTATCTGCTGCAGTTTCTCCCTTGAAGTAACAGGAGGCTATCAGCCCCACCCCCGCCCCCATTTCATCAGTCCCTCTGCCCCCATTGGGCTTCATATAGATGATCACGGGCGGCCTTTGAGTGTTTACCTGACCCCGTCCAAGGGGTGTGTCCCTGGAACTTATGTGCTGGATTGTGCTGCACCCTGAGGGGAGCCCTGACAGTTGCCTGCCATGGTTTGGTCTTCTATGTCCCAGTAGTGCGGCTCCCTCCCAGGGTGTCTCGCTACTCTTGGTATCACCCATCGGAGGCATTCTTGGGGCTTCCTCTCCCGTACACCCCAACCAAATGCCAACCCTCAGGGCCTCTGGATGGTGGCTCTTTGGCCTGCTTCTTGGCTTGCTTATTCCTGATGACTGTGGGGCATACAATTATCTCCACCTTTGTACCTGTCCCTCCTCCGAGGCTCCTGCCCAATCTTGCCTTAATCTTTCTCCATGGCCCTGGACCTGTAGAGGGTCTTTCCTTGGTTACCACTCTGTGTGTCCTCCAAAAATAGAGTAGGTCAAAGAAAAGAAAAAAAAAGAAGAGAAAAAAATAACAAAAGGGTGGGGGCTTCTACCCACCCTGCTTATAGGTCCACTGTCTTTGACCGTCTTTGGCCTTCTGCGATCCACCCTGGCTGTCCTACTGATCAAGGTGGTGGACTTCTTTAATGTGGAGAGAGCCCCTCTCAAGGGATCTTCGTCTCACCCCTACCGGGGCTGCTGACCTCCCTGGGATGTAGGCTGGGGAGCACACTTGCCCTCCAGCATCCCTGCTGCCTCTTTCACCATTTCTCCACTCTTGGCTGTTAAATCCACCAGGTCGCATTTTTTTATGATGTCATCTGCCGATGCTGCCACCAGCCAGCAATAAAAGTGGCTGACAAACTGCGCCGGTGGCCCTTCTCGGCACAGCTTGCTCTTCCCTGTGGGACGTATTTCTTCTTTTCAGGGCTCTTTTCCCCTTTCCTCAGGCATGTTGCCCCTGCCTTGGGTCCCATCATGGGAGGCCATTCCAGCGCCATTTTTACTCCCCTGGGACACCCTCCTCCCCAAATTTACTTACCTCCACCTTCCTGGGCAAACACCTGCGTGTAGCAGAACCTGACTCAGGTTTAGGCAGCTCAAACTAAGCCACCTAACCTGAGTCGGGTTGTTTGAATGCTCGCTTGCATCCTATACCTGCCTTCTGTTAGGTGCCATGTAGCTTTAGAAGCTTTCTTTTGGTCACAGATCTTGGGTTGCTCTGTCAGCAGAAAGAAAGGCTTGTGCCACCACAGAGAGTTTGTGAGTGTGGATGCACTCATGATTCTACTGGCAGTATCCCAGACCCATGAGCAGTACTATCCAGAATTCAACTCAATTTTTGGCAGTCAGTATTGAAAAAGTTTTGTATGTCTTCTTTTGTCTATTGTAGTTTTCTGTTTGTAGGAAACTGTTTATCTGAGTCATCAACTTTAGACCTGCATTTCCTTTAGACTCCCAATTCCCCTTTAAAATATTATTACTAATATTTACTACTTAAATTAAAACAGGGATAAACCAGCAAAAATAGACAAACTAAGTCAAGGTATTACAAATCCCCCTTTTTCCATTGTAGTTGTGTCCATTTATACCAGATCTGAATTTAGCTTACTATAACTAGGAAGGGATGGATGTACAGTAGTCTTATTCTGATTAATTTTTTTTCTAGTGTATATAAGACTTTTATGACTTCCACGTATACTTTGGGTAAAAACTTGGGCAGAATAAATTTAATCCCCATCAAAATGCATTCAATTTGCTACTTATTAGACTATTCCTACATCGAGAATAAATCACTAAATATGTAAATCTGGGTACCGCTACACATGTAGTAACTTACTGTGCAGTAAGTGGCTTTTACGCCAGTGTCTACATATGCAGGCATTACAGTGCAGTAACACTGTGTGTGGACTGACTTGGGACTGACGTTGGGACACATGCCCTACTGCACAGTAACAACTCAGGCGTAAATTTGCTACCTGTATGATGCAGGTAGCAGATTTATGTGCAAGTCAGAGTAAGTTGTCATAGTTACTGCGCAGTTCGGGTGTGCACATGTAGACACATGTTGTTGCTAATTTTCTGTCTCTTAATACTCCAGGCAGGTATAAGACAATATAAGGGCAATCAGACTGGTTATTTCCTTTTCATTTTAGAAATCCCAGATCTATACTGTAATCTTTCCAAATTTAACATATGTTTACTAATGGCACAAGTTTTTACCCATAGAGCATTTGATTAAGAACTGTTGAAATTGATGTTGCAATTTAATTTCCTCTTCCACGGTAGTGTTCAAAAAAAGGATGAAAGGAAAGAAACAAAACCAAAAAAGTTCAGAGAACACATATGCAAAACACAAAGCAGACACTTTTTTGGAAATCTGTTTTCTAATGTAGTTTTACTTGAATTTATTTCAGGCAATATGATTTACTGCTGCATATAAAAAGGTATTAGATTGTGGGGCAGGGAGGTGGGAATACTCCTCTGTGGTTATGTCTATGTGGCACCAGGCAGCACTGTGCTGAGATGAGCCAAACTGACTACAAAGTGGAGGTAGTGTAAATGTGTCAGCATGGTACTTTGCGCCTGCAAATAAATTTATGCTTCTCGACACACTCAGATATAATCTGTCAAGTATAAAGCTGTAGATGTATATCTGCCTGGTATAGACATGCCCTTCATGATTCTGTCAGTGATATACTGGAGACATTCAGAGAAGAGCCACAAATATTTTCAGTGTCTAGAACAACTGAATTATGCATAATTAAATATAAATATAAATGTACCTTGTCTAAACCAGATGTATTAAGGGATATGATATAACTGTCCACAAACACCTGTCAGATGAAAGCATGAAAGACGATGCTCATTCAGGATGGTGCAAATGAGTATAATGATATGAAAATAAGAAATGGAAAATTTATGTTGAAAAAAGAAAACTTAAAAAACTTTTTTTGAGTGGCATTCCCGTGATTTCAGAATATTTTTCCTTGGAAGTGGTGGAAACCCCATTACTTGGAGAGAATTTGTACCACTTGTATATCAGTTTTGAAGCTGGATGGCTGGATGATGTGAAACAGGATGATATGACAATCCTGTAGAGGAGTTCTACCTTTTATATTATTTGGTGTCCAGGTATGAATTCCAAAGTTATTAATCTATCAAAAATTCCTGTTTGTTTGGGCTACTGAAACTACATTGACATAAGTGACATAAGTGACTTTGCTATCTAGCAGTCAGTTCATGCCATCTAGAACAAAATAAGAAGGGTATGTAGTGCTGTGGTGCCCAACACCAATAGAAAGATTGACTGCATTCATATCACTGTAATCTGGAGCCTGCATGTGAGCTCAGGAGCTATGGGTAAAAAGTAGATCTCAGTACAAGACAGATCCACCTTTAATGTTAGAGACCAGTGGATCAAGGCCGGATACTGAAATTTCTATGGAGACATTTTATGAGTTGGAGATGAAACAGAGCTCCAGAACCAGTGCAGAGGCAAAGAACATCTATACAAATAAATTTCTCTGGTTTCCTGAAGCACCTGCAGAATCCACATGGCTTGGGAAGTATCTATAGATTCTGGAGGTCACCCACATTGTTCCTCAAGAAAACAAATTGCTCTTTTCCTATCCTGAACTATTTAGAAAAAAAGTAATGAACTTCCAGAGTATTCCTGCTCCTAAGGTTCTTTCCATGTGTTTTCCACAGGCAGGACAAAGAAGGTTTAAGTTAGATATACTGAATAACAAACAGATGGTAGGGAAGCATTGGCAGATCTAGGATTTTGAAAAAGGGTGTGCAGATAGTGTAGTGCATCATCATGTGTAACACAACACATTTTTCTCCAATTAGGAAGAAACTAAGCTTTACTAATATGCTTGGGACCTGAGGTTATTTTATTCAATTTAAGATGGAAGCAAAAACAAATGCATCTCTATTGGAATGTTTATTCATTTACTGTATCATATACCATGTATAAAAAACCCACAACAAACTAGGTAAAAAGTAGTCAAAAGATGTTTCACTAGTGCTGTTGCTATTAGAATAAATGTACATCTCTTTCAGACTTGTGAAAACAAAATTTAGCCTTCTTGAGCATCTTGGCAGTGCAGCCAATCCTTCACTGGAAGTTATTTCCATGCCTTTTAGCTAGGGTTAAAAACAATCTCCAGGGCTGTGAAAGAAGAGCTGCATTACCAGGAATGGCTAAAAGAGCAGAATTTCAGGAGAAAGGATAGATGTATATTTGGAAAATCAAGGTCATTAAAAAGAAATGAAGGTTGTTAACACCTGTAGAATGAAGTGTTTAGAAGCAATCAAGTAGATTATTATGACCATGACATCAATTGACTCCCTTACTGCTGCCTCAATAGAAATATTTCTGCCACTGTCAGGCAGTTAGCTTTAAAGTTTTGGTGGACCAGAAATCAAAGAGGGGGCACCAGGCAGCACTATTGCATGCGCACTAGATCTGTCCTTCTATGGAAGACAGTGTGGAAAGAAAGTGGCTTTCAACTGTAAATCCTTATAATGCTGTAAAATGCCATATGTGTGTAGTTCATTTAGCATTCCTCAGCATTTTCAAATGGTGCTGCTTTTCTCCATTTAAAAAATAATAGTTATAAAAATTGAGGGTCAAAATCCAGCAAGAAAGCAGAAATGGTGCTATAGAAGTTACCATAGAAAAAGCTATATTTAGGCAGCATTTTGATCAAGGATCAGAAGACTGGGTGAAGCTGCTCAGTACACAAGCCATAAAAGGATATTCAGTTAAAGTTAATGCAAGTTCCACTGCTCAGTTCATTCTGAAAATATGTCTCAAAGATCCTGTGATAGTTCAGTATTTATGTGCTGCTAATGGTAGAGATTTTCAAAACAGCATCTAAAATCTATTTTTATATGTAAGGTCTTTAAAAACAAAAAAGAAAACAACATTCTAACAAAGTTTGGGAATAACATTTGTTGCTGGGCTGACAACTTTTAGTGGCAAGTCACGGATGAATTACAAACCTCTGAAAATGGGGCTTATAATGGAAACTGCAACTCAACCATGTAACGATAGCATTGCAAATGTGATACTGTAATACAGAATCATTCGCTGCCTGAATGAATTGCCTACCTTGGAGTGCTGAGGAAATCACTCTCTTCATACCATTCTTGTCTGAGCTGAAAAGAAATCAGCAGACATTTCTTTAGATGAAAAGGATCAGAAATGTCAGCACACTGAGCAAGATTATGGCTTATTTCAAGACTGGAAACTATAGCAGAACATTTAGATTAGATTTAAATAGTTGGCAAACTGCAGAGTAGGCCACTTTGAGTGGAGAGTAAAGAAGCAGCACTTTAACTGCTTTTACCATATCCATAAATATGGGACAGATGTTTCCTATCTGAGTGGGTAGCAAGCGGACATTGAAAATAACTATATTCCTTACTAATCTATATGCAGCAGTTTATTTCCATCAATGTAGCATAATACAACAAAGCCAAATGTTATGGATGTTTCATATTGGATAAATTAACTGTTTGACCATTATGGATAAGAGAAATAGAGAGAGTAACAAACCGGTTAAACGTCTCTGAGAAGTACCTAATTTTGTTCATATATAGTGACACACTTTACTGTTTGCTTTCATAGGAGATGAGATTACATTCCTGTGGCCAGTACCAGTTGTCAGCTCTGAATGCCACTGTTTTGCGTTTATACAAAACATTTATGCAATCATAAGATTGAAATTTAGACTCACCAAAGCCAGATTTCAGAGTTAATATTCTCTCTGTATGCTTCTCTCAATCCCCATGCGAAAATGCATAGTGATATTTCATTACACGATCACATAACAAGACAATGTGACATAAGTGGCATACTACTAAGTAAAATGTGAAACGCTGATAAATCTTTATTACTTAAATTAATAGTTTGGTATAATAAAAATGACATGCTCTTTGCGATGGAATGAAGAGTCATGCATTTGTTGTTTGTATGAAATTGTTGTTGTCATTCTGAACATGACAGACTGCATGCTGAGTGCATCATGTTTAAAAAAACAGTATCTTTGTTTAGTTAGAGCCTCCTTTGTTCACAGCGAAGTCAATCTGATTGCATACATATTACCCCTGAAACATTGTGAGCAAGGGTGTCAAAGATAAGGTAAAAAAGCACCATTTAAAAAAAATGATTGGGGATTTTTATTTTGGAGGTGGGGGCTCATGATTTGGATGCTCACCCTGAAAAAACTGTAAATGGCCCTAGTTTTCATTAGAGAGGTGCTTATTATCATGTCTTTGCCTCAGCTACAAAATTTGGATAAAGATCTAGATTTGATTCCAACTCTTTATCTCTGACTAGTTGAATAAAAAGAGTCCTGGATGGCTTCTCTTCCTAAACTTTTCTGTGCAGTCACTGCAAAAATACACTATCTTCTAATCAAAGTACATTAAAGCAAATGAGAATACTAAATCCTGTTTCTTTTGCTTCTCAAATGCTGAAAATCTTCTCTATGTCTTGACATAATGGGTGCGTACAGACATTTGCGAGTTTAGATCAGCTTAAAAATGGCTACCAGATCTAACTTAGTTCTCCCACATGCATATCTTTCACTAAGATCCTTAGTTAGGGATGTTCAGATGTTTCACAAAGGTTTGACCAGTTAAAAATGGCCAGCCTGATTTAATTTTAGTTCAACTGAGAGGTGTATTAAGTTAGACTGGGCATGGTCAAACTGATCTAATTGAATGACTGCACACATTTGGAGTACAACCACAGGGCTGGGAAAGGACAGCCTTACCCCACCCCTGGGACTGTGCTTTTCCTACCTCATCCCCCTAACCAGGATATTTTTAGCTCCCCAATCCCTTCCCCCACCCTCAGATAGGCAACTCTCCCATGGACCAGCTAGCCCCCTTGAGCTTTCCAAATGTCCTTCCCCCACAAGCTTGTAAGCCACCACTAGTGCCAGTTTTACCGGCATTGGCTGGTGCCAGGAACCCAATTGAACTAAGTCAAGGTGGGGGAAGGAGTACACTGGATCAGGGAGGTGGGAAATAGTTCAGAGGAGGGTATTGTTAGGGGACTAAAAATTGGCCATGGTTGGAGGGAAGAGAGTCCCCCACCCTCCCTAACTGCCTGCCCTTCCCTCTAACCCAATTTACTTCAGCTGGGATTCTGGCTCCTGACTCTGGCAAACACCTTTAAAACCAGCATCAGGAGTGGTTTGCAGGATCAGGGTTTGTTTTTTTTATAGGATCAGGGGGGTTTGGAGGCCAAAGGAGACAACCTGGTGACCAACTTAAATATAGAGGGTAGCCTGGGTGACAGCAACCGTGAAACCATCATGTTCACTGTCCATCACAAGGCAGACAAATCAGATAGCAGGGATGAAGTTTTGGACTTTAAAAATGCAAATTTCAACAAGCTCGGGTCACTAGTAACACTGCGGGACCACGGGCCGAAGGTGAAAGGAGTGTATGAAGAGTGGTCGTTCCATAAGGACAGGATCCTTGAAGCAGAAAGCAGTTCATTCCCATGCAGAGAAGTACCAGAAGGGGTGGTAAGCCCTCCTTGGCTAAACAGGGAAATCATGGTCCTCCTAAGAAAGAAGAAAGAGGCGTAAAAACAATGGAAGTTTGGGACAGGCCCCAAGGAGGACTATACAACAATGGCCTGCACTTGTAGGGAACAAATTAGAAAGGCTAAGACAGCAACTGAACTTAAATTAGGAACAGGAATCAAGGACAACAAGAAGTTCTTCTTTAGGTACGTAGGGAGCAGGAGGAAAACAAATGGGAATGTGGGGCCACTGTGCTCAGCAACTCAGGATAGCTGGTTACTGGCACTCAGGAGAAAACTGAACTCCTGAATGATTACTTTGCATCAGTATTTCACCAGGCCAAGGGGAAAATCATGCCGGATAGGGTACAGAATGAACAGGGAAGGAATGACTGCCTTCCTACTATTGCCATAGAACTGGTGTGTGATCAATTAAAGAAATAAGACATATATAAGTCAGAAGAACCACATGAACTCCATCCAAGAGTGCTGAAGGCACTGGCCAAAGTCATCGTGGAGCCCCGGTGACACTCTTCCCAAACTAGTGGCGCTCCAGAGAGGTCTCTGAGGAGTGGAAGAGGGCCAGTGTTGCGCCCATCTTCAAGAAGGAGAAGAGGGTGGACCCAGGCAACTATAGGCCAGTTAGCCTAACTTCTATACCAGGAAAAAGTCCTGGAAAAAGTCATTAAGGCGTCTATATGTGGTAAGTTTGCAGAAGGTAGGATTCTGAATGACTGCCAGCATAGCTTCATCACAGGCAAATCTTGCCTTACCAATCTCACATCCTTTTACAATCAGGTAACTCGCTTGGATAAGAGAGAAGAAGTTGACGCTGTTTACCTTGGCTTCCAAAAAGCCTTTGATCTGGTATCCCATGATGTTCTTGCACGTAGGAGATCCATACCTCCTGAGGCTGGGGGAGCACAAAGACCCTTCATCAGCAGCGAGGGCAGGCTAGGCATGGACCATGTGCAGGTGGCAGCAGGGGGAGGGGTCCCTCCACAGCTGATCGCTGACTGGGGGCCCCTGTGGCCAGATGCTGAGCCCAGAAGTGCCAGTGGCACATCTGGAAGTGCCAGTGGCTCTTCTCTGGGGTGGGCACCAGTGCTCCACCTGCCCCCCCACCCGTCACCTAAGCTGAGAGCACTCACTCTCAGGGGAAGCACCAGCACTCTCAGGGGATGCATGTACACCCCCATGCACCCCTTACAAATCGCATATGTTCTTGCAACAAAATTGGGGGATCGTGGGCTTAACTGTAAGACATTTAGGTGGATACAAAGCTGGCTCCGGGTTAGGATCCAGAAAGTCCTAATGAACACAGTTGTTCAATCCTGGTGAGAAGTGGCCAGCGGTGTCTCACAGGGGTCAGTGCTTGGTCCAGTACTCTTCAACATCTTTATCAATGATTTACCTGTGGGTGTGAAGAGCTCACTGGCCAAGTGTGCAGAAAACACCAGGTTATGGGGAAGTGTGGTCACGCTTGAAGATATGCTACAGAGACAGGTAGACCTAGACAGGCTAGCAAGCTGGGTGGGTCAGAACCAGGTGAAGTTCAACACTGAGAAATGTAAAGTGCTCCACCTGGGGATTAACAACCCCCTACATGCCTACAGGCTTGGTGATGCCAAACTGATCAGCACCACAACTGAAAGGGATCTGGGGGTAATGATAGACCACAGTATGAATATGAGTTGGCACTGTGACACTGTGACACAGCAGGGCAAATATAACTCTGGCATGCATCAATCAGTGCATTTTCAGCAAAACCAAGGAAGTGATTTTTCCACTCTACTCAGCACTGGTGAAACCGCAGTTGGAGTACTGCATCCAGTTCTGGGCACTGCACTTTAACAAGGATGTGATAAAGCTTGAGAGTCCAGAAACGGGTCACCCATATTATTAGAGACTTACACAGCAAGCCATGTGAAGAAGGCTGAGGGATCTGGGACTTTTCAGCTTGAAAAAGAGAAGGCTGAGAGGGGACTTGGTAGCAGCTTACCACTACATCAGGGAAGTACATCAAGGGATCAGTGAACAACTGTTCACCAGGGCACCCTTGGAGAAAGCCAGGAGTAATGGCCACAAACTCCTGGAAGACTGTTTCAGGCTCAACATTAGGAAAAACATCTTCACAGTCAGAGTGTCCAGACTGTCGAATAAGTTCCCTCTAGAGGTGGTGCAATCGTCTACCCTTGAAATCTTCAAGAGGAGACTGGACAGTTACCCCACTGGGGTCACCTGGCCTCAGCTGTCTTTCCTGCCTGGTGCAGGTGGCTGGACCCAATGATCTGAGGTCCCTTCCAGCCCCTTACAATCTATGAATCTATGAGGGTCTGCGACAGGGGGGGGAGAGGAGAAGGGGGGTTGGCAGGATCACAGAGGCACTCTGATTCATCAGTCCCCACCTGTGGATCTCATTATTTCCCCGCAATCCTGTGAACCCTGTTCCAGACCCCACCAACCCCCTCCACAGACCCCACTAGCTTCCCAATTCCACCAGTCCTGCTACCCTCCTGATCCTGCCTGCCCCTTTCCCTACCCAGCCTTACCTGAGATCAGGCTCCTAACATCTATCTAATCACGGAGTTAGATTGGATGGCCATTTTTAACCTGATCTAACCTCTCAAACTTCTGTGTATAACACCTGATGGCTAGGACACAAGGCAGAATACCAGGAGCTCTGGTTCTTTTGGTTCTAAGGCAGGTTCATGTATGGCTTCGGGTGTGTCACTTCACCTCATCAGTCTCCTCATTTTGAAGATGGTAGTAATAAAGGTAAGTTCCTTTTTAAACTGATTTGAGACCTACAGTAGAGGTGAAAGTTGCTAGTGTGTAAGTGTATACATACTTACAAATAGAGATTTCTCTTCCAATTAAGCATTATCATTCATGTCTTTTGCATTTGTCAGTTTTCATTTTTATACTAAACCCCAATATTTCAAGAGTTTTTGCTCTTATTCTATTACCTGCATTTGATCATGCCTTGATATCATTTTAAAAATCTGGTCCCTTAACCATGAACTGCAAAACAGACAGACCTGCTCTGACACTGAATCGGTAACCAGCACTTTAAACGCGTTTCTGGGACTACTCAGCCAGTTATCGCCTTGTCTCTAACCTCCCTTTTTTGGGGAAGGTCAGCGAATAAGTCACTGCCCAACAGCTCCTGGCACATCTGGATGCCATTAGATTCCTGGACCCATGTCACTCTGGCTTTTCATCCTGGATATAGCACAGACTGTGCTCATGGCCTTCATCAATGATGTTTGCCTGAAGATGGACAGGAGAAACTGTGCCCTACTGCTCTTGCTTGGTCTTTCAGCAGCCTTTGATACATTTGACCTGATGTGCATTTATAAGTCTGCTCTAAACTGGTTCCACTATTTCCTCTGAGGGAGGTCCCAGGGATGGTGATGGATGAGTGCTCATCACCTTCTTGGGACCTTTCCTGTGGCATCCCCCAGGTCTCCATCTTTGCCCTCCCTCCATTCAACATGTATCTGAGGCCAGTGGGTGAAATTTTGTGGAGATTTGGAGTGACATGCTATCAGGATGCTGATGACACCCAGCTTTACCTTTTTCTCATCTCACCCAGGCCCTGAAGTCTCAGTTCTTTCCCAATGCCTAGATGCAGATGCTAACTGGATGTACCTACAAGTTGAAACTGAATCAAGACAAGACAGGGGTGATGGTTGAGGTGAAGACTGCTTAACTTAGGTGTGGGAGGGAGGATTAGGACACCTATCATTGAAGGGATTCAGTTGCTCAGGTTTGCAGCCTGGAGGTGCTCCTGGATTCTCTGCTGCACTTGGATCTTCAGGTGATAACAGTGATTAGAAAGTACCTTTCATCAGTTTCATTCACCCTTTGTTTCAGATTCAGATGAAGCTGCCATCATCCATGCCTTCATCACCTCCATGCTAGATTACTGAAATGTGCTCTACACGAAGGTGTCCTTGAAGACTGTGTAGAAGCTGCAGCTAGTAGGTGTTCTGACATGGGTGGGTTGCCAGGAGCACAGGACTGCACTGTCTCCCAGTAGCGTTCTGGGTTCAATTCAAGGTCCTGTTTTTGATCTATAAGGCACTAGATAGTCCAGGCCCCACACACATAAGGGACTGCCTTTTCACTTAGACTCCATCATGATCCTTAAGGTCTGATGAAAGAAATCTTCTGCAAGGGCCATCATTACACCAGTCCACTTGAGAAAAACATATGGAAAGTCATTCTCAGCTCTGGAACTCCCTCTTCCTTGGGGCCTGGCAGAGCCGGAGCCTGGACATCTTTCAGAAGCTCCATAAGAACTTCCTATTTGGGTAGGTGTTTTAGGAAACGCAACTATGCTGGGATATTGTTTAATGGGTTTATGCTTTGTTTTTTCTCCTGTTTTACAAGCTCTTTTCTGTTTTGTAAATTATTCTGTTCTTCTACGGTACGCTGCCCTGAGCCTGTGTTTGGAAGGACAGCGTATAAATCAAATAAAAAAATAAATATGTAAACAAATAATACATCTATGGGGAAGTTATGACGGAATAAGTTAGGGTTTACATTTACAACATGGTTTCTCTGCCCTAGCTCCTTATGTGGATGCTTTTGGCCAGTACTAAGAGCGCCTTGGCATGCATACAAGCACTGTTTGCGTGGGCAAGGACCGTCCACATAAGGAATTACCACAGAATAGCTAGTGTACTGTAAATTCACATTCTAGCTAATTCCACACTAAATTCACCATGTAGACAAGATGATAGTCTCCCATCTACTTAGACAGCATATCTTGTAATGTTCCTTTCCCTGAAGTGCCTAACTTTTGATTATGCTCACAGATGCACTTCTATTTTTGCCTTTGATAGTCAGCTGTTACATACTATCTTCTGTGCAAAGAAATGCATCTTAAATTCCTTTAGTACCTGCATCTGCTTTCGCAGTACCGTTGTCATCCTAGCTCTCAGCACAAGGCTTACAAAGTTAGAACACATGGATGACAGTGTACATTGCTACCAAGCCATCCACTTTTGTTAGCAATCTTTTCTTAATGGCAGAATATCCCACCCTCCACAACTGACAGTGAGCATAACTCTTTCACCTTTTTGCCACAACTGTGAAAAAAATGAAGCTTCATTGCAAGTTGGGCTCAAAATTCTGATTCTACAGTTAAAAATCGGGCAGATCTGATGGCCTGGTGCAGTGACAGAGTTATTATTTAATTACCTGTTTACAACACCCTCTCCCACACCTAAATAGTTGAGGCTGCAGGCTGCATATAAAACTATCCTATGCAACTCAGTGATTCTTTCAGGGGTAATTTAAGACCAGATTGCACAAAAGTTAACTCCAAAAAGGTGTTCATGCTACTGATCCACTTTGTGTTTACACTATTGTAAAGATCAGTTATGCTGGTATGACAATGTGGTGTATCCAGGCCCTTAATCTCCACATTCTTTGTGGGTGCTGACAGATGTGGGGAAAAAAAAAGAAAACGTTCTTTACCAGAAGAAGCAGTGTGTTAGTTCGACCCAGCTCCCCAGTGTCTGTATAGACTGGGTGCTTCAGCAGGGCTTTTTGTCGCTTTTATCTAATAGCTGATTCAATCAGTTATTAGACAAAAACACCAAAAAAGCTGTGCTGAAGTGTCCGATCTATAAAGACACTGGGTGAGTCAGGTCCAACTAATGTGATGCCTCTTCTGGGCATGCGCTGGGCTCAGCATGGGGGTGCACAAGAGTTTAAAGTGCCATTTGTTTTACCTTGTAAGCAAGCTGTGTCACTTGTAGCACTCCTTTATTGCATTCAACTGACACTCTAAGCTCTTCAAGGCAGAGCTAGTGTCTTCTGTATTTAGTTGGTATCTAGTACAATTGGGCCCCAATCCTGATGCAGGCTTTTGGGCACTGCCACAATGAAAATAATGACTATAATTATTACAGTTGACAACCAATACAACAGCAACAGGGACTTGTTTTATCACTTACACTTCAGCAGAGGTAACATAGAGGAACAGAGAATATGACCATGAAGAGAGCCCTGAAAACTGGGATCACAGTGTAGTATTATCGTTATTTTTGTTCGATCCCTTATGACCAGAGTAAGCATTAAGAAGTTTTCCAGCCTGATTTATACAAACATACAATGTTTTTCCACTGCTGTCTCTCTTTCCCCCTAGTATAGTGTATAGCTTGCTTATCTAAACAGTGAAGTTTCTAGGGCAGTCTACTCAAAGTGAATACACCATTATTAATATAGGACACCACCAAGATGAGTGAACAATGCCCTATTGTGGGAATGGAGAGAGACTGTTGATAGTTCAGTTCCCCTTCCCTAGCCACACATCTGACCCACAAGATCCCTTTCTCCTTGCCTATTACCTCTTTCCCCAAGCATTCTTTGTTGCGTTGCTATTAACAAGTGTGGTTGGTGCACTCATTTGTATGCCAATATGCACTTCCAGCTCACAGACAATCCACAGCTATGCCACTGCTGCTCAAACTTAAGAAACAAACTGAAAGGTCTGAGAGAAGTAAGTTCTTTATTCAAAAATGTGCTTTGTTAAGAAGGAGAATAGTGGTCACTCCATACCTTTAGCCTCCATACTGTACTTCTTTCATGCATGGGGTTCTCACTACAATAGGTGTGATATCCTTTTTAAGAACCTAACTTGAAAACTTTATTAGACAGTTTTTTACAAGACTGTCATCTTCTCTGTAATGCAGAGTACTGATCTGTTATAGTAAGACTGTAATAAATAATGGATTTAAGCTAGACTAGAAGCCAGGGCAAGGTAGACTTTTTATAGGCCACCCTAACCTCATAATGGAAAGCTTTATAGGAAGGACATATTGAATTTATTTCCTTGTTGAAAATCTTTGCAAGTGCATATTTTGGCTTTCTACCCAGAGCCGTGAAGAAATTCTTTTAATAAAAAACACATTTTTCCAATGCTACTGAAATCTGAACTTGAACAAGCATAGTTAGCATGTTTAGTAGTAGTTAGCATGTTTTGTAATGTAGGGCATATTTCAGTGTGTGGCACTAATCCATTAGTTCAAATGCTTAACCTTGCATTTAGACGCTGAAATTACCAGTTAACTTCCCAAATACCCTTATTAAACATTTAAGTGGTATGGTGCTCACTGGGTTCAATACATGTAGGCTAACATGAATGAACAGAACAACACACTTGAATTTGTGGAGCAGTATACAACATGTATAAACCCTGGGTCTGTCACAAATTGACTAACTAGCTGCTTTATTACTAAGGAACCATCTCTCAGTTCCCAACTCACTCAGACTCCTGTTAGGGGGCATCTATACATTATAACTTCTATCGGTATATCTTCCCTTTAACAAAAGTAGAAAAATAAATTAACACAGAATTCCGTTAATACCCATCTACAGAGGAGAGGTTACTAGCATGTCATTCTGGAGTGAGCCTTTTACACACACTTTCCTATCCCCCTTATCTGCAGCTCTTTTAACATATCTCTGTAGCTAGGGACAGAAATTACACATAAACCAGTATAAGCGATTGGAAACTGGTTCAAATCCATAACACAGCAGAAGTTCAGTGCACATAAACCCCTTTCAAAATGGGCAAAACTAGTTTAAGATAAACCTGGATGGATGTAGTATCAGACTTAACTGATTTAGGATAAATCAGTTTTTTGAACCTGTGTTCCAGATCCCCTCCAGATTCAGGTTAACTCATAGTCCCCCAGCATCCCAGGAAGCTTTACGTTTCCTCAGCAACACTCCTCTCACAGGGTGGGTGGGCTAGTGGGGCTCAAACTATCTGCTCCAGCCAAGCAGGGAGGCATGCTCTAGTGCCCACCAACTCACCCACCACCCACCATGCTCTAGAGCCACTTCAGGCATGTGGCTGCATTTCCGGAATCAAAAGTGAATGGCTGTTCACTTGCTTATCAGTTCAATTTATGCAGCTTAGACTAACCTGCAAAGATTGAATCAACTCAGCCTCGGGCTTTTTGACTGTCTAAATTTAGCTTGTGAGTCTTTCAAAAGATTACACTTTCTTCTCAGACCTACAAAGCATCAGTTCCAGTTTCTGATTTCTTTTTGGTTGGAAACAATTCCTCTAAAACTTGATAGACTTGAGTTCGTATACTGGGATCTGATTGACTTGCACTTTTGGCGGCTGTGCTACTGCACATAGCACAACCTTCAGTAGCTACAGACCACTGAGGCTGATTTTCTCTTTCTGCATGATACTATCGGCATTTGTGTCTGTAGGTACATTTCTTCCCATAAGAATATGGTTGCTTCTTGTGTTCTGAAACAGTTGGTTTCTTTCTAAGAAGGATGTCTAGATTTGGATCATGATGGCCAACAGAAGGCATGAATGTTGTGTCTTCTTGTACAGCAAGCAGACACTTAACTAGAGTCAGTTTCCCACAGGCTGTCAGATACAAAATTGATGTCACCTACTTGGGTACCACAACGAATGGGAGTTTGTATACTTTATTTTTTTTATTCAGTGTTAGCAATGCATCTCCCTTTTGTTGGTATATTTGCTCCTGAATATTATTCTGATATTTGTTGGATGCACTTTTGGTTTCAATTTTCATTTTCTGTATTCATGCTTTGGTAAAATATTAACCTGAACTCTAGTGTCCAGCTTAAATGAAACCATTGTTCCTTGCACTTCCACTGGCAAAATCCAGTCTCTCAAGTTGATTTTGCTTGATTCAACTATATATCTATATAAAATTCTTCTTCTAGTGTATGCTCAACTATGTAAACTCGAGCTTTATGTATTTCGGATCTATGGCACTTAGCAAAATTATTCCCCTTTTTACATTTAAAATAGAACTTTCCAAATGCAGCAGAACATTTGGTGCCATGTTGCTTGACATGCCTGGTGCATGGCCTATAAATTCTCTCTCCCTTTTCATGCTCCCTTCCACTGGAAAATTCCACTCTATAAGTTAGCATTTTCTAGTCATGTGCTTTCATGCCTACTCCATGGATGAGCCCTTTTGATGCATTTAGCCCTGCAGCCCAGACCTTCACAGTATCAGTGGCCCTGCACATTTGCACAATCTTTTCTAGGAGCAAGTTTCCCTCATGCAATAGTTTTTCTTGGAACACAGTGTCTGCCATGCCACAGATCAGCAATCATCACCATTAGCAGCAATCCCTCACAGGCAAGGATGATTGTCTTATCTGTGGGTCTGAAGATGGCTGACAAGGCCAATCAGGGATTGACAGGATCTACTATAGCTCTTGCACATATTTCCATTCAGGGTGGATGAGTCTGGATTCGTGATTTGGTCCACACCACGCTGTTTATGCCGCTCCCACTTTTCCATCTTCTGCTGTCATCCTGAGGTTTCAAAGTACTGAGATCCTTGCAGCACTCTTCCTTCATCTGGGGAACTTCTGGATGATAGCCTCCCATGAGTTGATGTCAATGTTGCATTTTTCAAGTTGGCCTTCAAGATGTCCTTGACATGGTTTCTCTGCCCTCCTCTTGAGCATATACCTTGACTGAGCTGGGAGAATAAAACTTACTTTAGGACAATGTGACTAGCCCAGCAAAGTTGATGTCGAATGATGCTTGTGGTGTTTGCTTGCACAAGGATGCTAATGTTAGTGTGTCTATCTTCCATTGGATTCAAAGGATCTTCCAAAGGCAGCACTGATGGTACTTCAGCAACTTGACGTGTCTCCTGTCCATTGCCTGTCTCAGTTCCATACAATAAGGGAGGGATCACAGCTACTTGATAACCATGAGTTTGGTTTTGAATCTGATGTCACAGTCTTTGAACACACATTTCCTTAGGCATCCAAAGGCTGCATTTGCACATGTGAAGCAATGTTGGATTTCTTTGTCAGGCTTCTGCAAGAGATGAGATGCCACAAATAATCCTATCTCTAATCAGAGATTCTGTCACGTTCCCAAAAGCACAGTTCTCACTAAGTCTCTTTAGGTCATTAATATACTGATCTATACTTTATTATGTTGTGTGTATGCTCATAAAAATCTGTGTCATTCAAGAGTCTCATTATTTTTTGGCATGCAGTACTTGTCAAATTTGTACAGTGTTTTACTTAATTTCATATTTTTAACTTTTTTGAAGATAAATGTATTATAAACAGCTAGATCTTCCTCCCGCACAATATGCAAGAAGATTGGGGATTTATCATTTTTCTCTTCTGACCCTGTGGGTGTGAGGCAACCATTCAAACCTTTGTCTGAAGGCCATGCAGTTCATTGCTATATTACCTGACAGCAGAAGGACAGGTGTAGGTTGCAAAACTTCCATAACTAACTGTCCTTAGACTAGTGATTCTCAACCAGGAAGCCATGGCACCATGGGGTGTCATGAGATCATCTCAAGGGTGCCACAGGGTGCTTGAACTGGAGAAGACAGACCAACAGACTGCCTCAGGGATCTGTGCTTGCTCCAACCTTGTACAACCTCTATAGCAATGACCTGCCACAAACCCAGCCATGGAAATTCATCTCCACTGATTGCATCTGCTATGGATTCCAGGCCTGGACTTTCTCTGAGCTAGAACACACCTCTAGCCAAGCGTCAGTAAGATAATTTCCAACATTTTCTACCTACACAATGCCAGTGCTGCTCAGGAGCTGAACATCTTCTTGGATGGCCAGAGGCAGAAGAATCAAGCACAACCATCTACCTGGGCTTGATGCTAGACCAGACACTAAGCTATCATGAATACTTGAAAAAGACAGCAATGTAAGTTAAGACATGCAACAACCTCCAGCCAATGACAAGCTTGCTGGCTTATTATGGGGTGCAAGAACCTCAACCCTAAGGATGTCAGCTTTTGCTGTCTCATATTCTGCAGCAGAGTACTGCACACCAGTCTGGAATCAGTTGTTGTGCACCAAACTCATTGATGTGCAGTGACACTTGGTGATGTGCATCATCTTGGGATCTCTTCAACTGAATCCTCTACTATGCCTCCCAGTCCTGAGCAACATTATTCCCCCTCATCTCTGAGGAAGTTGCAACTAGCAAGCTACTGAAGAAGCTATTGCCACTGTATGACGATCTCTTAAATCCACCTGCTGCATTTCTACCATCACAACACCCACTGTGGTCCAAACTGCTGCACCAAGATTGCACAGGGGAGACCCTCTAGTGTGAGGAGTGGTGGTTGAAATCACCATCAAACAAGTTCCTTATTACAAATCCTACAGTCTGCCCCCCTGGCTTCAACCTGCTATGCTGTCAATGAGTGTTGGTGTCTAGGTTCTGGCAGGCCAAGGTCTGTGTGTGGCCAACCTCCATTACTGGAGTCTCTGTGACAACCCAGACTGAAACAGTGGCAAAATACACACCATGTTGCTTGTTGTCCATGACTGCCCACTGACTAAGTTCAGTGGTGGACTACAGATACTGCACTGAGGGCGCTATCACATGGCTTGGCAATTATGCCTATGCTGACTGACTGACTGACATGGTGCCACACAATGTTAGTACTGTTAGGTGTGCAAACACAATTCACAAGATAAATCAAGAGATTTGAAATAGGAATCCAAAGTGTTAAAAACATTCTGCCAATTTGTGGTCTTTCTGATTTCTTTGCTACGGAATAATTGCTCTATTATCTTTCTGTACTCAAAAAATTGAGGGAAAACTAAGAGCTGACATTTTCTGAGGGGTGCCTTGAGTCTAGATAGGTCGAGCACCACTGCCTTAGAATATAATTATGCAGGCAGATCACTCAAGAGAGGCCCTTGTTTTTCCACATGGCTGCATTGCTCCACTTGCTCTCAGTTTCCAACTTCTTTTTCATTTTGGAGCTTAAATCTTTCAAGTTCTTTCTCATTTATCATTTCTGACATTATGTAGTGATCACTGGTTTCAATAAATTCAGGCATATAAAGAATGAGAAGAACTAACAACAAACTTTATTGTGGAGCAGTAAATGAGCCTCTTCAGCCTTTAATTTTTCTCCCTTTGACTGACTAACTAGGTGCTCCCTAACTGAAGGACTATCTCCAAATTCCCAGCTCCATCAGTCTCCTGATAGGGAGCATTTCTAAATTATAACTTGGATCAGTGTAAGTGGGACTTCCTTGGCGCCACTTCTGTGAGCTACTGGTTCATAGTCTCTCCTTATGTGAGAAGAGAGTAATTATCCATGTTTGTCTGAGGTTAGGCAGAAGGCAGGGCAGGTTACAGACTAAGGTCATTTGTAAGGACTCATTCAGAGAAGTATGAACTTCTGTAGGCTGTGACGGTTTTGTCACATGCATCTCATGCATGTGACAAAGTAGACTGTAGCCTACCACAACTCATGCCTCTGTGAATAAGTTAGGTGAGATGTTTAAGATTTATGATAGCCTTAACCCCTTATTTTCCTTTTTTCAGTGATCTGATAGGGAAGTATATAATTATACCCTTAGCAACCTTAATTAATTTATTGTTTAGTTATTCTGTTTCCTTTGAAATAAATGTAAGTACATTACATCTATTGATATGAGCTAGCAGGTTACTCAGCGTTTACTACCACTTCATATTTTCTGAGAAAAATGAATAGGTGTATTGTTATTAAAGCTGAGCCATATTTTAGTTGAAAAATGTATTCACCAAGAATGCAGGTTTGGGGAGGTGAAAGTATTTGTAAAAAATCATATTCAGTTTATTAAGTTGTTTAGCAATTAATTTAAAACAAAAATTTAGCAATTTAAATTAAGAACAATTTAAATGGTAACACTTTTAGTTTCAACATTTTTAATAATATATTTTCAATTATTCATTTCAATTTTGCAATTCAAAATGACACTGTTTTGAAATTTACCTACAATTATTTTGTAAATATATTTTGCAAATCCCTTCCTCCCAGACAAAACCATACCAAAATCTTTTATTTTCAGGTCAAATAAAACATTTTTTCCTGCCTGACCAGTGTTTTTGCCCTCTTTTTTTTGTGTGTGGTTAAGCTGGAAAACTATAAAAAGGAATTCTTTGCACAGATCTAATTATTAAAAGACAAATGGCACTGCTTCCCTCACATATTCCTCCTGTGTCTCTTGCCATGTATTTATTAAAAAGGAATGTTCCTCTAAAGTTTTGTCTAACTGTCTTATTCTCTGAATTAGTAGGGGACAGCTCATGTGGCGGGAGTCATGCCTTTCCGCAGCTGTTGTCTTGTTTACATAGCATGGTTTAAAGGGACATTCCCGTTCTGGGACATATGGAGTATGTATGTTATATATTGCATTCTAGCATAAGTCTAGTTAAATCCCGTTTTTATGGCTTTAGTTTTTAAGTCCCTGTGAGACTTTACTGAAGGAGACTGACACGAGGGACAGGTGTATCACAGATTCAGCTTGGTGACAAGTTTTCAAATTCAGTCACATTCTTACAGCAGCAAAGTGAGAAGCAGCTGGGAGCCCAACAGCCTCTCTCTGCTTCTGGTGACATTCCTGTAGCAGAAAGAAGAATGTACTATTTTACTCTCCCTGTGAACAGCACATCATGTGAGGCAACCTCCTTTCAACAGAGACAGGGCTGGTGCTTGATCTCATCAGGTGAAACCTCTGTTAACTGCTGATGCCAGGAGCCATTATTTGACCATCTCCTCCATGCTATAATTTGAATAAATAACAGAATAGTAACGTGAGGGCAATTTACACGTTTACCATTTCAGTATTTGGATGACACAACTGATTATTTCATCATAGTCCTCTGGCTGCTTCGCCAGTATTTTTACTGTGAAGTAGCTGTGCCAGCCTATACGCAGCCAATTTTGGAAACGGCTCCTCCCAAACTATACTGCAGAAGTTGTGCATGTAAGCAACAGTTCCATATGTAAACACACATACAAGGATTTCTCTGTGTAACCTTCGCAGGCACAATTTAGAAGGCTGCTTTGGAGATCTGGCATAAGTTTGAAAAAGTGAAAGAAATGCTGATTCTTTCTGTGAAACAAGATAGCATGTGCAACTAGAACTATTATTGTGTGCTAATTTGTCTCACTGCAAGGGTGCAATAAGGGAGAGAATACTTTCCCTGCAGACTGCATCTATGAAGTCAGCAGACATAAGTTATCTTCCACCATTCAGCAAAGAGAAGACAAAAAGAGCAAAGAGAAACCAGCATAAGGGAAACTGTTAGAAGAATGCTGGAGGTGGCATTTCTGGGTGTCTGAATGATTTAAAGATCACTGTGGGGGAGAAGCACTCATTATACCTGTTTAACACTGCACATCCCTCAGGTTTCATTTTGGAACTATTTTTTAAAAATCTCCTGTGTATATTTGTGGTGGTTGGTGCATAGGCTGCTCAGTGCTCAGGAGGATGAGAGAGAAAGGGGGGAATTATTATTGCTTTCATGATCAGCCTGCAATAAATCCAGCCACATTTGAAAGTAACTGTCGAAAACAATTACGCTGGTATGAAGAGGATTGTGAGATCTGGGCTGAAATATGGGCCCCATGGCAACCAGTAGGACCGCTGCTATTGACTTTATTAGAGCCAAGATTTCATTCTGTGCATCTCTTAGAGCCTCATCCTGCAAGATGCACTGTATATAGTTACTTCTGCATATTTGAAAACCATTGCCTTTCTTTGTTTCTTTTCCCTAAAGCTCATCATGTGGGATGTGGTAGCCCCCACATAGTTAAGACAGGTGGTAAGGGTACCTGGTCTGTCTTGCAAGTCGAGAGAAGGCTCAGGAGCCTGTATCTTTCTTTATGGTCTCACTTGAAGAGTAAGTTCAGATCCCTGATTTTTCCCCAAGCAGTAATTCTAAATATCAGCCATTCGTACAGCAATACCCTGTTTCTCTATGAACTCATTGATTTAAGGCTATCTTCACCTCTTCCTCCCCTCCCCCAAATCATACTCTCTCTCGTTCCTAATAGCAGCAGCTGTGACTGATGCATTCATCCAGCGGCTGTGAAGACAATACAACTCTGAAACTGCATTGTTGCTTGGTAACCACCTGCTAGAAAGCGCAAAAAGTGCAATGGACTGAGTGCCCTGGAGGCTGAGGACATCACATCTCATAGACAAATGGGTGCCTCACAGTTGGCCTGAGGATCAGCCGTGCTGAGCATGGATCTTTGCGTATGGGAGCCATGGTATTATGGACTGGGTCATCTGGCTACTGTACTCTTCTATTTTGGCTCTTTTTTGATCTTAACAAGGAATGCTGTTGTATGTCTTACAACAGTAATGCAGTTTTACTGTGCATACACAGCTTTAAAACAACGAAGGAAATAAAAACAGTGCAACTTATTTTTTTGTGTAGAACTGAACAAGGAGAAAATACCCTCTTGCATCTTCAGTATTGATTGATGATGCCAGAAATCTTTTATTGATCAAAAAGTTTCCCATTTGGATACAATCATTTTTTAATTTTCAAACCCAGGAATCCTGGGATTCTGTATGATGCACTGCATTCGAAGTATAGTTTGAATTTGAATCAGGGATGAGGATTTTGGCTGCTAATCAGAATCCCAATTAGGTATAGTCTAATCATGATTTGAAAATAAAAAAATCAGGTGTTATGATAGGAATTTAAAAATGATTAGCACTCTCCATCTTCCAAAAGTGCCCTGTCTTAAAGCAATATGTCCATCTTGTACATGTATGCAGTTGGTTGTGGTACTTGTTTTCCACTTTGCAGTTAGTTTTAGGAGTATGAGCTAAATTCTGGTCACCTATTTATTTCCCACCAGGCTTTAAGTGAGCTCCATTCACAAGCCTAGAGGATACTTGTGTTACCACATTGCTGTTTCTTATAGTTATCAGTTACACTGGCCATGAAGTGAATGGAAAAGAAAGTGAGCTGCATGTAACAATATGAACAATTTGGAAAGAGAATGAGAGATCATGGTAATAACATGGTGGCAAAAGAGTTCTAAATAGGCGTAGTGGGGCAGACTAGTAGGGGCAGACTAGTATGTGTGCTGTTTGTACACATCTTGTATGCTCTTTCTTCAAAAGCATAGCTGTGGTGAACTTCCTCCTAATTTGTACTGCCCTCCAGAACCAGCAGAAAAAGCAAGTAAGGAATAGCATGCTAACTTTCCCTTCACACAAGAGTCATCATCTGTTAAAGTTAGTGAGAAGGGGGGAGGGGGAATACCGGTGGGAAATGTTGTACCAACTTGCATGGTTCACTAACTTCATTCTCATTCATTGTATTTATTTGGAGTTGTTTGATTTAGACATTTCCTGTTCAGTGGCCAATTAAATGTTAGACCTGGTCTCCACACAGTTGCCTTCTATGTTAACTGATGGCATGTTACTGCGTTAATTTAATGCAGTGCAATTTTCTCCTTTTTTCATGCCAGTGAAGTATAAACCAGTACAAGTTTAAAAGACATTTAAAACCTATACAAAGTTGCTATCACATTTTTAGTTAAATGGGTGCAAGTCTAGGTAAGGGGTCAGCAATGTTTTGAAAGAGTAATTGTTTCCACAATGACATTTTTTGAAGGTGATAGCATATACTCTACCAAATGTATATGGTATGTTTCCTACTCTTTAGATGTCATTTGGAAAGACTGATTTTTCAGTCTATCTTATGATATAGCACAAAATGTAAAACTGCATTTTACACTCTGGACTGAAGATCTCCAACTTATTCTTTTCTGGAATCATGGTTTACACTGGAAGAGACCACTGAGCACCATTTGTAGACCATATTTAGGTCACAAACTTACTGGGCAGTGGTGCTCTCAAACATGTGGTATTCTCCATGGACTGCTTCCTGAAAGGGAAGCTCTTGTACCCAATTTATGTATTGCAATATTCAGGCTAACAACGTTCCCCCAGATCCTGGTGGTCACCCCTGATAAACTTATAGGTGGCCATCAGATCACCCCTGAGCCTATGCTTTTCCAGGCTAAA
>NW_017728912.1:19918305-19920025 GCF_001723895.1 Crocodylus porosus
CGTGAACCCAGACGGGGAAAGGCGAACCCAGCCGATTAGGGCAATTGACATTGTTGGGGCATGGATGCCCATTACTTCGCGTATGGTGCCGAGACAGCAGGGCCCATGCGTGAGACAGAGGAAGTAAAGGCCCTAGAAGGGTTTGGGGAGCACATGGAAGACCTCAGGAGCAGACTGAGGTGTGAGGAGCTGGAGGAACAAGTGCTCCAGCTCAGACAGGAACTAGAGGTAGCCAACATCTGGCGAGAGAGTGCAGAGGCTAGAGCAGCCGCCCTGGAGCAACAATGGTCGCCGGGCAAAAAGAGCGGGGTTGCCAAAGAGATCCGACGCTTCCTAGCGGAGGAGGCGGAGAGGGTGCGGAGAACAGAGCAAGGAATAGCGCTCGAAAGGGAGAAGAGCCTAGAACGGGAATACCAGCTCGGCGTTATGCAGGCAGAAGTGGGGCGCTGGAGGGACCAGGCCCTGGAGGCCAGCGAAACCTCGACAAAGGCGAAAACAAAGGTACAGGTAGAGGTGTCTAGCGAGCTGATTACGACCTTACGGAGGGAGATCCAGGCTCGTGAGGGGCAGATCCAAGTCCTTCAGGAGGACTTGGAGACTTGGCGGGAGAGAGGCCTGAAAGCCGAGAGGGTGATAGATCAGTATCAAGAGGAGCTCACCCAGAACCGTAGTCAACTCAAGGAGTCTAGGAAGCTTTGGGAGGCGCAGTATGATAAAGTGAAGGCTCTTGTAGAAAAGGGCGAGGAAAAGAGCCTGGTAGAGCAGGGAGTACAAACCTGGGAGAGCTCAGGCAGCCTGCAAAAAGAATTGGAGGCTGTAGAGGAGCGGCTACAAAGCTACCTAAGGGGTGTCCGGGAGGAACTCCAAGAGAGGGAAGCCCTTATCAAGACCCTGAGGCAAATCGGGCCTCAATTAGAGAACTGTCAGCGCCAACGAATGCAGTGGCTGAGGGAGGCTAAAGACCAGCGGGCTCTAGAAGCTCAGAGGGTCCAGCACGCAGAGGAGCTAAGAGAACAAGTGCAGGGTCTGCAGACAGAAAGAAACCATCTTAAGGAGCAGGCAGCAGCACTCGAAACTCTCCTTGCGGAGAGCCAGGCCAAGGTACCATCTCTTATGGCAGAGCAGGGGCAGCTGCTACAAGAGTTGCGAACCCTGAAGGAGAGGCTGCAAGGGTTACAGCCATGCCAGGGTGACCAGCAACCGTCCTCTGAGGTAGGCAGCCAAACTACCGAGGAAATTGTACCAGTTCAGCAAGTGAAAGAGACAAAGGGGAAAGATCTGATGGATCGGGGAGTGCAGACCACCAGGAGATCAGGCACCTGCGAGAAAGAGCTTGAAGCTACGAAAAGGCAGTTGCAGAAAAGAGAAGGCCTCAGTGAGGTCTTGAAATGAAGTAGAGCCCAAGGTGAGGAGCTCCAGGCAGCACAGACCCGGGGGCCAGTAAAAGGGAAATCTCCCAGAAAGGAAAATCAGGACCAGTCTGGGGGGCACAGTGACCCAGAACAGTCAGGAGGGCCGGTCCAGGATGAGGACCCCTTAGACAGGGGAATAGATGCTGCGCATAAGGAGACCCAGGTGGACTTCTTTGAATGTTGGGAGTCAAAGTGGGCCCGGTGGCAAGAACTTCACCTGCAGGGCCTAGCTCAGTTAGAGCAACGATTAGGAAACTTGGTTAAAGGGCCAGACAGGCTCTGTGTCCAAGAGGACTCCCGTAACAAAC
>NW_017728912.1:19920125-19930812 GCF_001723895.1 Crocodylus porosus
CCCTAGCCGCCGGTCCCTCACACTGTTAATGGAGCCTTCCCACATGTTGACATCAGCTATTTTCTATACGAGACTTGAGTCACATCTTTGCTTTTATAGCATAATCTGCTTCAAACCCATGTAACCTAATTTAATGATGGGGGGGGTGCGCGCTTTGCTGTACCCACTGCCTCCCCGCGTCGGGACTGCTTCCCTGTAGTTGGTCACCTGAGGGCTGCATGCGTCCAGTTCACCTGCCACGACTTGGATTGTAATCCGGTTCAGTGTTGTTTGTCCAGCACGTGTCAGTCCAAAAGTGAGACTCCTTGACTCTCGGTGTCCCGTGTCGATGAGGGCTCTGCCACCCCTACACCCTTGCCAGTGCCACTGGTAAGTGACTGCCTATCTGGGCAGGTCACCCGTCAGTATGTCACTCAAAACATCTGCAAAAGAAATATAAGGTTTACAGCCAGGGATTCTCTAGGGCAAGGAGGCTGCTTTGCCCTCCGCAGGCCTCCTTGTTATTACCCTATCTGCTGTGGGCCTTAGCACCCTTTTCTGCAGCCCTCTCTGGGCTCTTCAGCCCTCTCCAGGGCTTCCTAAAGCCACTTAGTCCTCTCGAGTACCGGCAAGCCCCTTTGCCTTCTGTGAGTGCCCTTACGCTACGGTATGTATGGCTCCCAGCTTCTGCCGGGTCCAGCCACTCCCGACAGCGTCAAACAGTCGGCGGCTTTGCTGAGCCCGTTGACCCAACTCCCAAGCCCTGTTGGGGCTTACCCTTACCCCACCAGGTTCTGCAGTGCCTCAGGACAGTACACCTCCACCTGAAGGTGCTCCTACAGGTCTCGGCTCCCCCGTGGCTCTCTTCTGTTTCCGCTCCTCCTCTTCCTGGTGCTGGCATCTCCTTTATGTTGGCCCTCGCCGCCCGGGCCCCGCCTTCTTCTGCGCACCAGGAAAAGGTGAGTTTGTGCCCCGCATTCTGGGATTGAGTGCGGGAACTTAGCGTGGTTGCACCGGGGTGGGAAGCCTCAGAGCCTGCCCACTCCTTCACTCCCTCACAAATGATCATTTGCCTAGGACCGTGTTTGTTCTCTTTCAGGTTGGCCGATCTCCTCCAGTTGGCTTTAAACTAGGCTTGTCAAGGGAAAGGGAAGTTGAGGACAGAGGGAGCCATGGAACACTGAACAAAGAGCCACTCACAAGAATAGCCCAGCCAAGACAGGCAAAAGCACAAGAAATACCCAGGTAAGAGATGGGCCCAGATAGTCCTGGGACTAGGGGGTGGTGCATGCACCTTCAGGAGGCCTTAAATGCCTCTACACTAATGCTCGTAGTATGGGGAGCAAGCAGGAGGAACTGGCCCTCCTGCTAGCTAATACTAACTTGGACATAGTGGGGCTCACTGAAACTTGGTGGGATCCAACGCATGACTGGGCAGTAAACATCAGGGGCTATAGGCTGTACAGGAGGGATAGAACAGGGAGGAAAGGTGGGGGTGTGGTGCTCTATGTCAAAGAGCAATACATATCCTCAGCAAACAGCACTGTCAGAGGAGGGACAGACTGAAGTGCTCTGGGTCTGTATACAAGGGGGTCAGTGGGAAAGGGACTTAACAGTAGGGGTTTATTACAGACCACCCAACGAGGGGGAAGAGCTGGACTGGGAATTCTCAGGTCAGCTTGTGGAGACAGTTAAGTCAGGGGACATGGTTATCATGGGTGACCTAAACTATCTGGACATCTGCTGCGAAGGGCAGTCAGCCAGGTCTGACCACTCACATAGGTTCTTAGCTGAGTTATAGGACCTCCATCTAACCCAGGAAGTGCACAGTCCCACCACGGGAAATGCCTTGTTGGATCTGGTCCTGGCCCCGGCCCCAGGTGGTGACCTGGTGGGGGGACTGTGGGTGCTTAACCACCTGAGTGATAGCAATCATTGCCTACAGGAATTCACCATCCAGTGGAGGGTGTCAAAGTCCTGCAGGAAGGCAACAGTCCTAGACCTCAGGAGGGCAGTTTTCAATGAGGTAAGGAGACTAGTTGGGGAGGCACTGAGATCCTGGAGGAGAGGGGAGGGGAGTTGCGAGTCCAGGAAGAGTGGTCATTCCTTAAGGAGACAATCCTCCAAGCCCAAAGGGTGACGATCCTCATGCGGATCAAAGGGGGCAGGAGTGTTCAAAAGTCCCTATGGCTCACCAAAAGCATCCACAAATGTCTCAAAGCTAAAAAGGAGGCGTATATCCAATGGAAGGGAGGGGCCATCACCAAGGAGGATTATACCTCCATTGCCACCCAGAAAGTGGTGATGGATGGGTCTTTTTCGACTTGGAGGGATGTGGACAGTGGGGTCACCCAGGGCTTGGTCCTCAGGCCTGCACTGTTCAACATCTTCGTCTTTCAGCGACTTGGACAAGGGGGTGAAAAGCACCTTGTTCAAATTCACAGATGACACTAAAATGTGGGGAGAAGTGGGCACGCTGGAGGAGAGGGACAGGCTGCAACTAGATCTAGACAGGTTACAGGGGTGGGTGGATGAGAACAGGATGGGATTCAATACTGACAAGTGCAAGGTATTGCACCTGGATGGGAAGAAACAGCAGCATACCTACAGGCTGGGGAATTCCCTTCTAGTCAGCACAGAGGCAGAAAAGGATCTTGGAGTCATTATTGATTCCAAAATGAATATGGGCCGCCAATGTGGGGACATGGTTAGGAAGACTAACCGCACCTTGTCATGCATCCACAGATGCATCATGAGCAGGTCCAAGGAGGCAATCTTCCCCCTCTACGCAACACTGGTCAGGCCGCAGCTGGAGCACTGCATCCAGTTCTGGGCGCCGCATTTCAGAAGAGATGTGGACAGCATCAAGAGAGTCCAGAGGAGGGCCACTCGCATGATCAGGAGGCAGCAAGACAGGCCCTACGGGCGGAGGTTACGGGACCTAAACCTGTTCAGCCTCCACAAGAGAAGGCTGATAGGGAATCTGGTGGCCATCTACAAACTGGCCAAGGGGGATCAGCAGGCTATGGGAGAGTCCCTGTTCCCCTGAGCATTCCCGGGAGTAATGAGGAATAACATCCATAAGTTGATGGGAGAGTAGATTCAGGCTAGATATCAGGAGGCACTACTTCACAATCAGGGCATCTAGGATCTGGAACCAACTTCCAAGGGAAGTGGTGCTCACTCCTACACCGGGGGTCTTCAGAAGGAGGCTAGATAATCACCTAGCTGGGGTCATTTGACCCCAGAATTCTTTCCTGCCCATGGCAGGGGGTTGGAGTTGATGATCTGCTCAGGTCCCTTCCGACCCTACCTACTATGAAACTATGACAAGTAAATTATGCACATAATTTTACATGCAGCTTCCTTGTACTATATGTATGTATTCTATCTCTACTCCCAGTGATCAAGGACCATACAATCCAGTGATTAGAAGTAAGCAGGAAATAGTTTGTCTGTCTTGTTAAAATCTGAAATTCAAACATTTTCTAGTTTTGTATTGTTATGGCTCCAAGACCATCTGAACTTTTTCTTGGAAAGTGAGGGATTCATTTTCCTTAGAACAATGGTTCTAGCACTAGGCCAATGGTTATGGCACTAACCATGAACACTGGAAACCAAGAGTTCAAATTTGACAGAGCAAGGACTTGAAGGTGAATTTTCCACCATGCTGTAACATGGTTGTATGTTCCTTTAAGAGGGAACAGTCAGCCCTGTTGATCCCCACTGCAAGATGTTTGGATAGACAAGGAGTATACTACTAGGAGCTTTCAAAAGCTTGCAGAAGAGTAAGTAAATTTTGAATATAAGTACTTGCTACAAGAAAGAAGCCAGGCTGCTGTGCTGGGAGCCAGAAAGCTCCCTCTTGAGGGCTTGGGACAAGACAGAAGGATTTTCTTTTGTTTTGTTGACTTATTTGTTGGTTTACTTGTTGCCTAAAAACTGTGATACTTGAAAGGACTGGCTGAGAAGCTGCTTAGGGAACAAAGCCCAACAGCAAAACCCAGCAGGCTAGGTAACCTGCTTACACACCCCTATTAAGTACCCTAACCACAAGACTACTGGCTATTCTGGGGTGGATGAAAGTCTTTAGTTTTGATCAGTACTTAAGGTAGTGTGGTGTTGTACCCATGGTGGTCCAGGAAATATATATGAGGCAAGGATTTTTGGTGGCATCTTTTATTGGACCACTTGCATAGTTAGGAGAGATGTTAAACAAGCTTTTGGGTACGAAGTGCCCTTCCTCAGGTCTGGGAAAGAAGCAGTTTGAGTTAAACAGCAGATAGACAAGTAGGATGTATATAACTCCATATATAAATAGTCCATTTAAAGGCATGGAGGAGGGCTTCAAAATAGGAGGGAAGAGATGTTATCAGAATTGACTACAAAATAAGAGGAGTACTGTAGAATATGTGACCTAACTAGTGGAAGAACAGGGCCATTCAAGAGGGGAAAAGGTTGTTATTATTATCTATGGAGTGTACGGAGATTAGGTGAGATAGTAGGTAGATTGCAATGAGCCATCAAGCCACTGTGTGTTTAGGTTATATTTGTTAGTGTCCAAGAAGATTATGAATTTTTGTTCCCAGACCCATCTTTTGGTGGTGTTTTTGGAGATTTCTCTTGAGTGTGAGGACTGTGAGGTCAGAAAGAGAGTGGCTGTTTTGTCAGAAGTTTTCTCCTACAAGTGTTTGTGTGTCTTTGTCCCTTCATTTTTTCCTTTGAGAGTTCATTCTAGTGTATAGTCTTTGTTTAGTATAACCCACATAATTTCCATGAAGACATTTGTTGCTTGGGATGAGAGATGCTGTATTCTGTTATAGTTGTGTAGGATCCATGAATTCTGATGGTTTAACTGTGAGAAGGTTGATTTATGGTGCCAGGGGAAATGCATTGACAGGTTTTTCATTTACTGTTAAGGCAGGATTGGTGTCTGTTGATCGGTGGGGAGTTTGGCTAGGTTTGGAGACTGTTTGACAGCTAAGTGGTGGGGATGGATAGGAATATTTCTGTCAAGGTCTGATTCAGCGGCAGTGCATGGGGGTGCACATGTACCCCCTGACAGGCCACTCTTACTGCTTAGGCAACAGGCAGGGGGGCAGATGGGAGCACTGGTGCCCCAGCTATGAGTGCTGGCCAGGTAGTGGGAACGCTGCAGCTGCCCCGCTCCGGTTGGTGAGACTGGCCACGCGGGGGCAACCCCCCGGTCGCTGACTGGTTGCTGGGGGGGGTGGCACGTGCCTAATTAAGGTGGCATCAGTCACCCATGGTCTGATCCTTTTCAAGTATAGGCTGAAATTGTTTGATAACCCTTTTTATAGGTTCCAGCTTGGGAAGGTATGTAACAACCAGAGTCAAGCAGTCAGTGAGGGGAAAGGTTTGTCTTGCATTATAGAAAGTCAGGGGTATCAAACTCACTCAAGGCCCCAGCTCAAATTCAGACTGCAGGGGATCTTCCTGGGTTGGATTTGTGGGTCCAGGGCAGGGCAGCTTCATGGAGCTGTTAGAGCAGTACAGAACCAGGGGGTGCAGCAGTGAGGGGCAGGGGGACACAGTGATACAGAGCTCTGGCTGGGCAGCGACACAGACATGGACTATGAGTGGCAGCCCCCCAGCTCCAAACATGGCTCTATGCAGTTGCATGGCCCTGACTCTGTGTCACTGGGTGGCCAGAGCTCTGAGCCACTGCATGGCCCTGGCTATGCAGTGCCCCAGTGTGGCTGTGTGCAGCTACCTAGCCCCAGACTCATGCTGCTGCCTGGCTCTGGAGGAGCCCCTGTGGTCCAGACCTGCATGCCCCTGACACTGGCTAAATGTTGGCACTGTCACCCAAATGTGGGTCTGTGCTGCTGTCTATTAGTATGGATCTCTGGTAAGTCTGTTTTGCCAAAGCTGTAGCAGTACAGAGCTAAGGGTGCACACTTACAAGCACCCACTGGATTACAAGTAGGCCAGATGTAACAGGTCCACCAGCCAGCCCGTGGGCCACATGTTTGACACTCCTACAGTACATCATCATAGGGATTTGGATTTTTCATCCAATGGTACAGTCTAGGGGTGGGGGGTGTTTCAGCTTGCTTAGTGTTTATCAAAAATACCATCCTTGTTGAAATTAGCACATGCACGTTCTCATGTGAGCTGTCAAAACAGAAACTTCAGTATTCTGTGATGAAAAGCTGTTTTTCTAGAAAATTCTGTAATACTGAAAAAAGCAAGGATAAAGCAACCAGTGATAGCTCTTGCTTTATCCTACCTCTTTCCTTTGCATATCACTAAAAGAATCTTGCACAGGAGCTGGGTGATATAGATAAAAGGGAGGTAACAATGCCTGTTGCTTAGGAGAACCATATGTGATAGAGATGTAGTTAGCTGTGTTCCTATGAAGTCAGGTACAAGGGAGGGTATCACCATCTGTGAATGTCACCATTATACCTACTAATTGCTGCTCACACTGGAAACTCTCCTGGTATTGATGATAACCAGTGGAACTTTTCACATACTCCAAGGTTGTTGTGTATCCTTTTACAACACATACTTTTAGAATTATATGGGATGGTATGTCCTCACTCTCCATTTCACTTTCTGCTATTACTTTTCCAGATAGTATTATTTTATTTATTTTTTTTTTTTTTTTACTGCTCCTTCCTTGCATTGTCTGCTGCCATTATTGCTATATCTTTGATCATCTGATAAAGGTAGTACTAAATGGTCCTTTACGGTTGCAGATTCAGAGCATTAACACTTCAGACAAACCACAATCAGAGGTTAACAACTGCTATAGAAAAGATAGAATGGTAATTATGTAAACTAAATGCACATTGGATAAGAGTTTCAAGGCCAACAAGTTGTGACTAACATACCCTATCTACCAGAATCCAAGGTGACTTCAAATTTTATGATCACCCTCCAATAATTAGTGGCTATACATGGAAAATGTATAAATGTTATAATTTTTTATGTATAGAATCTAATTATTGAAGAGTTGCCTTAAATTCATACCCCCTTCCACACCTCCCCCCAATACTGCAGTGAGGTAGCTGGGAGGCAAGGAGAGGAACGGGAGGAAGCAGCCTGATTCCCACTCCTTTCCTCCTGCCCCTCACTATTTGTCCCCCTCTGCTGACTGTCCTCACCCTGGCGCCTGCTCCTCTGCAGTGCTTGCACCCCATGCCACCTCTCCTGCTGCACCTGTGTGTCCTGCCCACCCACAGTGCCTGTCTCCCATACCTGCATCCCTATTACCTGCACCCCCCTCTGTGCTCCCTACCTGCGTTCCCCAGCTTCTGCCCAACCCATCCTCCCTCTTCCTCTTCTTACCATTAATCATAGCAGTGGCCGCATTCTGGCCTGGAGCACAGAGCACATGGTAGCTCCAGCTCCACCCCAGTCAGGCTGTATCTTCGACACCCCTAGTCTATTTCAATAAGACTATATAACAGTAGTTAATGTTGGCAATAGGTTAAAATTAGAGACCTACTTTAAATCATGGTGAGACAAAGGCCAGCTCATGGAGGTTGTTTCATGGCTGGCTCATGGCATGCAGAGCCAATTTTTTGGGCATTTTGTGGAGGTCCTGCCTCTCGGCACTGATTAGCAGAGAGGCCCCATGCCTCAGCAATGGTTTGCAGAGAGACCCTGGCGGGGGGAGGAGGGATGAGGGGGCAGCTGCCTACTGCCCGTCATGCCACCCTGCAAGCTATTACCTTTCCCTCCTGGTAGCTGGGACCATTGGCTCCCACTGGGGAGCCAGCTTTTTATTTTTATTCTTGGTTGATTTTTTGTGGGCAATTCCAGATTTTGCAGTTTCTGTGAAATCTGTGAAACCGCAAATGAAGTAGGTCCCTAGCCATAATTTGTGGAATCTTTTGGAATGAAAGGCATTTTGAAAAACTGATGTTAAATTTTGAAAAGTTAAGACAATGTAAACAAAAAAGTCAGCCATGGTATTAGTTCTAAAATAAGGCATTATTAGTACTAAATCAGACGTGTTCATGTCACCTCTTAGAAGTAAAGTGTGGGTGTAACCTCTATCTGAATGTAAAGAAGTATTTGAAGAATTTTTCAGCCCCTGAAATTCACAATGAAAATGGAAAACAGTGAGGAACAGAATTTCCTGCTTTGTTGAGAGTCATCATACAAGGGAAAGGAAGAGGAAGAAATGTGGGCTATATTTTTACAACAGGGAAGAAAGAAAATAGCTGAGAGGTGAGAAATGCCAAGGAAACAAAATGGGTACAGTAAAAAAGGTGTTTAAGATATTTATTCTCCCTTGGTGCATACCCACAAATCCTATTAATGTTAATGGCACTTAAATACATTGCTCAAGGGGACAAAACAGTGACCCTTATACTGTTTAAATGGGATCTTGCAAAACTCAATTAAAAACCACAAGAGGTACTTTTAAGAAACTGCCTCAGTTCTGTGTATCTGCATTATGTATGTAGAGTTGATCAGAGAGAAATAGAAATGGAAACAATAGAAGCTGATGAAATAAAGGCAATTTATTTTTAAATTAGCAGAGTTCTTTAGGCAAATAACAAAACTTTGACTGCCAACCTATTACTTTGGCATATAAAATGCTGTATAGAATACAGTGGATTCAAAACAAAAAAAGATTAGTTCCTTGAGCTACCATAAATCTAAGTAGCTTCACTGCCTTAGCTGGAGGTACACTGATTTGTACCAGGTGGGGATTTGACCCTGTAAAAAAGAAAGAACTATTCTCTCTGGCCAGTGACTGCAAGATCAGCCAAGACTACAGTAGGTAATTACAAAACCAGATCATGCAGATATGTGCTACCAATAATTTATCAAGGAGTTTCATCAATTCCCCCCTCCCAAATCATGTTCTAAATTTTATAGAGAAAGGCTGCATGTGATTGCAGGAAGGAGAAGAAACTATCCTTTTTTTTTTTTTTACTGTGTAAGTGGTTTTTTTATAGCCTGACAAATAAAGCTGCGCATTGCTGAAAATATTTATATTTTATTCCTGAAAAATGTAACAGATCATATGCTCATTTGGTGTAAATGTAACAGATCATATGCTCAGTTGGTGGTATAGCTGCACTAATGTCTACAGAACTACTGGGTATGTTGATTTATAGCAGTTTATGATTTGCCCTGTGTATATTAATGGTACAGGAGTTACACTGTATAATTTATAGGGGGGCTAAAGGAGGGCATCCTTCCCTTTTAGAAGCAATACATCATTTCTTTCAAACAATTGGTTATACTTTTATACTTTGTCACCTTTGGAATGAACTAGATTGTACTAAGTCACCTGTCAGAAGTCTTTTTAGGATCTTCACAAATAAGTCACTTGTCTTGGATAAAGCAGCAGTATCCAGAGGGAAGATGAAGCCATAGGAAAAAGGGAAGTGATCTGACTATATCCCTTTTGTTTGAGGGCAGAATGCTAACAGAGGTCTTGCAGAAGCCATGGAGATAAATGCAGAAGGAAAGGAATCAGAAATGTAAATGGTTCATTTATGGTAAGTTACCATCTCCTGGATGGAAGAGGTCTCTCCATTTTGATCTTTCAAGATCGTGCAAGTGACATTCTGACAGATAACATGGGAGTATTTTTAAATTAATCCAAATCACAAGGATATAAATGGTAGTAAGGGAAGAGCTATAGCTATTAGTCTGCCTGCAGGAACTGTGATCTTGTACAGGCTTATCTGAATTTCTTTGTCAGCGTACTTTCCAAGATAAGAGTTCAGTGATAAAGTATCCTTTGACTGAGATCACTGGAATCGGATGCATAGCATTGGGTGAATTGAGCTTTTGTTCATACAACCATATACATCTAATTTAGTTAGTCCAGAGATGTCCAAATGATGGGCAGCATGTACCCTATGGGCTCCTGGCCACCACTTGGCCCATTGCTCTTGCGAGGCAATGACTGGGGTCTTTGGGCTTCCTCTCCCTGCTCCAGCTTCAGGTTCCTGCCCCTGCTCAGAGGGTTGGGGCAACAGAATGAGAAGGTGCTGAGCTGGGTGCACGTACCAGTGCTCACCAGAGGGAGCTAGGCTGCCTGTGCTGCAGGTAGGCTGTCTGCATAGTGTGCTTAGCTGGGAGGGACATGGGTGGGCTGTTTGCATGGCAGGGAGTCCGGCTGCTCATGCTACCTGTGTAGCACATATGGCTAGAAGAGAGGCAGCTCTACATGTGGCTGGGCGGGGAGGTGGGTGATGCATGTGGCAGAGAGGACTTGCCAGGTACGGGGGAGGGCGTGGTGTAGAGAGCTCAAGACTGTAGCCCACGCTCTGGCTGGCCAGAAGTCGGAAAGCCATGAGTTAGTCTATAATATGCATGTCTACCCTGCCTTCTGTCTGACTTGAGACTAACATGGCTAATTACAGGTAGTCCTTGACTTGCAATATTTCAAGTTACTATGTTTCACACTTACAATGTTTATAAACTGACACCCTGTTTCAACTTTCTGATGTCAGTTTTGACTTTATGATTCTTGATTGGATGTGGCACTATGCCAGTGTACAAGTTTGCTGCATCACCTACCTCCCTGGAGAACATCTTTCCAAACTTCCTTGGACCCTTTCTTTAAGAGAGGAGACAAGACTCCAGAAAAACCTGCAGCCAGGACTCCTGAGAAGGCACCAGCCAAGAACCTTTCAAAAAGTCCAACAAAGAGCTCTTCAAAAAGTCCAGCAAAGTCACCTCAAAGAAGTCTTTCCATAGTTTCATA
>NW_017728912.1:19931573-19943745 GCF_001723895.1 Crocodylus porosus
AAGCCCTGGGGGACCCTACTGCCCACATCCCTCCAGGTCAAAAATGACCTATCCACCACGACTCTCTGGGTGCGGCCCTCCAGCCAGTTGGTGATCCAGTTGACTGTGTGGGTGTACTCCAAATCAGTATGATTGCTATTTGCAATGTAATACATTAAAGTAGCTATATTACTCATCTATAATTGATTGAGTACAAAATTATGGGTTATTTTTGGTGAAAACAGGGTATTGGGCCTTGGTTCAGGAACCAATCCCTGATGTATAACACTGTTTCCTATGGGAAAATCGGTTCCAAGTTACAACATTTCGACTTAAGATGTACTTTTCAGGAACCAATTGTGTCGCAAGTTCGAGGACTGCCTGTACCTATCTTTGGAGATGTTTACTATGGAGCTGACTAATTAACTCCACGGTAAATCTTGAATCTATACATGCAGGACTATTAGGCTGCAATAAACTAATAAACTGCACAGAAGGATAGTACTTGCAAATGTAAGTACTATCTTCCTGCAGAATTTATTACTCCACAGCACCTGATGTACAGACACTGATACAGCTGGCTAGGACAGAAAGGTGCTTCAGTGTGAGCGCTGCCTGTCAACTAGCCCCGTATTGGAGCACCTTCCAGCCAGCCCCTCTGTAACACATTGAGCTGGGTCAGAGCAGCCTTGGGTTGGCAGGCTGATCCCCTTGGGCTCCCTGTCAGCCTGGGTTGCTCCAACCCAGCTCAAAGTACTGTAGTCCTGGGCACACATTTAAACAGTGTGCCCAAGAGCAATAAACTCCAATACTTATTGCCAGAGTTTATTACTTTGAATTAATTGCACATGTAGATGCACCTTCTGAGATCATTGAGGTAATTTGCAAGCTCCTTCCATGGAAAGCACAGAAGGAGCATGTAAACTCCTGTTTAAGCAAACACGCTGCAGTGCACTCAAAGAGTAGTCTTTCCTCTTACTCAATAATCTGTAACCAATAATCTGAATCTCTCCTATCACTCAAGAGAACCTTGCCTCCTAGCTGCAGTTCATGATGTTTTAAAAAGCTTATATGGCATTTGATCCAGGATTCTTCAGTGGATACCTCTTTCATAAGTAAATAAGGCTTTTCCTTTTCCTATAAACACAGACTAAGGAGAAAATCTAGGGTTTTTTTTTTTTTTTATAATATATAATCATATACAGGCATGCTCTAATGTTTAAAAAAAACATTTTATTTTAAGCATATGGTCTGGTATTCCTGTGGGTAAGCCACCTAAAAAATTATTTCCAGAACAGATGCATTAAGGGAGCCTCAAATAAGTAAACCATATAGTACAGCTGATGAAACTTTGGCAACAAAATATTTGAGAACTGCCAGAAAAAATGGGTTCCCACCTTATGGCCCAATTTTATGGCCCTTTTGTTGAATGATACTACCGGTATGCCTTAATCTTGGTAACTTCTAAGTATTTGTTACATTCTAGATATCAATGTGTCATTGCCTGAAGCCACAGCCCGTCGGCTGGCAGTCTGTCACATTTTGCAAATTAACTACAGTCTGTCTCTAGTAGTATTAGGTTGAGGAACTTCCCAGGAATCCTTTTGTGAGCTCCCTAGAAGTAGCTTTCTTCCTTCTGAATGAATCAATTGGTCTGCCACCCAGATATTAGAGGGTACTACAAGTGTTATATACTTGTGAGGCAAACTGCTGCCATCCCAAGCATTTATGGATCCATGTCACATTTAGCAAAGTATAAGCATGTATATTGTAGGATCCTGAAACAAATTCAATTGCATATAATTATATTCTGCCTAATTTTACCATGTAGTTTCCACTGGAGAAGGATTTTTTTCCCTTCCTGTAAAACCTGCTGTGCTCAACATTTGTTATTTCATCCCAGCTGTGACTGAATTTCATGGAAAAAGTGATGCCTGGGTATCATTTTTACCTTGCTGTATAAACAGATAAAATATCAAGGGGTGGTCCAGTAAGAGATCTTGGTTAGCCCCCACCTGTGACTGATCAGATGCTTCCCAGCTGATGCTGACATCTTTCATTAAAACTCTTCAAACATTTTACATCCCAGGAGACCCAGAGAGTACGTACAAGCAGAGGCAGTGGAGAACCAGATTAGCCTTAGGTCAAAGAATTTTAAGAATACAACCCTTCCCCTGCCCTACCATACACCAAATCCTGTTTCATTTTGTGTGTCCAAATGACAGTTATCCAGCTTCTGCACAACTGCCAGTTTTGGCTGTTATGTACAGTTTGCAATCCTGTTATATGTGCAGTGTGGAAATGTTAGTGTTCACACGGTTCCTGAGCATACGCAACTGGCAGTATTCTGGACAAGCAGGTATATGGCTATGTATATACATTCCTAAGCGTAAGTAAAACAATTCTGGCCTGACAAAAACAAGGAGGAGAAGGAGGACCCTCTCATGGCTTATTCTAATATCCTACTGGTTAGGGCATGGGATGGCAATTTTTTCCAGTTTCTGGGTGGGACTGTCCCAGCCTGTGGTGAGTGGCTGCTAGGATCTCTAGCCACTGCTGTCCTGAGTGACAGCACAAGAAGAGCACCTGCCAACACAACTTTTTTCCCCCCCAGCAATATGGGGAAGGTGTCCACAGCCAGCATTTTTCCCCACAATGACAGGGAACGGCAGTGGTAGTGGTGGGTCCTAGCTGCCATGCATCAGTACGCCTTTGACCCAAACTGGGTCAATCTGGCTGCTGATGCTCCACATCCACAGGCTGAATCAAATGGACCAGATCTAGTGTATTGGGCATAGGGTACTAACTTCTAGGTTAGGGTGCTTACCTCAGAAACAGGAGACCCAGGTTCTGGTGTCCCTCCTCCGTACTCTTCCCCCTATCCATCCACCCAGAGGATATTTCAGCCTACATAACTCTAAATTCCTAGGTTACAGGTCAGGCATTACCCAGGTTTCATAGACATTGGGGCTGGAAGGGACCTCAGAAGATCATCGAGTCCAGCCCCCTGCCCAAAGGGCAGGAAGTCAGCTGGGGTCATAGGATCCCAGCAAGATAAACATCCAATTTACTCTTGAAGGTGTTCAATGTAGGTGCTTGAACCACCTCCGATGGCAGGCTGTTCCAGACCTTGGGGGCTTGGACAGTAAAGAAATTTTTCCTTATGTCCAGCCTGAAACAGTCTTACAGTAGTTTATCACCATTTGATCTCGTCATCCCTTGGGGCACTCTGGTGAACAAATGTTCCCCCAGAAACTGGTGGTCACCCCCATAAGCTTACAGGTGGCCATCAGATCACCCCTGAGCCTATGCTTTTCCAGGCTAAAGAGACCCATGGCTCTCAGCCTGTCGTCATAAGTTATGTTTTTGTGACCTCTGATCATGGCCATGGCTCTCCTATGGACTCTCTCAAGCTTCTCCACATCCTTTTTGAATTGTGGAGCCCAAAACTGGACGCAGTACTCCAGCTGCGGCCTTACCAAAGCCAAGTACAAGGGAAGAATGACATCCCAGGATTTGCTTGAGAAGCATCTCTGGATGCAAGCCAGCGTTTTGGTCACTTTACTAGCCACAGCGTCACATTGAAGTCTCATATTCATCTTGTGGTCAATGATGACCCCCAAGTCTCTTTCTTCCGTAGCGCTAGCCGGCGTAGCACTGCCGAGTCTATAAGGATGCTGCAGGTTTTTCCTCCCAAGATGGAGAACCTTGTATTTTTCAGTGTTGAACACCATCAGGTTCTCATCCGCCCATTTGGTGAGCCTGTCCAGGTCAGCCTGAATCGTCCATTTGCTGAGCCTGTCCAGGTCAGGTGTGAATGCTTTGCCTCAGAGTTTGGTGTCATCGGCAAACTTGGCCAGTCTGCTTCTGACTCCAATATCCACATCATTAATGAAGTTGTTGAACAATATGGGTCCAAGGACAGAGCCTTAGGGGACCCCACTGGTCACAGGACACCATGATGATTGACTTCTGTCAATTACCACCCTCTGGGTCCGACCACGGAGCCAATTTACCAGCCAGCGGATCGTGGTGTACCTAAGGCCACAATTGGCCAGTTTCACCAAGAGGTGATCATGGGATACCAGATTGAAGGCTTTTTTGAAGTCAGGATATATGACATCAATCTCTTCTCCCTTGTCGTAGAAGGAAATGAGATTGGTCAAGCAAAACCAACAAACCTGTGCTGGCTATCCCAACAAGCCCGTGCTGGCTATCCCTCAGGATGTTGGCGTCAGCCAGTCCATTAAGGATGGCCTCTTTAATAAACATTTCTAACACCTTCCCCAGGATAGAAGTCAGACTGATGGGCCTATAGTTAGCCGGATCCACTTTCCTCTCTTTCTTGAAGATCGACACCACACTGGCCTTCTTCCAGTCTTTGGAGACTACACCAGGGTGCCAGGAGTTTTCAAAGAACCGTGCCAGAGGCTGAGCTATGATGCTCGCCAGCTCCTTGAGTACCCTGGGGTGTAAATTGTCAGGGCCGGCTGACTTGAAGGTATCCAGCCTCTCAAGGTGTTCCTTCATGAGGTCAGCATTAATGAAGGGCAAGGGATCTCCCTCACCCGGACCTCCCTGTCCCATGGTGGGCATGGGCGTCCCATGGGACTGATGAAAGACTGACACAAAGTACCCATTTAATAGGTTGGCTTTTTCCTGGGCGTCAGTTGTCAGTTGCCCCATCTGGTTCAGGAGGGGTCCAATGTTGCCCTTGCCCAGCTCCCCACTTTTTATTGTCCTTGATTTTTGAAGCTAGTTGGAGTTCAGTTGTACCCTTGGCTTTCCTGGTTTGCTCCCTGCAGGACAGGACCAGTGCAGAATATTCCTCCTTGGAGGTGAATCCCATCCTCCGTCCTTTGTAGGCCTTTCTTTTTAGCCTCAGGAGGTCTGCTAGGTCCCTGGAGAGCCAGGGTGGCTGCTGTGCCCTCCTGCTGCCTTTCCTCCCAGATGGAATAGACTTAGCTTGTGCATTGAGGATTGCTCCTTTGAGGAGCAACCACTGTTCTTGAACTTCCCTCTCCCTAGGGTCATGGTCCCTTAGGGCCTCACTGACAAGCCTCCTGAGCTTGTCAAAGTCAGCTTTCCTGAAGTCAAGGACTTCAGGGTTGCTGACTGACTTGCCGGCTTTACAGTGGATGGTGAAGGTGATCAGCTTGTGGTCTTTGTCACCCAGCTTGCCATCGATCACTAGGTCATCCCCAGTAGCCAGTACCAGGCCGAGCAGTGTTTTACCTCTCATTTGCCCGTACGCTTCTTGAGTCAGGTAGAGGTCATCCACACATGATAGGAAGCTTTGTGACTGATCGGATTGTGTTGAGTGATCCTCCCACGAGATCTCCGGGTAATTGAAGTCACCCATGACAACCATGGTCCTGGAGCGTGTGGCCTCAGCCAGTTTCTGGGTGAACTCCTTGTCAAGCTCTTGAATTTGGATGGGAGGTCTGTAGTAGACTCCCACCATTGTGTCCCCTGTGCCATGTTCCTCATGGATTTGAATGCAGAGGGTCTCCAGTCATCCACCCTGGTCACCCACATCAACTTACAGGGACACGTAGCTTTCCTTAACATAGAGAGCTACACCCCAACCCCTTTTATCTACATGATCCCTCCTGTACAGGGTATAGCCATCTATACCCGTGGTCCAGTCATGGGTGGAGTCCCACCAGGTCTCCATTATCCCTATGACGTCATAGTTATTTGCATTAAACAGGAGGATGAGTTCCTCCTGCTTATTCCCCAAGCTCCTGGCATTAGTGTACAGGCAGGCAAGTGTTCCCTTGTGGGCTCTTGCCTTGCCCACAGATTGTACCAGGGCTGGGGCAGGGGTAGGCTCCTTTAAGTGTCTTGGCCTGCTGGCTTTGCAATAGTTGTTCAGTGGGCCAGCAGTGTCAGTAGTGCCCCCATCCCCCAGCAGGAGGATCGAGAAAACACCACCTGTGCCCCCAACCCCTTTAGCCCCGCTCCTAAATCCCTGTGGTGCCTCATGACCCAGTTGGGAGCACTCTGAGCAGTGTCATTGGTGCCCACATGAATAAGGAGCATGGAATAGTGGTGTGTGGGCTGGAGGAGCGTAGGGATCTTCTCTGCAATGTCTCGGATGAGGGCCCCCAGGAAGCAGCAGACTTCCTGGACTAAGGGATCAGGGTGGCAGATTACCCCCTCAGGATGGAGTCTCCCACAACAAACACTTTACGTTTTGTCTTGGGGAGAGTGGGGGCAGTAGCTGCAGTAGAGCCTGTGTTGCCTGTGGGAGCTGGCAACTCAGCAGGCTCTAATGGAGCAGCAAGAGGTGCGTACCTGTTGCTAAGCTCTGGCGGCCTTGGTGTGGCGGGCCTTGGGGCCCTTGACCCCCTTTGTCCATGCCCTTGACTGGACAGTAAGGGAGGTCCCGGAGTCCTCCCTTGTCCTGGAGGGAGGCCACGGTCTACCTTCTGCCTCCCGGGGGAGAAGGGCCTGGCAGTAGGAGTCTATCTCCTGCTCTCAGTCCCTGATGGCGCGCAGTCTCTGGACTGTGGCCTGGAGGCCCTCCAAATGGCACGCCAGCTGAAGGTCCCTCTTCAAATATCCTCTTGTAACCAAGACACAACACTTTGCACTTACTATTTATTGGACAAGAAGGACAAAGGCTAGCAGGGAAGTTTGTGCCCCACTAGCAGCAAGGCAGGCTAGAAACTAGAGCTTACTCCATTCCAGGGACTGCATCTGTTTCACTGAGCCTTGCTTGCTTTCCTCTTCCTGGCCCTCCCTATCTAGGCTGCACATGTCACAGGCACAATCAAGATGTGGGAGCTGAAGGTTCAAGGGTCAGGACACAATCCTGGGAAGTCCAGAGCCAGAGGTCACAAGTTGGAAGTACAGACACCAGTTGCTAGGTAGGGTTGTAGGCAGAAGCTGGAGACTAGAAACTTGGCAAAGGTTTGGAGAAGAGCTAGGGAAGCCAGGAGCAGAGGATCAAGGATTAGGATTAGGAAGCTAGAAGCCAGGAATCAAGCATATTTAGCACTAGATCAGAAAGAAGAGAGAAAAATAATTCAACTTAATTAAGAAGCCACAGAGCAGCACTGCAAGGGCTACTACTAATAGCTTGAACAGGAGCCAGCTGGGGGCACTCAGGCTGCTGACAGGAGTCCCACCCAGGCAATCAGGGCTAGCTAGGGATTTGTCTGTCTGCTCGCTGCCCTGACTCTTGACAACTCAGAGGGCCAGCTTCAAAAAGAGTGTGGAGAAGAGACTGGATAATACTTAAGTTGTGGATGGAACACTGTGCTTAGGAGCTCAAAGCAATATAGGCTTATAGGAGAGTTCAAGATCCTGCTCAAGGCTAGATCAGCCCCAACTATCCCAACCAGGGTCAAACCTTCTTTGTGTATAAAACCTCCATATTGTTTTAGAATCTGGGTTTTCCAGTTCTTGGATGAATATCCTAGCCCAGTGGTTCTCAACCTCTAGGCATCCCTCATAGAATGCCAGCTCTGTTTTCACTCCTTATCTGACTACAGAAAAATAATGGAGTGGTCCTCTTCCTCCCCTGGCATCTAACACATGCCCTACTCAAGGATTTTCCCACCAGGTGCAATTTTATGAATTATGCTCACTGATGGCAGGTACATATGGAGCCACATATCTACCCAGCCAGAAAGCAGCCTATTGTACATGCTAAGTAGCCCTGTGCATGCTTATGTATTCATGCTGCACATGAAGCAGTATTGAAAACTGAATAAGTGCCAGATCTTGCACCTCAACATAGCATGGCCCCTTATCCCAAGGAAAACCCCCATTAGAACAGTAAGAAACTAACCCTACTTAAACAGTCCTCAGTCCACGCAGCAATTTTATATTTGCATGCACAGCTGTATGTTCCTCCACCAGTGCTATACCTTTTCTTGATGCTACTTTTTCTCCCTTTGTTTTACAGAGGACAGTTCATTGAAGACATCATAGCCCACTCCCAACTGTTGTGCTCGCAGCCACACTTCCGTAAGAGGGAGAAAATAAGTAAACAAAACTTGCTGCATCCCACTTGTGAATGTCAATCCCAAGGGCAGATTTTGCCCAGCAACATTCCTTGCCCAGGTCTGGGACTGTGCCTGAGGCTGTGCTCCATAGTTTCCACCACCTCACAGCGAAGTTCTTTTTTGGGATATACTTTTGCATGCCTTGGGTAAGTCTTTCACGACATACCCGGCCACAAACATCCTAGAGACTAACCGCTAGCCTCCCTCTTATAGGTGAAAGCCATTCTTCTAAGTTTTTAAGAGCTACAGAATTCCAGTCCCTTTATAACTGGTGAAGCACTTCTTTTCTCAAATCCTATTCTTCCTTCTCCCAGATTCTCCAGGGCCAGAGAGAGTCACACACAGTTACCAAGTAGTCTGGCAGTTTCCCTGGTGTTCTTCCACTCTCTTTGCACCAAATCCCTTCATTCTTCCTTAACGGTGGCCCCCATCCTACTTTCTGACCCTCACCTATGTAGGGCCACTTGCTGCTATGGCCTAAATCCTACACTGAGGTGAACTGAATGAAAGGTCTGAGATAGAAGCAACACATGTCAGAAAAGTATTCAGCAGCTTTGATGCACCTTGCTTTGTCCTTGCTGCCCTCCCTGAGAGTATTTTAGGTGGCACTGCATGGAGGAACGGTGACAGTAAGTTTTCTTGCTTACAGTGAGCTACTCCATCTGACAATCAGCATCTGACAACCAGCTTTTTAGCCTGGAAAAGCACAGGCTCAGGGGTGATCTGATGGCCACCTATAAGTTTATCAGGGGTGACCACCAGGATCTGGGGGAACGTCTGTTCACCAGAGTGCCCAAGGGATGACAAGGTTGAACGGTCACAAACTCCTGCAAGACTGTTTCAGGCTGGATATAAGGAAGAATTCTGTCCGAGCCCCCAAGGTCTGGAACAGTCTGCCAGCGGAGGTGGTTCAAGCACCTACATTGAACACCTTCAACAGTAAATTGGATGCTTATCTTGCTGGGATCCTATGACCCCAGCTGACTTCCTGCCCTTTGGGCAGGGGGCTGGACTCGATGATCTCCTGAGGTCCCTTCCAGCCCTAATGTCTATGAAATCTATGAAATCTAAATCTAAATCACAAGCTTAAGCTTGCAGAGAGGGAAGGCTCACAGGGAAAACTCAAGTGCTTGACTTTCACTTATTCCTCATTACAAATAACAGAACTACTCTGAAGCATAAGACAGTTAACTCTATAGCAAGAATTTAGGGAATCTGTGTTGGGGAAAGATGCAGTAAAGGTTCTGACAGCAGGGGGCCCGTGGGGTCAGGATGATGTAGGCAAAATGCTGAGGCCCATATTCCCAAGCAAACATGGGAATTACATTATGCTTGCTTATATGAGCCCTTATGTAATCTCCTATAGATCCATGGATTCTTGAAATGGCTAATTCTTCCTGACTAGCCTACTTTCTCTCTGTTCTTGCAGAAAGAAAAAAATGTCAATACACATTCTTTACCAGCAGGATTTCAGAATAGCACAGGGCTCTGCTAACGTTCTCTGGTTCAGAGTGAGCAGATTAATGGCATTTTACTAGTTTTCCTTTTAGTACCATGACTTCTTCAATAGCCATTATCCAATATTAGTGCCTCAATTTTCTTGATAGTACAACTCTATTATTATCGCAAATATTTTAACACTTTTCCCTTTGTCCCTGTAGGAACTTCAACTAGGAGCGCTTAAGATCTCTTTCATGGGTTGGGTAGGACAGATTCTTAATATCAAGGTCACCATCCTCATGCAGACCTCTCTTGAGTTGATCAGTGTAGAAGATTCATGTACTTATGGTGCTTTCACAGAGGTGCCTTCGTTCTGTGAAACATGCCCTGCCCTGCACATTCTCCTGGTAAACTCAGTCGTGGGCTCTGAGCAAAGGTTAAGGCTAAGCTGGATTTCCCTAAACCCTCTTACTGACCTCTTCAGATAAGTTTTCTAGGCCTCATTTTTTAATTTTACTTCTTCAAAAATGTTGATTAAGCCTTCAGCAGGCTAGCAAAATAAGTTGTTGACCCTCTTTAGGGCACTGGTTTTCAAACTTCCTAGTCACAGAACTCTTTCATATAACTTCTGCTATGGAACTCCTATCTGTGGAGGAGTCCCTTTGTCTATAGCTCAACCAGCACCACACACCCCTAAAGGGGTATGCTACCTCCTTGGGCCACTCACCTGCCATGACTTGATGGTAACAATAATTGGAGAATTCTGTCCCTGAGAAGGAAAAACTGGCTCTGCCATCAGGGCTGTGTCCAATATTCTAAAACTAATCAGTTATGGCCTGTAGCAGAGCCCCACAGGAGGCTCCTCCAACCCCAGCTCCCACACCATAGTCCTCTGGGTCTAAGTACAGGCTCCTGCTGTTAAGGTGTCACAGCTAGGAGCAGCTCTCAATACCTTCCTGGATGACTCCCAGGAAGCCTCTACAGCCCATTAGGAAAAAAAATGCAAAAATATGGCTCAGGATATTCTTCACCCCTGGCCTCCCCCTCCCATGCAGGGCTTCCCCTCTTACTACTGTGTGTGTCCTTCTAGGCTCTCTGCCCTGCACTCCCAGCCTATGAATACTGGAGTTTTTTGAGCCCCAGCTGTGGCTCATCTGTCCTGTATTGAGGGGAGCACCTGGGCTGATTTAACATCAAGTGACTCTTCCCCAGAAGTTATAAACAGCCTGGGCTGGTTCAGCCCCATACTAGTGTTTTTAAGTAGGACTTTCCCCTTCCAGGGGTTCTGTTTACCTTAAGGAGACCAAACTGTCTCTGTGTTCTCATGGGGCCCCCTGCAACATAGATTTTCCCTGCTGAGATACTTCTCCCCTCCACTTGAGAGCTCTCTGCAGGTAAGGATTTAGTCCTTTCCACGCTCCCAGACCTGTCTAGGGGCTGCTTCTGTTTGCTGCCTCTGAGATGACTCTGCAGTTGCCCTGTTTCAACCACTCCTGTGGCCTGCCCCTTTACTGTTGGGGCTGCTTGACTTCCAGATACTAAGGGGAAAGGAATGAGCATAGTTTTTCCTCCTCCTACTCTCCCTGTTCTTCTACACTATCCCTGGCTTCATGAGCCATAAGAGCTGACACAGATCTAGGCAACCTGGCCACACAGTGGCAGTGCATCATCTCCCAGTCTACTCTGCCATTACCTTCAATCTCTTTTTGACCTATTGTGGAACCCAAGCGTTGCATGGGACACAGTGGAAAACCACTGCTTTAGGGAAATAATTCTAGCCTTCAGAGATTGAAACAGGTTAAAAAGAAACCAAACAAACCCAAAGGTCACAGTAGTGACCCATTCAATTGGGCGACAATTTGGATGCTTTAGAGTATACTCTTGAGAGTATATTTACCCTGCTACTTAAGGTCAGCCACCCAGGTACTTTGTGCTGGCTGCACCCAAACACCACAAGAGAGACAAGTAGTGGGTAGACTTGACTCCTAGGAGAGTTCCCCTTCCCATTTATCAAAAGAACCCTTCTAGGAATTGGTCTGCCTATTATGTGTCTTTGTTTTTTTTTATATGGCTTTAATTACAAGGCAGTAGAGAAAGGCCTATTTGTTATGTAAATGGAAGTGAAGGGCCCAGGCCTTGGGGATTAGGGTAGAATACAGGCTGCTTCATGAGGTGTCCTCATCCTCCCTGAAGTTGTCCCACCACTTGATGTGTGGGAGCATGAATGTCAAGTGCCTCCCGAGGCTGGGGGGGCATGGCAGTGGCAGGGGTGTGGCAGTGGTGAGTGGGGAGCTCCCACAGGTGGCCACAGAGGTGTTGGCAGTGTGGGGGGTTGGCGATCAGCAGCTACCTGCAGATGCCGCTGGCGATGTCAGCAGTGGTGAGGGGTTGGCGATCGGCAACTGCCTGCAGGCACCGTGGGCAGCATTGGCGGTGGCCAATCTCAGGAGGTGCCCTTGCACCTGTGTACACCCACCGTGAATCGCCAATGTCTGGAAAAGACATGAGGCTGAGATGATGGAGTGTGTGCGTCACGGAGGCACTGGGGTGCTCCGTGCCTGAGAAGGAGAGCAGGTGAGCTGTCAGTCACCAGGGCAGCTCAAGTGCTGTTTGACAGAGCTGCCAATCAACAGGGCAGTGCAGCTGCGGGTTGCTAGGGCAACCAGCCGGTCAGGTGACTGGAAGGGGGCAGGGCCGGGCCCTTTATAACAGCTCAGGCCTGGGCCCAGTGGCAG
>NW_017728912.1:19944450-20021326 GCF_001723895.1 Crocodylus porosus
CCGAGGGTGCTGAATACAGCCTTGAGTGACGGTAGGGGGCGCTAGGGAGTACACGGCCGCTCCTAGGCCCCACTCCCTCACAGTGTGGAACATGAGTGTGTAAAGCTGGAGGTGGTGGGCTTTGCAGAAGTGGATCAACTTGATATCTCCCAGCCTGCTGAGCTGGTGTGCAGAGTTCCATGGGTCCTCTTGAGGCAAAGGCCCCACAGCAAGGTCCAAAGGGCTGAAGGATGTGGGTAGGCAGGGACTGCCCTTGAACAGATTCTCTTTGATATAGGCAGTGGGCAAATCAGTGGCATTGACCTTCTGGATTAAGTGGCAGGGCACATGCAGTGTACCAGGCTAGTGCAAAGGCATTCACCTACCCCAGCCTGTTAAAGGCCAAGATTATCCTCTGACACACCCAAGACACCTCCATTGCTGGCACCACTCACTGTGAACTTTTCACCAGGGGCTTGGCTAGGAGGCCAGTGCCCTAGGCAACTGCTTCTGGGGACCTGGAGGAGGAGACCAGCCTCCAGACCCTGAGGAGGTCCTGGTAGAAAGCCCGTAGCTCCTTGGACCATGCTTGGAGAGACCTCTCAGTTAGAACTGCTGGTCATATCAGAACCCTCAGAGGCAGTGGAAGAATGTGTGGGTGATCAGGCACCACACCACCTGGGTACTGGCACCACATAGGAGCCTCTGCAGGGTGTGAAGGTGGAAGATTTGGCCCTGACCCCAGATGCCGACCAAGCTCTGAGCCATCCTTTTACCCTCTTCCCCTACCCTGTGCAATGGAAGGCACAGGACACCTGCAGAGAACCTGTGCCATCCTGGCCTGAAGAAACGTAGTGTCTGTCTCCGGATACTGACCAGGAGGTCTGCAGTAGAGTCAGGGAATAGAGTGCAGAATGACCAGGAACAGGAAATTGTGGGACTGCTCTTTGGAAACCTGCTGTGTGCGTGGCTTAGGATCAAAGGAAAGTAGGGGTGCAAGAGACCTCATAAGGTCATTTAGTTCAAACTCCTGGTCAAGACAGTATCATCCTCAACTAAATCATCCCAGACAAGTGTCTATCTGACCTGCTTTTGGAAGTTTCCAAGGATGGAAATTCCACAACTTCTCTAAATAGCCTCTTCCAATGCCTGACCACTCTCATAGTCAGAATGTTTCTCCTATTTTCCAGCCTAAATTTCCTCTGCTGCAGCTTGTGGCCATTGCTTCTTGTCCTGTCCCTTACATCCACAAAGAAAAGCCCATCTCCATCCTTTCTACAATCACCTTTCAGGTATTTAAAGACTGTTATCAAATCCCCCCTCAGTCTTTCCTTCTCTAAGCTAACTAACTGTTTTTTCCGCTTGTCCTTGTAAGTCTCATCTCATGTTGCTCTGTGCTGGACTCTTTCTAAACCTCAGCTTGCAGTGCTGGGAAGAGTTCTGAACACACTGCAGGGCAGAGAAGACTAAAAGCTTGTTCCTAGAGCGATATAAGGGTAAGCTAAAAAGCTTTATGAAGAGGGTTTGTGGAGTTCAATTAGCTGGGAGCCCTGGATAGCAGTATAGAAATAACTTTTTCTGACTCACATTTTCCTTTATGTGTTCAAGTGAGGCTAACAAAATTTAATGATTTCCTGGTTCCATTTGGTCAAATCAGAGAAGCCCAGTCTTGAATTTGGCATTTTGTGTTAGACACTCACTTGCCCTTCCTGGAACTTGGCTGAGAACCTACTTGGTTTTCTATACTGTATCATATTTACTACATGTACACCATAAGAAGGAACTATTTTAGATTGCTTGGAATAGCACACTTAATCTGGTCATTCAACAGCAAATGCCTCCTTATGTGCTTTCCTGGATTTAAAAAGAATCCTGGGATACCTTTGAAAATGTGTAGAAACAAAGCCACTATCTCTCACAGGATTTTATTCATGTTCTTCATCTGAAGATTAAATCATAGATTATTAAAGGGGTAGTTTTTGGAGATTATATTTTAAGGAATTGCTCCTGTAGATCAATGTCTATGATTGGCTTAATATGGAAGAACTCTAGAAGGAACAAATATTGATAGTGACACTCAACTCTATGAAGTTTGTGAACCTGCAGTCTGTGAGGAATCCAAAAGCAACCTGTTTCATGTTAGGGTACCTTATCCTTGTTTGACCCTTCCTCTTGCAATGGGCAAACTCCCAATGGTTTCACAAGATCCAATCCTTTGTGACCAATGGTTCTTCTTCTTTCTAAGGCCTACTTTATGCAAAATCAGAAAAAACTTTGGTTCTTATACAGAAGTAGGGAACTGAGACAATATCTCAGGAATAGTTTAGGGGAACAATTAAAGTATATCATGGTAGTTTAGCATTCTGCCATCATCATAATCTTTCCTCTGTCACAGACTTGTTAAGATCCAGACAGTCAAACCTAAAATGAAACTAGGTGAAGCTATAACATTTCTTCTCACATGGCAACTGCTCAGTAAAACACTGATAGTTGGGCAGGGGACTTTTAACAACATTATCTTCTTCCTCAAATGTGATTACATAGCAGTCAGGCATGGGGCCATCTTTATCCAGACCCCAATGAAATAAGGAAAGGATCTAGAATAGACTGGAAAAATAAAATCTATCAAACCAATAGTGGCAGAGCCAATTATAGTCTGTCTTCTGCAGATCTAGCAATATAACAAGGACAGAGGGATCACTAAAGGTGGCAAGAGGGGAATTTGTAAATGCCTGAAACTAAGAATGCTGGACATCTTGATAGGGATATTCACTTGTTGCCTTCTTTTCAGTAATTTGGTCAGAGGGAGAGGAATATGAGGCCCTGTACTTGTATGGCGGTAGTGCTAGAAATCGAGAAATTTGACAACTGAATTTAGAAATATTGTAGGAAGATACTTTATTTCAAATTATTTATTAAATCTGGAGTGCCTGGAACCCAGTTAAAGCAAATGCCCTCCACCTTGTCAAATGGAGGAAAATTCCCATGTAACTGGCTCCCTTACTTTTTTCAAATTCCATCTAATAAATGGATAACATGGTGACATCTTATTTTCTGTGTCCAAAGCTTTCAATTTGTAGCAACTCTGCCTATGTGCAAAGGCATCAGCAGAGTTATCATCTGAGTTAGTATAATTTCCTACTGATATGGCACACATGCTGTGTTCTATAAAGTAAACCACTTTTTGTTCCATCTTCTTTTCCATTTCTTTAAAATTTTAGAAAGCATATAATTGTTCTTTTGTACAGAAATGCTTAATGACTCAATACCAGACAGATCAAAAAGTCCAAAGACTCAATTTCACAAGTGTTAGCTACAAAGCTAGGTGTTAAGTGAATATTTGACTCTATGTGAAACACAGGAGACTTTTTTTTCTGTTGTGAAGTGTTCTATGAGACAAATAGAAATAAAGACTGGATCTTTTTTTCATTTGTGAACTTGGGTAAAAATGATTGTGGATCTTATCTTGTTTCAGTCAGTTCATAGGTTTAGGAGAGCTGGTTTCATTATGTGGGAAAAGGAAATCCTGTAAAATATATTAAAATCCAGATGCACATTTTATCAAGTTTGCCAAAATACCTCTATGGTTATAGAACTAATAAACTCATTCCTATGCTCATGTGACCCAATTGCCTCCAAGTCTGAAGATAAGTCTGACTTCAATATTCAAATATATTATGTGTTTGTACAGTAGATGTGAAATGTATATATCTCAGTAGTAAATCACAACTGTTATCCATCTGCTAAGTATATTAATTTACTGTATCATGTACACCATACTTTAATATAAATGCTTACATTCAATTTCAGTGACAGAAGGCAATCAATTTGGACAGTTAAAAGTGCACGTTTTTGCTAGCTATATTTTCTGAAGCAGTGCAGTTGGTTTGGCAAGGTTTAATACTATGTGGTTATTATTCACTGTGTAAGTGCATGGCATGAGCAGCTTGCACTATAATCTAGTAGAATGATAGGGGCCATTAAGTGAAGTATAGAACTAAAGTACTGGATTCAGGTTTCCTAATCACAATTTGTTTACTTAAAAGTATAAATGCTTCTCTAGAACCTGATTTGGGACATAAAATACACAGGGAAGCCAAACTAGGTCTTGATTCAGCAAGGCATGTCAGCATGTACCTATGCTTAATAAGAGTGTGTGAAGCAGGCCCTGTTCGATTTGGATTTGGCCTGAATTGGGGACAGTGATTTGATTAGTTGATTCGAATCACTGTCTCTAACTCGATTTGGCTGAATCCGAATCTGAAGCTTTAAATGCTGATTCAGCGAATCAGTGATTTGGACATAGACACAGCTTTAAAAGTTTTTCTATGTACCTTGAGGTAGCAGGCACAGCTTGTGATAGCTGTGATACTGGGGCAGATGGAGAGCCCCCCACACTCCGTTGGGATGCTCCATGTGCTTAGCGGCAAACCTGGAAGTGGACCAGAAGTACTTCCAGGTCTGCTGGGGAGGGTGCTGGGGGCCCCCCGTGCCTCCCTGGCTTGGTGAACAGCCACGGGGGATGCCGGGTGCCCCCCAGACCCAGGAAGCACCAGTTGCTGAGCGAGGGGGGGGGTGCAGAGGGCCCCCCACACGCTTCCCAGCAGACCCAGAAGTGAACTGGAAGTGCTTCTGGTCCACTTCTGTCTGCTGCTGAGCATGCTGGGAAGTCCTCCGCACTTCTGTGGGACACTCCATGTGCCCCAGCATCATCACACTCATGAGCCCCAGATATCTAGAGGTAGGTAGAAAAAACATTTAAAGCTGTCTCCATGTCTGAATCTCCGAATCTCTCCGATTTCGATTCGGCGAGATTAAAGGGTCTCCTGATTTGATTTGGATTTGACGATTCAGCCACCAAATCAGGCTGGATCTCCACCACATTAAATTGGACTGAAGCTTCACATAGCTCTAATGTTTAAACATATGAGTTGCTCCACAGACTTGAATGGAATAATCCTTGTGCTTGAAGTTGCATGCGTGTCTAAAATCCCTGCTGAATTGGGAGCTTATTATCTTGGATTTGTTCTGTTGTTTTTTTTTTTAAATGTATTTATTTATTTTATGTCCACATTGTATGTTATCCTTGTTCAGTTACACAGGGTTTTGCTGCTGGGCCTGTAGCCAGCTGGTGCAGCCCAAAAAGTGAAAAGAGAAAAGAAAAATGCACCTGGAAATGGTCATTCAGGGTGGCAGAATTTCTATTAAAGCTATTCTTCTCTATTAGAATGTAGTGCTAGTACTGCATGTAGCTGGCTTGATAAGTTCAAGGCAAGCAAAATTTATTTCTCTGTTCCCACAAGAATGAATCCAGTCCCATGTGCAAAAGAAACTATTTTGCCAAATATACAAGGGGGCAGAGATGGCATGCTTGTATTTTGTGACAAGACTGTGAAGTGAATGTTGTCATCTTTGCCGCAGTTGAAAAGCTTGTGTGTAGCATGCTTCCTCCCTTTGAAATACTCACTCCTTACCTCCAAAATGTTGAGTACGAGAATTAGGTGTTGTTATTATAATTCATCAGATGTAGTGCTAAGGAACTTCACAGCTATGTATCATGTGACTCAACCTATTAGAGCCATCTGAGCGGAAGGAGAAATTCTCTCTAGGGGAAAGTGTGAAGTTAGCAGGAAAGGAGAATGGTGGATGATGCAATAGTATGGATATATGCTGAATTCAACTCCAGATAATATATGCGTTTAATATAAGGCTACAGTTTGGTCTTGGAGCTTTTAACTACATTAACTTTTCAAGCGTTACTCACTGAATGTGTTACCAGAACCTCAAGGCAGAGTCTGAGACCTAAATTTATAGTTGTGTCTGTAACTGTCAGTTAAGTATTATCTCCTACATTTCTTGATCACAATATGTTTTCTAAACTTAGTGAACCCTAAAATTTCAACAGGTGATTGCTTATTTTCCATTGGTGTATTCTTGGGTGATTCCAATGACAGGCCAATGTCACCTCTGGTAAAGTTATCCAGTTGTGGACTGGTCAGCCAGACTGAAACAAACTTGACATAAAAAGAAATCCAGATACTCTAGCAGCTAGCCAGTATGGAGTAAATGCATTATCTGCAAACACCATCCACATTTTCACAGACTCATGAAAACCAAACCATAGCATCTGGTATAAGTGCCTCTGGCCTGGTCATATACAAGGTCTGTTGAAATGTGTGGTATTTAGAGATTTGAATCTTTCAGGGAACACTATTCCCTCTGGTTGTTGCACCAGAAACTCAGCAGCTCTTACTTAGAATCTTGTTCTTTTTTTAATATTTCTTGAATTTGATTACTATAAATTTGGCCAGGTTTATCAATCTGCACAGAATAACACCCTACTCTGTGCAGCAGTTTGTATTTTAAATTTCTGTATTCTGGTTACCAAATACAGAACAGGCACTTGAGGTATTTTGTAATCTGAATATTCATGGAATCTCGCCTTAACTCTGACCAGCAATATCTAAATTTCAGTTGTAGCTTGTGGGCAGTTGAATTACTGCTCTCTCATGTGAACCATCATCTGTCTTACTCCAGCAGCAGGAGCTTGATTGTTTGGATCCAGTGAGCCTTTGCAGTTCCAAAATAATATATCTGTACCAATAAAACACAAGTAGAAAATAGTATTTATTTTTAGGAAAATAAAAAACAGTTCCTTCACTTCATGAAAAGCATATTTAAAAGCAATATGGAAATCTGGTTTCAATCTTAACTGTGGCTTCAAATAGATGCATTTTGAGCTCTGGCATAATCATGGCTCCAAAATAAGAACAGGACACACTGGCATGGGAACAGACACAAGTCTTGAATTCTCCTTGAAGCCTGTGGAAATAAAGCGAAAGACCAGTGTCATAGCTTAGTTCTGTATGCTTAATGTCCCCCCCAGTTTGTTATGTTCAGAGAAGAATGAATAACTCACAAAACTAATAGTTATTCATTATGGAATATCTGATAAATGAAGTGAGGAAAGTATACCAGCTTACTTCTTTCTCATCAGGGAAGGATCAGTCATTTGTTACAGTTGTATAACCATGATGATGTGTTCATACATACTAGCTCCTCATATGGTAGGTGTAGTCATGACCTACTTAATTTGCTCTGTTATTCACATGCTTAAGCCAAATGCTCCAACTTGGTACCAGTTTTATAGACAGCCTTGCAGCTTCAGGCACAGGGAGATGAATGAAGGTGACTCCATCTGGAAACCCACCATGATGTTTTCAGCTTCTCTGCAAACAGAAAAACGTGGCTACTTGCTGAGATGCATGTACCTACAGATGCAAAGTCTGTGTGTGTGGGGCAACTAACCAAGATTCGACTGTCTTCCCCATCTTTACTCAATATCCAGACAAATCATTTCACAAGCATTTATAAGCAGCACTTCATATGACAAGTGCTTCCTGAACCAGCTGTTTGTGATAAAGAAAAATGTGGCTCACGTAAATCACAGCTGGGCAGAAGATTTGGCACACTTTTTTTTTAATCTTATGCCATACATTATATTCCTCACTGTTTGAGGATATATGAGAGCAGACATGCATGAGGAGTCATCAAGACTCCCTTCTGTCTTTTTTTGAAGGTAGAAAAGTCAGGAACAGCGTTTCATCTACCAGTATGTCAAGGGATGTCTGACAATGTAGTCGACAATTGAAGGGTGTATTAAGTATGTAAAAGTTGTAAGGGTCTGCTTTGGTGTATTTTGGCTTTTGACTATAGTACAATAATGATTCTTGTGTGTCCTGGATAGCAGAAAGGTAAAGGTTTATTTTTACTTTTTTGGAGAGCTGAGGGATGGGTGAGAGAGGACATCTGAAAGAAGAAATAATAGGAACATGGTGAACTGTATTGCTGATTGCTTGCTAGATTTTGCAGTGGTTGATATGTGGCTATACAAAGGTGTCCATCCAGTTGGGGTTAGTGGTTTCACATCTGAGATTGAAGGGGGAAAAATTATTTCTCTTTGGAATGAAATATATTTTATAATATTTAATTTCATCCCAGTTCAGGGTGGAGGATGTACAACTGAAGTGCCATGCATGAAAAAGGAATGCTTAATTTTAGCCAAAAAGCACCCCCCCCCCCCAACTTGCATCAAGACATGCAATTTATGGCTTCTTGGGGCATAGGTACAGCTGGAAAAAGGCCATTTTTCTGTACTGAAACAGAAATTAATTGCCATTTTCAATATAGATCTCAGGGGAGAATTCCACTTTAACAGGAGTGAGGCAGGACCTACTTATAGTATAATACAAAATATAACAGAAAATAGCCATGAGAGGGGCACAGGCATGATCTTGACTGTAACAGTGCCTCACTCAATGACTTTAATCAAGTCACTTAACTCTCAGTATTCTTGTGTGTAAAATTGAGACAATACATATTTATCACACAGGTGTGTTTGAGTATTATCTTGTTCATGTGGTTACATTATTCGTTGAAAAGGTTTGTTGCAAATTTAGCTTTTTATTGCTATCAAATAACTGGTGACCCAGTTCTCATTTTGAAGAAAGCATGTGTTATTCATACCTACTGACTCAATGATTTCCATGATTTTTGGTTTATGGGTTACTTAACTGCTTACTACTGTAAACATTTACTCTTTCTAAAGACTTACTGATCATTTAGAATTGCACGACAGTATTTCTGCTCCCATCTGAATACCTGAATCCTTCTTTTTTTTAAAAAAAAAAAAGAACAACAAATGACAAATTATGAATAATGCACTGCTACTACAACTTTTTTGATGAATAATCATTCACGTTAAAATATGAAGCTCTGGAAATGTTCAAACATTTATTATAGCAGAAACAATAGCTGACTCCACAAAGAAGGACCTACTGAATTTGCTGTTTATGTTTGTTAAGATATTCACAATTCACTTTATTATCTTACCAGCTCCATTAAGCAGTGTAGCCCAGGTTATGGAATATTTACTCCCTAGGGCTCAGTAGTTATTCATGTTATGCAGTTGCACAGTCTTACTGAGGTCATTAAAAGTACTAACAGAAGTAACTGCCAGCAAAAAAGTCAGGCCTCCATAAGCTAGCCCTTAATGTTTGAAAGGTCTTAGCATGAAAAGTGCTTTTTATCTGCTAGGTATTAGATACAGTTTAAGTGGGGTAAATATGAGAAAAAGAACACAATGGGTAAATGCCATATTAGCAGAAAGAGACATAGGAAAAAAACACCTAAAACACCAGCTTGCCAACAGGCCATGTAGTAATTTATTGAATGCTAAGCTTCCTTTCTACTCATACAAACCAGGAATAATGAAAATTCATTAGTGTGCATAGAATAGTGGAGAAGCAAGTTGATAAAAAAACAAACGGGAAACAAAATAGCTAAAATGACTCAGGGGGCAGGAGAAGCACTACTGAAATTATTACCTATGCCAGAGCCCAGAGTACATGTATTTTGTTGGCACATTCACTTTGGAAAGGGTAATTCTAAGTATTTGCAAGTTTGTACCCTGTACAGTAGAAAAAGGAGACAAATTTTGTAGAGCTTGTGAATGTCTTACACAACTGCATGGGAAATGTCATTCAAATGCATGAATAAATAATAGTAAATTTTAAATAATGATAGAAAATCCAAGTATGCACATGAACCGTCCCTTGTGCATCCCACATGCCTCCTGCCTCACTCAAACTTGGAAAGAGTTCTCATCTCTGGGCCCTGCTACATGTTCAAATGAAAGCTGGATAGAAACCAGATATTGAGTTGTTACATTTTCCTGGCAGGGATGATACCATGATCAATAAGGTGGGTTTCCCAGGGTGAGTCCTGTCCCTTGCACTCTGGGCAGGCTAACCACTGCAAATTTCCCCAGTGTGTGAAACCTGACTACACAGTTTTGTGGTAATGGGGGACTGCATTCTAGCTTTCCTTCTGGCTTGTTCCTCTTGGCCTTTTGGTTAGGAGCAAGCAAGACTAGGGGGCATTCAAACTCCAGGGGGGACTGGGGCTTGCACATAGGATGCCTGCGATGCCAGATTTAGCCTTAAGCTAGAGCCTCACAATATGAGGGGCCTCTAAATAAGAAAAAAATGACCGACTCAATATCAAGTTTTATAATAATCAGTTGGTGAATAAAGGAGATATGGGAAAATGACTCTCTAAGTATGGACATTTTCATTCTAATATGACAAGAATATACATACACTGGATTATTTTTATCATATGGGGCCTCTTAAACTGGACATAGTTTAGGACTATGTCCGCATTATCATAATCTGGCACTAGATGCTTGCCATGGATTTGGGGAGTACCCGAAGCCCCAGATTGATGCGTGTGAAACAGAGGATGTTTGCCTGGTGGTAGAGCCACATTGATTTGAACGATCGAGCTTTGCTCAGTCAAAATGTGGAACTTTTGACTCAGCAAATTCAGACTGAGCAAATTCAGAACTGATTTAGCCCTTGAAACAAAATTTCAAAAAACAAAAAAAACCCTAACTTTGTAGCTAGTTGGCTCTTGTTGTAGCTGAATAGTTATTTTTATAGCGTGATAATTATTTTGTACCTGTGGCTGGTCTAAAGTATTGTGTGGTTGACCAGTTAATTGCATAATATAGGAAACATGTAGCAAGGGCAGAGACAAGGAAGCAGTAGGGATGAGATTATATGGTACTAAGCCCCATCTACATGTTACCTATATTATGCAATTAACTGGTTAATAGCACAAAAAGTTTAGACTGGCTGCACGTACAAAGTAATTATCACATAATTAGCTGGTAAATTGCACAATAAATGTAGATCAGCCATACATCCAAAGTAACTGCCATGATAAAAATGAGTTTCTATCTATGGAAAGAGCCAACCAGCTATAAAGTTAGTGCTTGGAAATGTATAACAAGTCTAATAGGTGGCTTCTGTCCAGCTTTCATTTGAATGTGTAGCAGAGTGTGGAGACTGCTTCAATGTGCTGTGATTACAGCATGTTGGAGTGGACTTGATTAATCGAATGTGGCAATAACTGTGCTCCAGCAGCCTCCAGCATCTTGTGTATAAGTGTTCCTGTGCTTCAAAATGGTGGTGGGGGTGCTTGAACTAAAGCTTGTTGTATGAACTTTAATTCAAGCATCACTGCCACCATTTTCAAGCACAGGGGCACTTATACATGAGACTCTGTGGCACTTTAATTAGAACTGCTCTAATTAAAGTTCCCCTTCACCCCTGGAGCATGTGTAAAAGTGCCCTATCATGCCCCTCTGGCAAGTTACACATATTATGCAATTAACTGGTCAATCCTGAAGTATATTTAGGCTTCCAGACCTGCCAAGTAAATATCACGCACTTAACTAGTTAACTGCATAATAACTTTAGACCAGCCACAGTGCAAAGTAATCATCATACCATCAAAATGACTGGCCAGCTATTAAGAAAAAAAAAAGTGCTTGGAAGCGAGTAACAACTCTGTCTGGCTTCTATCCAGCTTTATTGGCCTTTTGGCTAAGGTGAAGTGATGCTGGGTATGCCTACATGTGGCTGTAGGGCACCTTTGTTACAGTGCTGTCATTTAGAGCTTTCTTTTGGAAGTACTAAAAGATGGCACAGTAACAGCCTGTACTGCACCGTGCTGGCTGTGCATGGTCATTTTTGGCAGCTACATTGCCCTAGCAATGCACTACAATGAGGAAGCGTGTTGCTACGGCAACCTGGCTGCAGTATCATGGTTTTTGCCAATGGATACTTACAGCACCATAGTGCATCACTAGGTCTTGTGTAGACATGCCTGCTGGGGGTATCTGAATGCCAAGGCACCTTCCTGGATTTAGTGAATATCCAGATGGATGGGTCTGGGAGGGAGGACGGTTTCCTGGTGGTAGAGCCATACACACTTGAGACTTGAGTTGAATTTTGGAACTTGGTATTGGCCTTTATGCAATGAAAGGTGGAACTGGTTTGGCCTTGATTTAAAAAAAAAAAAAAAAATCTTTAAAGTAGACTGACAGTCCTACACTGTGCAAGGGGAAGGTCTATTCTTGCCTCTGCCACAGATGGTCCAGATGGCCTTGATCAAGTCACTTTCCCAGGGACTCCCCAGCGTTCCCAGACAGGGACGCTAACCCAGCGTAGTACCTAGAGCCCCGGGCTTGTCCCAGGCCTGCCCTGCCGCCTCGAGCCAGTACGAGCCGCGCTCCTCCGGAGCGCCTAGGCAGCGCCGCTCCGAATCCCGCGGCTCGCGGCGCAGCCAACCAGGCTCCGGCTTCTGCATAAATTATGCAAAGTGTCGAATCTCCGCGCGGGGCTGGGCGGCCTTCGCTCTGCCTAGGTGAATAAATTATGCTAACGTAGCTCGGGAGCTTCAGCCCGGCGCGGCGAGGCGGCTTGCGGCAGTCGCTGTGCACAGCGCAGCCAGGAGGGCAGTGGTCGCCGGAGCTGCGGGCTCGTCCCAGCGCAGGGAGGGAGACTCCGCGCTTGTACCCCGCCACCCGTCGCGACCCCCGCGGGGGGTTGCAGCGCGCTCTCGAGGGGCCCCTGCTGCTGCGCGGAGCTCGCCCGCTCTGGCCACGGACAGCGGGGCAGGCACCAAGTACAACGGGAGCCGCAACAAGTTCGTCACCCGCCCCGGCGCCGGGGTGCTGCCGTCGCCTCGCAGCGATGCGCGTGTGAGAGACGGGCGTCCGCTCCTCGCCGCCGCCGCTGCTCCTAGCTCTTCCCCGCTTCCTCCCCCGAGCCAGCCCGGTGCCTCCATGGGGGGCGGCGGGAAGGACGTGCCACCTGCCGCGGGCTGCCCGAGCGCGCCGGGCACAGGCGGCCACGGACACGGGGCGCCGCTGCTGGCCGCGCTGCTCTCGGTGCTCGCCGCCGCCTCCTGCGGGTACCTGGGGCTGAGGACCAGCCAGCTCCAGGCCCGGGTCTCGGCCATCGAGAGCGCCCACGGGGGCTTCTCTGCCGCCGCCGCCGCCTCCCGCCTGCTGCCCGGCTGCTCCCTGGACCAGCTCCAGTCCGTGGTGCAAGAGACAGTGGAGCGGCTCCTCGCTCAGGTGCGGAGAGGCGCGGGGAAGGGCTGGCTTCGGGCAGGGCCAGTGCCCCCCACGGCTGCTCGCTGGGCGCTGGGGAACCTCTTTCCTGGCCTTTCCAGGAAAGTTGAGCGACATTTCCCTGAGTGGCAGAAGGGATTGGGAGGGAGAGAGATGACACGGATCCGGGGTGTTGCTTGTAGCTGTGTTGGATGTAGGCGGACGAGGCTCTTTGGGTAAGATGCCATGTCTTTCATTAGACCAACTACATAGCCCTGCAAGTAGGATGCCTGCCAAAGGGTTTGGGAACATCTGAAGCCCCAGATGGGGGTGGAGGCGGTAGCAGGGCCATTGATGGTTATGGAGTGACTCTCAGATTTGGAATTTGTTTTGGCAAATTTTGCTCGGAATATGGAAAATGAAACTTAAAAAAGGCCAGCTAAATAGTTGGAAAAACTGTTCTTTGCAAGCTTTTGGGCACAAACCACCTTTTTCAGGCATAGGGTTGAAGGGTGTCTGTGCCCAAAAGCTTGCAAAGAACAAGCTTCCCAACTCTTTAGTTGGTCTAATAAGAGACATCAATTCTACCCAAAGACCCTTGGCTGCCAAGGATCTGGGCATGTATTTCATATTGCATCCGCAGATTCTAGCCAAATCTGTCTCTTGGGCTGGTTATTACTATTGCTAATAGATGTATGGGTTGTTTTTTTTTCCTTTTCTTTTGGTGGGCATCAGATACAACCCGTACTAGAAAGGAACCGCTCAGATGTGGCTCTTTGAGTAGGGGGTCTGGGCTTTCAAGGGTCTTATGAGGGTGTCCAGAGTCCATCTGGCAGTAGCCGGACCTCTGTTGGCAACAATTGGCGCTATAACGTGATAGAGTAGTTGACGTTCAGATCTGAACCGTTGATTGTCTTCATGCCTGGGACTTGCAGATCTGCCCAAACCCACATCCCTACATTTGGTTCTGTATGCCTGGGATGCTTGGTGGGGGTGTGGAGGTGTTTGGATGGGGATGTAACACAGCACAGGGCCAGCAAAGTTGGACAAAACTCAGTTGTCATGCTCTTTGATTTTGGGGTGGGGGGTGGGGAACTGATACCATCTAATCTGATACAGTCTGAATCCCATCCAAGTCGATTGTTAGTTATGCTGTCTATCAAATCACTGTAAATCACAGCTTAACATATGCCGATTTAGAAGCCTGGCTGTAGTAGCCTGAGCGAGTGCTTACCAAGTTGGCTAATGTTGCTCCTTTCACCCACAGAAATCCTATGAGCATTTGGCAAAAATAAGAATAGCAAGAGAAGTGCCTCCAGAGTGCAACTGTCCACCAGGTAACCAGAAACAGCTCAGAAATCTTTCCTTGGTATCAGGGGATTTTAACACTTCTTTTTATCTGTCTGTCAGATGAACATGTAGCAACATCAAATATCACATGTAATAGGAGGGGCAGAGGGACACTTCTTTTCATAAAGTGTGCCTTGGGTAGAATATTAGCCTTTCCCATTCTGGGGTCACATAGGATTTAAATTAAAATATTCATGACAGTAGGATAAGGCTGGGAAATGCATGATAAGTAGAAGGTGTAAGCAAGCCAGTGCCACAGCTTAACAAGTATTCTGATCTTTAATGTCATGGTATTCAGTTAGTGCTTCTGTTGGCATTGTGTAGCTTTTTGATATATGAAATAGCTTTAAACACAAATGACATATATTTAGGATCTAGTTGTTATATAATAAAAATGAGCTTTTTAGTTATTTGGGTGTCCCCCCCATCATAGATAAAATGGTCTTTTAGAAAACAACTTTTTCTCATAATATATATTATTTATAGGAATATGGACACAATCCTGAAGTTCTTACTCAGGCAGCAGTCCCAACAGCATTGTTGAACTTCAGGATTGGGCCCTGTGCTACGGGGATCATAGTTTCATAGTTTCATAGTATCAGTTGCTTGTAGACCTGAATAATGTATTCATATGCTTTTTTGTGTTATATGCTTTCTGTATGTTTTGTTGTCTTCTGCTGTTGGTTTTAGATACCAGATTTAGATAACTGATGATGATTTATTTTGTCTTAGACTTCTTTTGAGATTCTCTCCCTCTGTTTCTATTCCTTGGGCATTGGTAATATGATGCTTAATGATTCACAAGGTGCTGTAACAAATCTAGCACACTTTTATAATAGGGTACCATGGAAGTATAGTATGCTGTATATGTCCTTCCATTTACAAAAACATCTTCCCCTTAGAAAAGCTGGGATGTTGACATGCATCAAGAGTAGGGATGATAATGAGTTAATATTTGACACTTATGTTTTTGAAAAAGTATTTGCAGTAAGACATGCGACTGTAAGGTAGGTATTTATGGAAGGAACTCTTCTAGTTAGAGGTTTAACTCATGACAGACTCATCTTGAAGGGATTATTGAACCACAGGAATGAAAGTCCCTGTGACAATAATATATCTTTTTGATAATATAACTGATAGAGTACCCTAGTAGCCCATTTAGGAACCTTTATCGGTTGAATGAAATGGGCAGTGTTGTTTGTTAGAGCCAGAGTTTTTAACAGAATACAAGAATTATTAAACTCACTCAGTTAGTTTTGATGTGACATATTTCATAATGTTAATTAAAAAAAACAATGATTTTTATAACTGATTTTGGCTAATAAATACATTTCTATTACTCGCTTACATTCTTATAGCTTAAATACATGAAGATGACTGAAGTCCAAGATGTAACATTAAAAGGTAGATTGCCCACAGCGTTACACACACAGATCTAGTCTGTGATCCTGAAGTGTCTATGAATTTGAACCCCTAGTTTTCTCTTTCAGGGTTTATTGTTCATAGTAGTTGGCATTGATTTGGTCACTTAACAACCATTCTGTTTTCAGGCTGAGGAACAGTCTCTGCCATTGTTGCAGCTGGTGTTGCATGCTGTCTTACTTCTTTACTACCACTAGAGCTCCACATTATACCAATTTTTACTTGAACATACCTTATTTTGAAGCATATCTTTCTGTTATCTCGGTTCCAGCAGATTACAAACAGTAGAATATTTGTCATGGGATTTGACAAAAATCTTCACTAGAACTCAGTCCAAATAATATTTAAAGCACATTTCAAGGTGTGCAAATTAGATCTATAAGAGTAGGAAAATTGAGATGAATAGTTGTCAAAAATCATTTTACAAAGAGGTATAACTGGCCAGGGAATTGGATATGTGATATGGAGATTTTCACCTCTTGGTAATGACTTCAGTTTGGAGGCAGGTTTGTAGTGATTGAAAGTTATCAGCATGTGACGGCTGCATTTTGGACTATTTAAAATGAGGTAGTTGTCTCATCCTCCGTCCCAATGGACAGGAGTTTACCTCAAAATGCCATTGTGTTGGCAGGCTCAGCAGAGCGAATGAGGCTTGATGGGCATGAAGACAAAATCACTAAGCCTGCTCTGAGAAGTAACCCTTTCTACTGGTGTTATAGTAGAGTTGGGAAATGTGAGGGAATTTTGTACTGCTCTTGTTCATATTGTGCCATTTTTAAAATATAGAATTGGCCCGTACTCCAGGCAACTGTTATAACTTTCACATCCAAATAATACTGTTATAATATTTGACCAATTACTCTTTAACTAAATATGAAGGAGTTTTGTTTGCCTGATTGTTTTGGTTTGTTTCTTTTTTTAAATATGGTTTCATTACAATTGTGAAGCTATTTCAGGAAACTTATTCTGTGGCTGCGGTGCTGCTTATGGGTCTAAGAGTTGACCCATACGCTGTATACAGTGCATGCTGGATTGACTCTGTGCTGCATGGGCCCAGTCTGGGTGGTGAGTTGCTCACAGTGCCAGGTGGCCTGCTGGATTCAGCATGTGGGGCCAGTATGTGGGCCCCATCTGGTCTCTGGTCCCTGCCCTGTGCCTTTTGCCCAGGGGCTGGTCCCGTGCCATTCATCTGGCCTGCAGGGTCTTGTGAATTTGACACCCCTGGCTTAACAGGTACGGAGTCATGGAAATTCCCGTGGCTTGCAGCCTGTGAAGCCAGTCCTGATTCAGAAGAGTAAATTACATCTTTACCACAGTGGCACAATTTACCTTTTGCTGTTTTTTACCTTTTTCCCTCAACTTCTCGTTAAGCCTATCTAATCTGTATATGGCCATTAGATCCGACTCCAGAAAACCTTCAAAGTACATGCAGAGGTTGTTGTGTTAACACCAGTATTATGAGCACAAGATAGTTGCCAAGAAGAGTGCTCGTTCCTTTAGGAGAAGATACTCAGAGCCCAAGGGGTGACAATCCCAAAAAGAAGCAAAGGGGGTAAGAGTGCCCAAAAGTCCCCCTGACTCACCAAAGACATTTGTGAATGCCTGATTGCCAAAAAGGAGGCATACACCCAGTGGAAGGGAGGGGCTATCACCAAAGAGGAGTATACCTCCTCTGCTCGGGTCTTTTGGGGGGCTGTTAGGAAAGCTAAGGCAGATACGGAACTAAGGCTAGCATCAAGGATAACAAAAAGTCCTTTTTTAAATACATAGGGAGAATGAAGAAGGCCGTGGGTAATGTGGGGCCCCTGCAGGATATGCTAGGCAATCTGGTGGTTGCACCAGAGGAGAAAGCAGACCTCTTTAACAGTTTCTTCACCTCTGTTTTCTTGTGCAGGGACCCGATTCAGGACAGACTCAAGAGAAACTCCGCTAAGCCTAGGGTCAGGAAGGACTGGGTTAGAGAACTTCTGGAGGGGCTGGATGTGTTCATATCAGCAGGTCCAGATGCTCTCTACCCCAGGGTGCTGAGGGAATTGGCAGAGGTCATTGCAAGGCCCCTGGCATGGCTTTATGAGCACTTGTGGTGCTCTGGCCAGGTGCCGGATGACTGGAAGAGGGCCAATGTGGTCCCCATCCTTAAAGGGAAGAGGAAGGATCTGGGCAACTATAGGCCTGTTAGTCTTACTTCAATCCTGGGAAAGCTCTTTGAGAAGATTATCAAGGAGCAGATCTGTGATGGGCCAGCAGTGGGGATGATGCTCAGGGGCAACAAGCATGGTTTCATTAGGGGCAGGTCCTGTCAGACCAACCTGGTTGCCTTCTACAATCAGGTCGCAAAATCATTGGACACAGGTGTCGTGGTGGATGTAGTCTTTCTGGACTTCAGGAAGGCCTTTGACACCGTCTCCCACTGCGTCCTCATTAAAAAACTAGGCGACTGTGGCATTGATGCCTACACAGTCAGATGGATTGCAAATTGGTGGTAGATGGGTCATTTTCGACCTGGAGGGAAGTGGGCAGTGGGGTCCCCCAGGGCTCGGTCCTTGGGCCCGCACTGTTCAGTTTCTTTATTAGTGACTTGGACAACGGGGTGAAGAGCAGCCTGTTTAAATTCACAGACAACACCAAGATTTGGGGTGAGGTGGGCATGCTAGAAGGGAAGGGCAGATTACTGCAGGACCTGGACAGGTTACAGGGGTGGGCAAATGAAAACAGGATAGGATTCAATACTGACAAGTGCAGGGTGCTGCACTTGGGCAGTAGGAACTGGCAGCATACCTATAGCCTGGGGAGCTCCTTTCTCGAAAGCATGGTGGCAGAAAGAAATCTTGGAGTCATTATTGACTCCAAGATGAACATGTGCCGAGAATGCGAGAACACTGTCAGTAGGGCTAACCGTACCTTGTCCTGCATCCACAGATGCATCACAAGCAGGGCCAAGGAGGTGATCCTCCCCCTCTGTGCAACACTGGTCAGGCCGCAGCTGGAGTACTGCGTCCAGTTCTGGGCGCCACACTTCAGGAGGGATGTGGACAGCATCAAGAGGGTCCAGAGGAGGGCCACTTGCATGATCTGGGGACAGCAGTGCAGACCCTGTGAGGAGAGGCTACGGGACCTTAACCTGTTCAGACTTCACAAGAGAAGGCTGAGAGGGGACCTGGTGGCTGTCTATAAACTTACTAGGGGGGACCAGAGGGGTTTGGGAGAAACCTTGCTTCCCTGAGCGCCTCCTGGAGTAACAAGGATTAACAGCTATAAGTTGACAGAGAGTAGATTCAGGCTAGACAACAGGAGGCACGACTTCATGCTCAGGGCGACTAGGATCTGGAACCAACTTCCAAGGGAAGTGGTGGTGGCTCCTATCCTGGGGATCTTTAAGAGGAGGCTCGATGTTTACAACTGCATGGCGCGTCAGCTGGGGTCATTTGAGCCCAGTTTTCTCTTGCCCATGGCAGGGGGTTGGACTAGAAGATCTACAAGATCCCTTCCGACCTTACATCTATGAATCTATGAAATGGCTAAATGTAGCCTTTCATCACTCTATTCTTCAAACTGGAATAAAGCTTATTTACAAATCAATTATTTCTTTCTATCTGGGCTATATAGTAAAGAGGGAGAGGGAAATTCAGTCAGCAGACAGTGAGAATTGATGTTTGATTCAGGAGTAAATTTCTGTAATTAGTGAAGCTCTTATTAGTCTTAAATATTCAGCCCATCCTTTTATGGCTCTCCATGGCAGGAACTATCATGTTCAAAGGCAAATGGTTTTTTAATAGGTTGGACAGTGAGGGGAAACTATATTCACATCTTTTCATAACCTGCAAGGATGTACGAGTTAGATACTTTTAACCAAGCCATAGCCTTTCTCTTCTTGTCTAAAGAATGTTTTCTTTTCTCTTCTAAGTAAATATTTCCATTAACCATGATTTTTTTCTAATGATGCATTTTACTTCTAAAAAAGTCACTTAGTTTAAAGGGTATATTAATGTCTTGATTTCAGTTGTAGAACTAAAAGCAGAAACTGTGAAAGGTCTGAAAAGTTTGCAAATATTTATATGAAAATAACAGGTATTCCTTCCCCTCACTAAGCAATAAAGTTTGAAATGTAAATGCATACTAACATTCCCCTTAATTTAACTCAGATCTAATGAACATGCTAGTTTAAATCTTCTGCTTCCAACTACAGCAAATACCTCCAAGATATTTTCTACCCAGGGGATTGGGAGAAAATGTGGCTGCCAAAAATTATTTATTAAATGATTTAATTTTAATACTTTTTCTGTAGGTTATATATAGGGTTTTCCCCCTACTGTTAGGATGCTTTAAAATGGCATTGTTTTGGTAAAAAAAAATCAGTATGTTCTAAGTCTTGCGTTAAAATGATTGTGGGTCTGTTTAGGTTTGTTGTTATAGGCCCATTCCAGTAAGGGCTTGCAAAATACTTGAGCATATTTTTAGGACATGTTGACTTCTTAGGAGTTAAGGATATGATTAAGTGTTATGGTGAATTGGAGTCTTCATCTAATAAAGGATAGATTTTGATATATGTACTGAATTGCACTTTACTTTGTGAGTTTTCCTAGTGATAACACTTATGGAATAAAAGATGGTACTTAGAATGAGTGTCAGAATACTACTGTCTACAAGGGCATCAGAACCTGGTTGTAAGTAATGTTAGCAGTTTATAGAATAGCACTTAATATTCATTCTAGGCTCATTTGGCAAAACTCTCTGATTTTCAGTGGCAGTAGGATCTCGACTTATGCAACAGTAGAACAAGAGAGCAGTCTGATGCATAAGGACATGATGATAACATTTGGACATGAATAGCATTTGGAGAAAAAATACAAAGGTTGTTTATGAGGGAGAAGTGTTTTTATGATTAACCTGAACTTTCTAAGGGTTACTGGTAGTTTGAAGTTAGAACTGAAAAATGTAAAAACATAGGATGAGTCGGTTTTTAGCTGGGTACTGCCATTCAGCTAAACATAACAACAACATTACAAACAGCTTTTATAACATAGTGGCTGATGCACCATGCAGTTATTTAATGTTCCTATAACTTTAAAAAAATGTTTTATTAGACTTCAGAATGCAAGTTGGTACACCCATTACTTTGGCATGGTCTTGATCTTGCTATTTTTAGACAACAGTTTAACTTGTCTGAGTTTGATTCTTCTGCAGAACAAACGGACAAAAAAATAAACAAAGAAACCCCCACAAAAATGTAGAACATATTGGGAATATAATAGACTAATTACTAGTAGGGAAAATAAGAAAGCAAAAAATCAGAGTACTTGAGAGAGATTTTCTTTTGAATGCAAGACATGCTTCTGAGTGTTGCATTGTAGAATGAGTTACTTTATACAGCAGGGATGTTTAGAATGATCCTAAGCATTTTGTTGACAGTCCAGAGATATTTTTGAATTTTATTACCTTTGGTCTGTTTCAGCACAAAGGCTTTAAAAATATTTATATATACATTTATGAGTGAGACTCAAATGTTGGTTTTTATTTGCTGCTTGTTTTAACTAATTGTTTATGTAGCTACGAGCTCTACAGCCTCCTATTGACTGTCTTTTTACTTCTGTCTTACCAAGAGCTTGGACTATATTGGGACTGTCCAACTGGCAGTCAGTGGGTTGCCTGCAGCCTGTAAGGGAGAGACATTACACATAAACCAATATCAGTGATTGGAAACTGGTTCAAATCTGTAACACAACAGTTACATAACTGTTGCACTGAAGTATCTACACTGAATTGCTGTTGTATTACAGATTTGAACTAGTTTCCGATCACTTATACTGGTTTATGTGCGATTTTCTGTCCCTAGCCCTGAAGTTCAGTGCGCATAAACCACTTTCACAATGGCCGAAACAGGTTTAAGATAAACCTGGATGGCTGTAGTATCAGACTTAACTGATTTAGGTTAAATCGGTTTATTGAACTTCTGTCCCTGACCCTCACCAGATTCAAGTTAGCTCAGGATGCTTTGTACCTCCCCCACAAACCCTCTCTCTTGGGTGGGCAGACTAGCCTTGGCCCAAGCTGTCTGCCCCAGCTGAGCAGGAAGGCATGTTCTAGCACCCCTCCCCCCCTGCCCCACTTCTGTCCTGGGCCACTGCAAGCATCTGGCTGCATTTCTGATATCAAAAGAGAATGTCTGTCTGTTCACTTGCTTAATGGTTCAGTTTATGCAGTTTAGACAAAACTGCGACAATTAAACCAATTCAGCCTTGGGCTTTTTGACTGTTTGTACTTAGCCCAAATGGTTAAGTTCCAGCTGCCAGGGACCTGCCTGGTTGATGCTCCCCCTATTGCTCCAGTTGCAACAGCAGCCTAAGTCTCAGGGCTCCCCCTCCCTCTTCCTGCTGCTGCTCCCAGGGGGTGGGATAATGTGGTGCATGGTGCACTGAGTTGAGGATCAATATGGGGGTACATTGTGCAGCAGGCTGTGTGTGGGTGCACAGTGCAGCATTGGGGAGGAGAGGGTAGGGAAGCTTATGTGGGCACTTGGTGCAGTTGCGGGTGCATCTACACAGACCATGACTTAGAGACCCCTGGCTCACCCTGGTGTGGCCCCTGACCAATTGGAAGTCAGACAGCCATGGACTGCATAATGGCATAATTGGTGTTTTCTGTCTTTAACTTTCTATAATGCACAGTTTATGCACTGTATGTATCTATAACTTACACAGCATAGTGTTTGAGTGTGTACTCTTTTTTTAGAAACCTACGCTAAATTCAGTAGCATGAGTCTGAGTGCTTGACAAAGCCTCAAATGGCCATACACAAGTTCAAGGTTGTTTGTTTCCTTTTTCCTTTGGGACACAGGACAATGTTTGTTTCTCTTGTTCCTTTTTCAAACATTTTCTCTCAGAAAACCCTGCCTTGCCCATTGTATTTAGACACATATAGCTTGGAATCCTATTCAAATTCTGGATCTTGTCACAATTCTCAAATGCCTTTTTCATTCTTCTGTCATCTATTGCTATTTTATGCTGTTTCTGTAATCATGCCATATTGATTCTCTGTCTCGGCCTCAGAGATCCCTGTGGTTTGGTGTTTTATAGTGCTTCTGAGTTCACCGAGCAGTTTGCTATACTCAGTGCTGTTGCGTATAAACACACTCAGTTAGTAGATGGAGCAACATCAGAGACCACATTTCTCAGGGATGCATGGGTTGGCCTACTTTTGTATATAACTGTTTGTCTTTTTTGTGTGGGGAGTGCACACATGTTTTAATGCTCTTCTGGAATATAAGTTGTGGATATACATTACATTTGTAATGCTATAAATACTCAAATAGCTCTACAAAAAAACTAATGTATATATGGTCAAGGTGTCTGTTGTATTGCAAAGATGGTGGATCTACCACAAAAAGTTCTCATTTCTCATGAGAACTTCTTTGTAGCACTGTATTTTGTAGCCACAAGTCACCTATGGACAGTTCCAGAAGATCGCCTGGTCCCCCAGCATTATATTTACTCTGCTTTCCCTTTGTTCCTTGAAACAAGAGGGAGGGAGAGTGGCTGGTTCCCTGACAGCCAGGGTAGATCAGAGCTGTAGCACAGTATGTGCCTTGGAGGAGCACCAGCTCTCCTGTGGAACCCTTCTATTGCTACTCTGGCAGGGACTGGTATCACAGTGGCAGCAGAGGGGGCTAGTCTCTCCATAGGGAGGCAAGGGAAGCTGGAAAATGTGAGGGTTGCCTCTGCGGTGGGAGCAGTGGCAAGAGCTAGTGCCTCCAGTGTTGAGACACTTTGTAGTGCTACAGGCTAAGTACAGACAGTCAAAAAGCCCAAGGCTGAATCAATTCAGTCTTTGTAGGTAAGTCTAAGCTGCAGACATTAAACTGAGAAAACTGGACAGATATTCACTTTTGATTCAGGGAATGCAGCCACATGCCTGCAGTGGCTCAAGTCAGAAGGGAGGCAGGCACTAAAGCACAGGTCTCTGGCACATAGCCAACATGGCCTATGTTTTGTTCCTCTTCTTGCTGCCCCCGAGGTCTCTGGGATTTGCAGTCCAGAATCACGGAAGCACAACTCTGCAGGGTTGCTTATTACTTTCTTTTTCTGCTTCCAGGTGGCTCTGAGATTTGTAGTACATGGTTGCAGCCAGCAGTAGCCAAAAATTTTTAGCAGGGCAGGGCAGCTCTGTACTTGGGGAAAGGGAAGTTTAACTCCCCTTCCTCTCTGGTTCCAGACCCCAGCTGGGGTTTGCCTGGGGGGGTGGGCAAGGGTGGGCAGTCCTGCGCCCCCCCTCCCCCCAACACACACACACGCATCCTTTTCTGCTGGAGCAAACAGCACAGCCCAGCTCAGGCCTGGAAAGCATGCTGGAATACTGGGGGACTCTGGTTTTATTGAACCAGGAAGGAGTCTGAGCCAGAAGTTTCATAAACTGGTTTGACAGAAAATGGGTTAAGTCTGATACTACATTCAACCAGGTTTATCTTAAACCAGTTTCAGGCATTTTGAAACAGGTTAATGCTCACTGAACATCTCTTCTGTTATGGGTTTAAACAAGCTTCTGATCACTTAAACCAGTTTATGTGTAATTTCTGTCCCTAGCCACAGACAAACACATCCATAGCTATAATGCACGTATCAGGTTTATTATGATAGTGGGATCACTGTATTTTCTACATGTACCAGAGTTCATAAGACCCTAGGGTTTCTCTTAATGTATATTGCTGGCAGCTAAATGGGGATCTTGAGTATTAACACTGTACTATATAGCAAGATGGTTCCAGTTCTCAGTGTTCCAGAAAGATTGTTTCCTGTGGAGCATTACAATTAAGAGGACTGAAAGAAAGGAAGAGAAATCAATTTCAAGGATTAAATGAATCCAGAAATTGACATCAACAGGGTATTACTACTGTATTATGATGCAGTGAATAACTCCTACAGAGACCAAAGTATTAATGTGGAGGGGAGATGAGTTAATCGGATAGGGAACAAAAACAGAGTATGAAATAATACAGACAATATTATAAATGTTTTTCATTGTTACTTAAAATTCAGGGTGCAGTGTCTTATTCCCAGCTTCTAGTACTAACTTCTGTGCTGTCTCTACATCAGTTATTTTTGAATTCCATGCTCTTGCTTAATTTTATGATTTTTTGACCATGCTTTTATTTACTTTGCCATAATTTTACACTTTTTCCAGTTTCTGGATAAAGATGTTTGATGTGCAGTCACATATTACCTTCTGGGTAATCTTTTGTTATGTTTGGATGGCTGCTTAAGAATACTTGTTTTTCACCCCCATAAAACAGATGCGTGTACTTTATTGGCTAGGATGTGATGTTTTAGTTCTCTTCCCCCTAGGGGAAAAATGTACAACATGATGAATGAAACATAAAGATGATTAAAGAAAGATCTGATTGACAAAGATCTGCACAAAATACATTTCCTGTGTAATTCTGCTGACTTCAGTGGCATTATACCAAAGGTTAATTTGGACCTATATGTTTTATTAGTAAAGGTGCTTCAAAAGTATTGGATTAAATCTTACTGAACTATTCTATTTGGTAATATAGGATTTGAGAGATATTTGACTTCTAGAGACGCTTGACCAAGATATGTGCTAATTGAAATTAGCACATTGTAATGCTTGTATGATATCAGCTTTGTATGATAAATGGAATTGAATCTTGATATTTGTATGCTTCTATTCTACCGTAAGACTTTAAAATTTGGATGTGTTCAGTTTGGTTCAGCCAAAATTATGCTGGATTTTAATTCAGTTAATTGTTAGTACGTTCTGTTGACTGGGATACGAAAACTGGGCTTTTCTAGAAGATGTGCCTGTTCTCCTGACTTTCTTCTATATTAACTTGCTGCAGCCAACCAACCTATTTATTGTAGTGTTTTGATGCTATAATAATCAGCTAGCTATGGAAGACCAGCTTGGTTGACAGTATTACTCTCTAAGTACTCTTATAGGTAGCCAGAAAGAAACATAGAATTGATCTTTTCATTGTATTTTTTTATTGTGTTTTTAATATGCCCACCCTGGTCATGGTGCTAGATACAAGCCTGTCCAGGTAGACTCATAGGAGAGCTTCAACAAATTTTTTGAAAACTAATATTCACCCTAGTTAACACAATGCTGTAGACATGCTTTCTGAACTTTTCAACTCAGTCCATGTTCTCCTATTAGAGTGAAAAGCAGAGTCTGAGAGCTGTGCTGGTGTCAATTTGTGTGTGTGTGTATTTGGAGATCCATTCATAAAACTAAATTAAGGAAACGATATTCAATTTGTGAGACTGGGATAAAAAAATGAAGCACACTGAAACCTATTTAGGCAGGCAGTTCTGAAAATATCACGTGCAGAATGTTCACCTACAGCATTTATACACATGGAGCAGGTATTTATACATGCACATTGGATGATTTTAGAATCATAGAAATGTAGGTCTGGAAGGCTTCAGGACCCAGGGGAGAGGAGGGATGTTGCTATTTGTCCCCTCGCACTTGCTAATTGCCAGAGGTCTTCCATTACTGCTAGCAACTGAAATGGGCAGCGGGGGGAAAGGAGGGCTGAGCAGCAGAGTTCACTCCGTGCATTCCAGATCTGATCCATGGAGCCAGTTGAGTTGGGCACCCCTGATCTAACTTTTATCTCCTTCAGTGTTGTAAGTAATACCACTGGTTCTTGTCCTACCTTCAGTGAGCATGGAGACAAACTGATTACTGTCTTTCCTTGGAAAGCTGTGTTTGTGTCTCTACTTAACCTGCTCTTTTCAAACCAAAGCCAGAGTTATCTCAACCTCTTTTGTCATGCTGTCTTTTGTTGATCTATTCAGTTTTGTTTGAACTTTCCTTCAAATATCGTGTTCTAAACTGGATCTGGGTTGTTCCCCCTCCGATCCCTCCTGCACTTTCTGGTTCTGGCTGCAGCTTCAGCGGCAAGCAGTGATGACTCGAGAGCGTGTGTCAGTGAGTATTCATAGAATCATAGAAGTAGGGTCGGAAGGGACCTTATAGATCTTCAAGTCCGACCCCCTGCCAGGGCAGGAGAAAAAACTGGGCTCAAATGATCCCAGCTAGGTAGGCATCAAGCCTCCTCTTAAAGACCTCCAGGGTAGGAGCCAGCACCACTTCCCTTGGAAGTTGGTTCCAGATCCTAGCCGCCCTGACTGTGAAGTAGTTCTTACGGATGTGTAATCTAAACCTCCTCTCCAACAACTTGTGGCCGTTATTCCTTGTTATGCCAGGGGGCGCTAGGGGAAACAAGGTCTCTCCCAAACCCTTCTGGTCCCCTCTAGTGAGTTTATAGACGGTCACCAGGTCCCCCCTCACCCTTCTCTTGTGAAGGCTGAACAGTTTCAGGTCCCACAGTCTCTTATTGTAGGGTCTGGCTTGTAGTCCCTGGATCATGCGGGTGGCCCTCCTCTGGACCCTCTCAATGTTGTCCACATCCCTCCTGAAGTGGGGCGCACAGAACTGGACACAGTACTCCAGCTGTGGCCTGACCAGCGTTGCATAGAGGGGGAGGATCACCTCCGTGGCCCTACTTGAGATGCACCTGTGGATGCATGACGAGGTCCGGTTAGCCCTGCCAACTGTGGTCTCGCATTCTCGGCCCATGTTCATCTTGGAGTCAATAATGACTCCAAGATCCCTTTCTGCCTCTGTGCTCTCAAGAAGGGAGTTTCCCATCTTATAAGTGTGCTACTGGTTTCTACTGCTCAAGCACAGCACCCTGCACTTGTCAGTGTTGAAGCACATCCTGTTTTTGCTAGCCCACCCCTGTAACCTATCCAAGTCTTGCTGCAGTCTTTCCCTCCTTACTAGTGTGCTCACCTCACCCCAAATTTTGGTATCATCAGCGAATTTAAACAGGTTGCTTTTCACCCCATCGTCCAAATCGCTGATAAAGAGATTGAACAGCATGGGCCCAAGGACCGAGCCCTGGGGGATTCTGCTGCCCACTTCTCCCCAGGTCGAATATGACCCATCCACCACCACCCTCTATTGTATGTTCTGGGAAATATAGTTTTGTCATGCAGCAGTGGGCAGCAGCAGCTGGAGTTCGCTGTGGTGCCGTCCCCTTTTCATAGCAGCAAAAAACAAAAAGGCATTTTTTTTCTACATTTGAGCCTGGTGTCTTCAGTAAAAAGTGAGTTGACACCTCCCCGCCCACTTAAGCTTGCTGCTTCCGAATTCTGCCTGTTGCTGACACCTCCAGAGGCCTCCAGAAGCCCTGCAAAGAAGGTACGGAGAGGGAGAGGTTAGCTCTGGATTCAATCCTGGTGAGTTATGCCTCTGCTAATTCTTTAAGAACCCAATTAGTACTCCTTCAAGACGTGAAATAGGAAGCTAGAAAATATGTTTGTTCTTTTGGCTTTGTTTCAAGCTGCTGTGGAATAAAATACTGGAGAGAATTGGTAAGGTTATTTGAAGAAATATGTAATTATGATGAGAGTCCAGTGTAGGGCAAAGAGATGACAGATGGAATGAAGGACCTGCATATTAGCAGTGTGGTAAAATTGGGATAATTTGGTCTCCAGAGAAGACCAGTGAGAGGCAACATGATTAAAGTTATTATTAAAATGAAGCTTGAGGATATGCTTGAAACTGCTGGAAGAAAGGCATAAGAACAGATAGATGCAAGAAGGGTGAAATATTGTCTGTACTGAAATTGATGGGAGTTTTGCTAACTTCAGTGGGACCAGGATTTCACCTGAAAAAATGCAGAGGGGCTGTATTATGTCAAAGAGAAAGCTGTGAATCAGAGTGGGAAATGGCTTTGAGTTGAGTGTAAGTGTTTGACAAAATTAATGGCAGGCAATTTAATACATTTAGGTCATTATTTCTATGGTGGAAGTAGCTGAACAGTTTTTTGGATTAAAAAGGAGGTTGTGATGATGGCTCCTTTTTTCTCTCTGCCATTTTCACAGCATGTTTTTAGACATTTGAAATTAAAACATAGATTAAAAATATACATGCTTAGAATGGTCTCAAATTAGTTGAAGAAATATTGTGACTTGCTTCCAGTGACAACAATATAAGAAGTAAGAGAGAAACTCACACAGCAGAATCTTTTGAAAAACACCCTTATTATTAGAGAAAGGAGAAAATCAGAAGTGTGAAAGAACTCTGGTCTGATGACTCTGGATTCTCTATACAATTTAGACATGCAAAATTGGGCTAGTTTATATTTTAAATCTTACTTAAACATTAAGATTCCTACTCAGGGCTTGGATGGATGTGTGGCTTATTTTGCAGTTGGGATGTATTGGATCTGGGAATCTGAAGTCTAAGTATGTCTTAATGTTTTTTGTTTAAGAATGAATTGACTTGTTTCAAGTGTACAGAGGAGGACTTTGTAATGAGACTCATGGATTCTGTTCTGGAGAAGTTCACCTTTAGCCCATCTACCCTCTTTTCTTTTGTAGTATAGAGTGGGACAAAAACTCAACTTCTTTGGAAGATGGAAAATTGGACCAGACAAAGAAGGATGAATTTGCATTCTTTGTGTAGCCTCTTCAGTCTATCTGTGGCCATAACATGCAAGCTCAGCTGAGGATCCATCATCTACAAAGGGCAGAGAAGGGATCCCAGAACAGCTGTTCTGAGAGGCATAGTCTCTCCCCTCAGCAGTGTAACTTATCCTGTAAAAGCCAGTCAGGCAACAGTAAGATCCTCTATGCCACTTTTCACGTTGTGCAATGGATATAGGCACAGGGTAGGCTGTGTGCCAAGCCATGGCAACATAGCAAGGTAGAGAACTTGCTATCTCTGCTGGAGGAAAACATTGTAGACAACCTGGAGCTATGGGGAAACCCTTCAGATAGCCAGAGTGGACAGCCCTGTTATTTCCTGTAGGCTTCAAACATCTGACCTGTGCTGGGAATTATGGCCTGGTCTATGTGTCCTGATCCTACTTCAATTTGCTGGTATCAGAAAGACATTGCAACAGGCTTCCTATTCTTTCCAAGCAGCAGAGCTTTGCAGAAGTGTGCTCCTCTTGCCTCCATTTATGTAGGGAGCAGAGCCTAAGTCGGGGTTGAGCGAAATCTGGCCCATGGGCCAGATTGGGCCCAGGGAGTACTTCATTTTCCAGCATCCCCTGCCCACGTTGCTGCTGCCAGTTTCCATGGAGACCCCAGCAGTGGCAGGGCTGTGTCAGCGCAGGGCCATGATTTCTATGGAGATCAGTCTCAGCAACGCTGGCAGGGTGTGCAGCTGGGTGGGGAGCTGCTGTGGGGCTGGGGCTGGGATCTTGTGCTGTGACAGTGTGGTTCAGAGCTGGGGCAGATTGTGAAGTTCTCCCCGCATGACCTGCACACCCCAGACTGCAGTCTATTTTTTTGCATGCCCTAGGGGTGTGCCCTGGCTCTGGATCACACTGTCACCACTGCAAGATCCCAGCGCTGGCCCTAGAAAAGCTCTCTACCCAGCCACATGCCCTTCCAGTGCTGATGGGGCTGATCTCCATGGAAATCCTGGTCCCGCTGTCACAGCCCTGTCGCTGCTGGGGTCTCCATGGAAACTGGCCACAGTGATGCGCAGGTGCTGCTGGGAAATGAAGTCGGGCCGCCAGCTGGACCCATCATTTTTTCCCACCCTGGCCTAGGTTGTTATGGCATTGAGCCTTCCCTAGCTTTTGAAGTAGTAGTGAGCTGTTACTTTCAGTTGTTGAAGGTAGTGGTATGAATGCAACAAAGAAAAGTTACATGAGGGAGAGGGTAAAGCAGGAATATATCCTTCTTACCTGCATCACTCGTAGTCCTGTGCTGTTCTTTCTTTTGTAAATTATGCTGTCTTTTAAAAATAAATTAACATATTCTGTTCTCATATGTTATATTGGCACTACCCTTCTCCATATATCGCAGCATAGAGGAAAAATAACATGTTACACTGAATCTACAAGTATATTTTAAGGTTTAACTCCATGAGTAGGATTTTTTCCATAACCCATAGAAGCATTCATTCTCAGTGTTCTCTATTTAGAGAGTTTGGGAAAAAAAATGTAAAAGCCTTTTTTTTTTTTTTTTAATGATGGAGGAGAAAAGTAGTTTCAAAACCATAAGACATTTTCAATGACCAAGGACCAAAATCTACCCTCCAAATCATGACTCCTATCAGAGTGACTACCTGAACATTTGATGTCAGACTGTCCCCTGTGGTTTGGTGGCTTAAAGCTGTTAACTCATTGTGTTTGGTTTTATTAAAAGCATATACAAATGCAGCCTGCAAGAGAGTTAGGAGCTATTTGAATATAGATTAAGGGCTAGACTTCATAATGTCAGTAGGGGGTGATGCAGGATCTAGGTCAGGGGTCAGCAACATTTTGGAATGAGGGGATGCTTCAGCAGAACTTAGCTCTGAGCACTGGCCACTTCCAACCTGGCCACCAGTGCTGCAGTTGTAGTCGCATCACCGCGTTCACCTCCCCCACAGTCTTGCCTCCACTTCTTCCCACTTCAAGACTGTACTGCAGGCGAAGCTCCCTGCTGAATTGCTGTCCTGTGCTGAAATGCTGCAGAAGTCTCCAGGCTCTGCAGGCTGTAGGTTGCTGACCCCTTGTCTAGGCAGTTTAGGGCTTTTTGTGTATTAGGCCCATGCTAGGATCATGAGTGGATTTTTTAACTTTGTTTTATTAACAAATTGAAAATTTAAATATACATCCAATTCCTGTAGTTGGTTGTTCTCAACTGGGGTGCTGTGAACATCCCTCAGCGGTGCCACAACACCGGTGTTATGACTTCTGCAGCAGCCAGGTAAAAATGCTGCATGTTCATTCCTGTTGCATTAGGGCTGTGATTGTTCAAAAGGTAGGTGGGAGCTGACTGGGTGGTAGCCTTTTCTGGTCCTTCCTTCCCACCCTCCTCCTGGAAACTTGGGACAATTCTTGGGGGCATACCCCTGTTTCCAGGCGTGTAGGAGGGGCTGGAGTGGGAAGGACTATGCAGGATGAGGCAGCTCCTACCTGCTTTAGGCTGATCACAGCCCTAATGCAGGAATTGTATATGTGTGCCACAGCCTTTTCTGGGCTGGCTTGGCAGTAGGCATGTGGGTCAAGTAGGCAGCAGCACCCAGTTGTGAAGTACTGAGATAAATTGAAGCAGCACCATCAGTGCTTCTCAACTAGCAGTGCTGCCATATTCAGAGAAGTGGAGGAGGGGTTCCCTGGCTCTGACAAGGTTATGAACCACTATTCTAAGGCATGCATGGAGACAGATATTTATTTTCCATCAACAGTGCTCCCTTAGCTCAAGTCATCAGTGGGGTTGTAATAAAGGATAAAAAGAAAAAGCCTGTACTTCTAGGACTACAGGGATATGTCCTTTAGGTGGCAGCTGTAGTAATCTCTTAAGAATAAGAAGACCAGCCACTAGAAGGCAGCAAAGACTCACATTCTCTTAGCATGGGTTGTAGTTGTACCTTTTATTTTATTCAGTTTTTCCTGCCAGTCCCATCACCATGATATTTAAATTATGGTCCTTTTACAGACAGAGTAGGCACAGAGGACAAAAAAAAAAGATGGTCTCTTGGAGCTCATGGACCCTCCTCCTCTCCCTATCAAAAAGCTTATATACACATATGCACACACACTCACACTGAGTGTAATCATTATGATAAAGACCATTATATTGTAGAGTTCCCTTAATGCCAATTAATCTGCATCACCTATGCAGGCATCAAGCTGTTCTCTGTCAACTCTTGCCCTTCCCACATTTTACAAGCAGGTGCTTCCAGTTATAAGAGTTTAGTGAATGCCTTGCTCCTGAGGATCTGCTCAGGTCATTGTAGAAGTGCTTATTACATAGCTGACTGCATGTCTTCCTGCTTTGAGGGTCTGATTGTTGTCTCAGATACCTGAAAGTATGTTTTAACAGGGTCTAAGTTGGTGCTGGCACTGGTTGGTTCTGTGCTCTATGCTGACATTACAGTCTCTGCCCTGCTTTTGGATAGGCTAAGAATAGAGCTGACTTTGGTTTTTATCTCCTCATTGGTCTGGATCATTGTATGCTTGGGTGAACTAGTCACAAGTCATACAGGGATCTCACAGCAGTGGTCATGGTGTATGCTATAATTAACTTGTATATGCAGGATATTATAAATGATACAGTTGTCTCAGGTGGCTCTTGAGACCAGATGTCAGAGTACTGATGGACAAGAATGGTTGAAAGATGGCCAAACCAATTACCCACTATGGCAATCCCTCTGTAGTTCCTGTTCACATTAATTTGGCTTTAGTTTGAATGAAACCAGCCCTGGAGAGCAGTGACCTGGGGCAGCTGTGGTCTCCAACTTGATTGTCAGTGCTGGTCCTGAGGACAGCTCTGGTTCACCATCTGGATCTGGGGCTGCCCGGCAGGGGGAACGGGAGGGATGAGAATTTGAGGCTCCCAGCCAAAGGGCTTTGCCAGCTGAGGCCTTTAAACCCCATGCCCTTGCAGCCCTACCAGAGCTGCTGGGTGCAGAGTTAAAGTCCCAGTGGGGAAAGCCCCTCTCAAACTGGCTCTGATGTGGTCCTGGGGCTGAGGCTAATTGTTGGATCCAGCCCTGGGACTGCACGGGGTCACAGTGCGCTGTGGGCACCTAGCTTTCAATTTCTGGTGGAGGGGGAGCCCAGGTTCATAACCCCAGGCTCCCCCTGCATTAGCAAGTAGGGTGTGCAACCCAAAGGGTCCAAAGTGTTTCTGGGGTAGGAAGATGTGTAAATCAATTTCCTTTTGCTGGGAGCAATCAGCAGTGGCAATTAGTGGTGGGGGAGCAGTGGCGATGCTTGAAGTAGAGGGGTGTGGGAGTGGCCACCTCTGCTATGGTGGGGCCCTACTCTGGTAGGCCCACAGATCTGGTAAAATGTTGTAGAGTAAAAATAAATTATTTGGGGGGGCGGGTTCTGTTGTACAACATATTCCTCTCTTCTGCACTATGGGCTTCTTGCAACTCCTGGTATACAGGTCATATTCTTTCTTTTTTGATTACTAAGAGAGAATGTAATCAGCTAGAATTCATAGAAGCATCATCGTTGTCAATTCTGAGCTCTTTTTTTTTGTTTTAAGATGACTGAAATAAGATTTGGTATTGCATATCCTTTGTTCTTCTTTAAGGTTACTGAACCATCACAAATAAAAGGTGGTTTCAAGTAGATTGATTTGTAATTAAAGTAATCTTTTGAGAGGAAACCAATGTGTTTTCTTTTAGATCATAACCATCTGTATCCCAGGTGCATTCTAAAAGGTTCCACCTGAAGAGAATAAGGCCACATCAGCCACATTGTTATAATCACGTCCCCTGTTTAGAAAATCAGAATAGTTTCTTTATACATAAAGATCATCTTTGGGCAGTAACAAAGAAGAAATATCTGTGCATTCTTTTTTTTTAAAACTGAGATTAGTATATATTCAGTGCAGAGGGATTTTTCCTGTATTTGATGATTGAATTTAAATACTTCAAAAGATAAAACATGTTTTCAGTGCCTGATCGCTCTTGCTTGTAGAGTTCTAAAGAGTTCATGGCTTCAGATCTATATTTATTTCTTTACATTGCTTTGTAGAAAGTGATTCATAATTGCTTCTCTGAGAGGTCATTTAAGAAATCAATTCATAATGAAAGAAAAGATGCTAAAAGAGCATTTTCCATGGATTGACCCAGGTAGGTAAAAGCAGTCCGTCTTATTCAGACAGTCGTCAGAATTAAAGCCCTGTGTTAACACAGGTAAAAACACAAGGATTTGCTCGTCTTTGACATAAGAATGTTAATTGCCTTTAATTGGTGGTAGTAACTGCAGGATATTTGTACTACTACAGAGTTGTACTCCATCTTAACAAAAACAAGAGCATAATCAATGTGAATAATGAGGCCTGATCCTGAAAACATTTATGAATACTTGCTATATGTAGTAAGTGGATGGCTTTTAACTGATTTTTTTAACTCTCTAGATTTCTACATAAGAACAAAATCTGACCTCGGGTCTTTACATTTATAACCGAACATCTCTATATTTTATAATTAGAAACCAAAGTATATCTATTTTCAATAGTAAGAGCATTTTATTGTGGAAAGGAACTGCCTACTATTAAGCAGATGTAAATATTATCATCTTTTTTCAATTGGTGCTCTAGGAACCAAAAAAAAATTACTTGTTTGTACTTTCAGAGATACCAAATAAGGTTTCATAATATTGTAATCATTCTACTAGTACTCTGTTGTAATCTAGATGAGAGTATTTATTCTCCTAGGAATGTTACATGTACTCATTTTTTTTTTTTTGTTAAAATGTGGGTCTCATTTGAGGAGAAGTCTTGGTTATTTATAAATGAGTGGATTTAAATTATTAAAAAATCCTTCTTACCTTTCAGAGATGTTTAAAGCATCAGTTTGGAAATGTGAAAACATAGAACAATATATAGAGTTTGGCTTTTACGTTCTTTTCCTTATCACCCTGATGGATCTTTGCAACCCCTAGAGGCTGTCTCATTTCTTTCATATGTCCCTTCTACTTGTTCAAACTCTGCTAGTTCTCCCATTCTCTAGTTCCCTGACATTGTGCCCCAAATATCATTATTTCATAAAACCAAATGTTCCCTTCCTTTCTTGAATGAAGCACTGTTGAAAGTGCTGTGCTTTCTAAGTCTCTGTGTGAAGTGATTAAAAAATTCAATCTGGGTTGGCTGAATCTGAGAGTATTAAGAGGGCACTCACCCCTTCTGTTAGGGGAGGGATTGCTTCAGCACTTAGTATCTAGTTAGGCTTGAAGGTTAGAAAGTGATGTCAGTACTTTAAAAAGAGCTCAGTCATAAAAGAAGGAGATCAGTGGAGAGGAATAAAAATTAACAGTAGATAGGAAGGAGCTTTTATAAACACAGGCCAAGACAAGCCATTACCATAAAAAAGAGGAGGGTATTTGAGGATCAGATCAGCTCTCAGAGCAGAGATAATATTTGCCATTCAGGCAAACTCTATGTAGCAAGACCTCCACTAACATTTCTCTTGAGCTGAGGTTAACCTCTTCTATTTTGTGGCCCATGTACTTCCTCTGCACTGTATGTCACTCACTGTGGCAATGGCTGTAGTATAGACTTTGGGAGTTAAAATAACATGGGGCTGCTTGGGGTTGTCGGAGCTGTGAGGCATCCAGAAGCGAATAGGGAAGGGTGACTCTGTAGATTTTGTTATGTGCTAAGGCTATAGTTTGAATTATGGGGGAGCTTGAGGGGGCTGAGCTCCCTATAAGAGACAAGAGAGCTCCCCTGTAAGATTTGAAAATCATAACCTGGGGGGGATCTCCAATTTTATTAGGGCATCATGATGGGCAGCCCAGTTTTTTTTTTTACATACTCCCCCAAGAGCCAAAGCAGAATTCAAACTCTGGCTAAGGCTATGTACAGACATTATATTTCTAGTGGGAGAATCACCGCTCTACAGGTAGAGGCTGGGAGCATACAAGCACTTATTCAGTTTATCCTGGGGAAAGCATGCCCCCTCTGGGAGAGAGATCTTTCAGATTGACAATGGGAAGATCTGCTCCTCTCCCAGTCTCGTTTGGAAAGGGAGGGGAGCAGCTAGGAAATGCTCCCTGCTTCTTCCCCAGGCCAGGGACTGCCCAGTCAGAGAATGAGCTTGAAGCTTTGCCCTGATGCTTTTTTTGCTCTGCTCCTACAGACAGGGAGCGGAACAAAGGAGTCTTCTCCTGACCTGTCTTCCCAACCAGCATGATCCCTGCCTGGGAGCAGGGAGTGTTTTTCTTACTGCTTTACCCTTTACTCCCCATGAGGACTGGGAGGAGTAGAATAGCCACTGCTCCCCATGCCTTTCCCAGACCAGAATCACCCTGATCTGATGAAGTTGTGGAGAGCATGGGACAGGGCAGCTGCAGGTTGAAGGCCTGTACTTTTTACCAGAAACATTTCTAGTGGTAGGCATTTTTCAGAGTGTCGTATATGTTCTGTGCTCCTGTCAGGAGCTACATTATTATTATTATTATTATTATTATTATTATCCAAATGCCCTGCAGTGGGACTTTCAGAGCTAACTGTTCCCTGGTAAAGGGGCACATTGCCCTGTTTTACCTTCCAACATACCATACAAGTCACAGGGCTTGTAGTATTAATACACTTCCTTTTGGGAAGTCAGTTTGCCTGCTCTCTGTCTCCCTACATCTTACCACCACTGGTGCTGAAAGGAGCATTTCTGAAAGCTTCAGAGAAGCATTTAATTTTGAATCTCATTCATCTTTCCTGAAGCCCCATATTGTCATGGCAAGCATAGCTGCCTGCTGGTGTCCATACTGAATATAAACTGAATAATAACATTCATGATGAGGAGGATAGATTTGACTCCTCCAGGCTGTAAACCCAACTCCTGAATTAACTAGATCACTGCTATACTACTTCCTTTTTTTGGCCAGAGCATGCTGGTCTCCATAAGCTTTCATCTTTTGCTTAATGCAAAGAAAGCCCAACTCTTGAACTCTCATCTGGCTCTTGAACTTTGCATGGTTTGTTAGCAGTGGAGAAGTGGGAGATTTCCCAGGATTTCCTCCTCTTAAGGCACATCAGTTTACATGTCTACTCCAGTGAGAGGAGTGAATGCATCTAGAATTCCATTGGACGTTGTTATAAATGCATTTTTATCGCACACATCACTATGACATACAAGCTGCTTGGTTTCCAAGAGCCAGCCTTATATAGAGGGGACACAGAATATTATGCTGCCATTAATCATGCTTTGAGCTCAACTGTGACTGTTTAACTTAGTAAATTACTAATAATAGCTCTTGGATAAGGAGTAATGGATCCAAGATTATTCAGACTCTGGGAAAATTCATGTTGGTATTAAAGAACACTTGTTTCCAAATGAAGACAGATTTGCCCTCAAAATCATCTTTTTTCAGGCACCCAGGCATTTTCTTTCTCTGACTGCATTCAGTGTTCTCTAGACTGAGTTGCAGGACAGTACAAAGAGGGTTACTCACATCTCTGTGTTGGATTGTGTCCAGGCACACTAATCTTTTTGTTAGGCCATGATTGTTCACCTCAGTCTAAACCCTGTGAAATCCCCGAGTAAAAATGGCTTGAGAGGGACTTTTTGTGACAGACAGCCATCAGTTCAAAGTCTGGGAAGAAACTATAGTGGTCTCCGAGGAGAGGTTCATTGGAGGCGGGGGGAGGGGGGTGTCCTTTTCATGGCAAGTGGACACAGGGTTTTCTCCACTTGAGATCATACAGAATATACAATGGCTGCAGTGCTTGCATCCCCACCATGTGAGGTTGCATGGCCAGTTCGTGAAGGCCACTTTTCATAGACACAGCGGGAGGGGACATCTACACATTGATACTTTTCCTTTCAGCTGCTTTGTTGGGAGGCTAAGACTGCCCTTTTGTTAAGTGAAATGGGGTTTTAGTAGAACAACAGCTTCATAAAGACAGTCATTGTATACATATGTACTTTTTATGTAAAAACTAATTTTATATTTGAAACACAATCAAAAGAAAGGATAGGACCTAATAACTCTAAATCCCTTTTGTCTGTGGTTTGGTAAAATATAACTGACTACTTCAACTTTGCTATCAGATAATAGGATAAAATAATATTTTTTTTCATAGAGAAAATTAATTATGTACTTATTAGGAAACAAAGAAGGGACATAGAAGTAGATTAATTTTCATAAATGTAAATAATAACATTAATGATGTATATTCTGCAGCAACAAGCTGTTCCTAGTGTTCATTTGCATTAAATAAATGGGCATGTTTTGCAATTTAATCTTTTTCTTTTTCAGTTATGCCTACACAAAATTTGATTTTATGATAACAGCACTTTCACAGGGATCTAAAAAGTCCTATTGGTTTAATTACGGGGGAGTTTTTATTCTTCAGTTTACTAAGAGCTAACTTCAGATAAAATGAGGCAAAAGCTAAAGAATAGTACATATAATTGGTTTCTTTCTCCTTTAAACAATTTATTTTGAAAACTAATATGTTTTTTCTGCCTGAAATGTCTTTTGTCTATGATAAATGTCAATTTATCTCCTGTTGGCGAACATGCTAATAGAACATATAGTTATGCATTCACTATATGTGGTGAAACTAAGATGAGGTGCAAATCTTGTTCCTTTATTCTGATTGTTAACCACTGAATAATTTTATTGGAAATGACTGTTTTAAAGTTTGGCATTGAGAAAATGAGTTGTAAAATCTGTAGGCTTGCTAGTGATTATAGTTCATCAAAAGTAATTATGTTTTCCTTCTGACCTTTTTCCCTCATTGATTTTTTTTTTTTCCCCATTTTAGTACTTATTTCTTAAAAACCTGAAGTTCAAGCTGGCATTCATTAACAATATTTTATTATAGATTTTTTTTAAAGAGATTGATTTTACTGAAAGTAAAAAATACAAAAAGCAGACAATAGACAGACATCACTTCATCCTACAAATAGAGCATCTGCAACATATTGCTGTCAAGTTGACTTAAATGGGACCACCCATGTGACTAAGAACTAGTTCACATACCTAAAACTGGGTGTTACACACACACACTTTTTAGAAGTCTTGACTCAATAAGTCCCCTGATCATAGAGCAAGACAACTAAAAATCTGTTTTCAACTCTCTATGCCCAAGCGACACTTATGTAGCCTTCTAATTTTAATTTTTAGCAGTTACACCAATTTGGATTCTGTCTCCACTTGCCTTGCTCCAGCTACATAGACTCTGGGGCAGACATTCAAAAAACCAGAGCCTGAATTGATTCAATGGTTGCAGGTTAGTCTAACCTGGCTAGGCTAAACCAGTTTGTAACTGCACAGACTCCCAGAAACGTGGGCATATGCCTGCAGTGGCTCAAGCTAGAGGCTGGGGGATCCTAGAGCATCCCTCCCTTCCCTTCCATAGTGCTGACCTAAGGGGGTGTGGCCTGGCCCCAGCAGGACACTGATTAGGGAAGGGTTCCTTCCCCTCCCCAGCAGCACAGCAAGGAGTTGATAACACAGTGTTTATCACTCCTAACTCAGTGTTTATCACCCCATCAGAAAACAAAGCCCCTCCCTATTAGTTCAAGTTCTTTTTAAACAGGTTTTCCAAGGAATGAATCAACTTCCCACAGCACGGACCATAGCCAGCATGTGGTATGCTAGCTAATGCTGAGAGGTGCTGTGTGAGGCAGAGGGGAGGGGGGAATCCCTGCTTAGCAGGGAGTGGTGAGGGAAGGAGGGAGCAGGGAGAAGCGAGGCAGACTCCTGTAGTCTTTGCTGGAGCTCCAGCCAGGGAGCAGAGGGGAGGGGTCAGCTCTGCTCTGGAGCAGAGAGTCTTACCCAACCCAGAGAGCGTGCCAGGATGCTGGAGGAGTCTGGTTTAACTTAAACCAGGATTGGGCCTGGCACAGACATTGTATAAACCAGTTTTACCTAAGTCAGTTAAGTCTGATACTACGTTCAACCCGGTTTATCTCTAGCTGGTTTCAGCCATTTTTGAACTGGTTTATGTGTACTGAAACCATCTGTTCTGCTACAGCTTTAAACCAGTTTCTGATCACTTAACCAGTTTATGTATAATGTCTGTCACTAGCCTGGCGCAGAAGAGGATCACCTAGGTTTGTGCATAATTCTAGGTAAGGCCCAAAAGTATATTTACAGAAAAAACACAACTAGCAATTGCTTGATGTTTCCAATTTTTCAATGGAGTAGCCTAATGATTAAGGAACCCTGTAAAAAAAACAAAACAAAACAAAACAAAGAAACCTAGGACTCAGGGCCTCCCTTATCTAAATTTGCTTTGCATTGCCATGTTCCATCCTGTTCCTTTAACCACCAGATCATGGCTAGGTATTGCCTGGAGCACTTCCCTGTCTTGCAGCTGGCCCATTTGGTTGCGTTAGGACAGGCAGAGAGGAACAAATTAGGAGGAAAATGACTCAGTGAGATGGTTGCTGCCCTGGGTTCTGGTCTGTATCTCAGTAGGTCAAAAAAATGCCCCACAGCTCTTTATTTCCAATGAATATTAAATGCCAGCTTCAGAAAAGCCACTGGGGACTTTGTGACTATGTAAGTGCCACTTAGGTACATAAAGGTGAAATGGGATTTAGCTCAAAGTCTGTATTTCAAATTCAAGGTTATCATAAATGAACATTTGAACTCAGTTGAACTTGCTGTGTAAAATTCAAAGAAAGCTTTCAATGTATGAATTTCAAATTGTCTGTATAAAAGTAAAATAATGTAGTGCAAATATTTATTTGAGAAAATAAAAAAACATATTTTTAAGCAAGTCCTTGGGAACTTCATAAAATGAACACTAGAACTTGGTCCATGGGAAGTTTTTGTCTTTTTTGACCAAACTTGAAGCCAGAAAGAAACTTGGGTATTTTAGAGGAAAAAAAAAAAAAAAGGTATTAGTTGAAAACTGAAGCAGTGACAATCTCTCTGCTAGCATGTGTTTTTTGCTTTTGGAGGGAGGGGGAGGAGTTTGTGCATCTGGTTTTCTCATGGAACAGTGAAATCTTTTCAGGAAAGGAAACATGAAAAAAATTAAATTAATAGAAAAGCCAATTTACAGAAAATTTTTGACCAGCCTTAATACGAAAGATGGTGTTCACTGTATCTTAGAGCAGGTGATTCTAAAAGGGAGATTGGGGTTCTCCATCCTGAGATTGTCAGTTGTTATTGTAGGACAAGTCTTTCTATTCTACATATACAAAAACACATCTGTCTTTCTATCCAAGATAAACTGTCCCCCTAATTCAAATAATCAGTTTCTTCCTCTTTGTGATACTGTTGTTGTCAGTGCTATAGTGAGAGTGGAGATGGTGAGTGGAGTGACCACCCCAGGTGTTGAAGTGAAGGGGCATGGACAGTTGCTTCCCAGCTGGGGTGGGGTGCGGGATGGAGTCATGAGCATTTTATTTTGGCAGGCCATGGGGATGGGGGGAGGGTGACTCCCACCGCTACATGCACTTTCGGGCAATCATGACCCCATGATTGGGGTCCCTGGATCTGTACGCGGGATGAGAGCAGGGTGCTGCTGTGAGCTTTGCCCTGGGCACCAAACTTCCTTGCCATGTCACTGCTTGCTGTTTCATGTTTTGGCTAAAGTGTTACTAAGTTCCTATGTGATTGACTAAAATATGGACTTGGCAGTGTGAATGCTATATAAAACACTTCTGACAAAATAGTGTTTATGATGCAAAATGCAGTAGAGCATTAGCTTGTACTTCTGTAGCTGCATTGGTTCTGGTCAAAAGAAAGTAGTAAAATTTAGTTTTGTTGATTTTAAATTAAGCTGATAAGATACAAGGATACATTGGGAAAAGATATCTTGGGTAATGTCACCTTTTATGTAGCTCTGTTCCAATCATAATTGCAATTTCTGCGCTGCATTTCAAGAATAAATGCCATTTACAAAATTAACTTCCTTAAAATTGAGAGAATATTTACTATGATTTAACATACTAACTGATGAGTTGCATCTACAGATGAAGTATAATGTGTTTAACAATGTTGTTTGTATATGCAGTTACCTTACAAACATTTATTTGTGCATATTTGTCCATACATCATCTGCATACACAATCTTGGCTTTTCCTTTTAAGTATTTGACTATACTACTTTGTAACCTTTATGCTTTGGTCATCCATCGACTGTCATTTACAGAATTTTAGCTTTCCTTTGTCTCAAATTGGTCTTGAACACACTTTTTTTCTCAAATATCTTATTAATGGAACAAATGTAGCCTGGATTACATCTCCTTTATTGCTGATGCCTGCCAAAGACTTTTTTCATAAGTATATAGAAATTTGGTGGGTCAGGATTGCATGACCTTTCTTGTCCCAGTAGTATTCCTAACATCTTGCAAACACCTACACTTGTAATTTTATATTGTATGAAGGTTACAAATGCACTTTGTCTAGGAACGTGGTCAGTTCTCATAAACAAGCAATGACAAGTGCATAATTTCCATTCAAATGTCGTTAACCTGAAATTCAGCAAAATTGTTGAGTTTTTAATGAGGAAAGCAAGCTTTAAATAATATTTGCTTAAAGAAAGCAAACTTTTATGCCGAAGTAGCTAAAGTTATCTCTGTCGCGTGCTAAAGATAAAATCATACAGTCTAAATATATTCCTTTGCTGAATAGGATTTACTTATATGAAAGCACTCTAAGATTAAACTACTATTTTCTTAGTTATAAAGTTATGTAACTGCCTGTCACTACTTAGTCTGTTGGTTCAGCAAGTAAGCAGACGGGATCGGTGGGATGAGAAAGTGGGACTGCTTGTGGATCTTGGTGGGTTCCCAACAGTTTTTCAAACACTTTTCTTGGCAGGGTTTCTCCACTTGTGTCCAGACCTCATAATCTTAAACCTTATAAAAGGGAGGGCCAGTCAATGGCTTGACTCCTAATTGGTGACAGATGTCATTACTTCATGGATTCCAAATTCCAGGAAGCCAGTTATTAGCCATAGGAATGTAATTGTTGTAGCCTCTACATTTGACTCATTGTTAGGCGTTACTAATTATGAATTACAAGTAATTTGTATTTCATTGCATTGCATTCAGCATCTGAAAGGGGGACTGGGTCATCTAGCCATGGGTTAAGTGGTATTTGTGTGAATGTAAATATGTATGTATGTACTGAAGTCTGGCACCTCCCATCACTGTCAGTTTTGTTGCACTTTAATGTATAATTGACAATAAAGAGATACTAATGCACAGACCTGTTCCTAGACATATTACTGTCTGGAGGCAGGGGTGAATCCAGGGTTGGGGTTGGGCGGGTGCAGTGGCATGGCTACACCCCCACTTCTGACCATGCCACAGGAGCTTGCTTGGGGGACTTATAGATCCCCCAAGCAAGTAAGAATTCTCCCCTCCATTCCCATTTATTCTCAGAGGCATGTCCTTTCCCCTTTCCTAATCTTCCTTCCCCTACCCCATCTGTTGCTGCCACTGTTCCCAGTCACCTGGGGGTGGAGGGAGGCTCCAGAGCTACTCCTGCCCACTCTGCTGTAGCTGGGCTCTGTGTGTGGAAGGGGGAGAGGAAGACTGGGCTCAGCCTGGGATAGTGGCGGCAGCAGATGGGTTTTTCCTCCCTGTCTGGTCCCACCCCCCAGTGTGCCCCACCAGCTGAAATGGCTCTGGAGCTCCCCATGACCCCGGGACAGTGGCAGGCAGGGAGGGAGGGAAGAGAAATTTTATGTGCTTCTCGGGGTGGGGGATGGAACTTTTACTTGCTTTGGGGCTTTAAAAGGCTCCTGCGTTTTTTGTTTGAAGGTCCAAATTAAATATAAAAAAAAATTATCTAGCAGCTTTGCACTGAGAGAGATTTGAAATCCACATTTATGTAATGTAGCTGAATTCTTTCATTCTTCTTAATTGTTTGGTACAGGAGGTCCAGAGGAGATTTTTGGTTTTGGGCAGGGTTCCAATTACAGGGGAGTTTGTGGGGGGCCGAGTTCCCCCATAAGAGACGAGAGCCTCCTTAGCTCATCCTGCTCTTCAAGCAGTGGCAGCAGCTCCTTCCAGCTGCCACCACGGCAGACCCCGCCCCCCGCCCCCCCAAGAGTTGAAATCTAATTTGAACCCTGGTTTTGGGTATGAATTTTTATCCAGGTTGCACCAGGCAGTAAGGACATGTTCACATGAGTACGCACATGCCTCTTGTAGCAAACCCTTTGAGACACTGCAAGACTGTGTGCGGGAACATAAAAACGTTCTCCGTGCTGCAGATTAGACCCCTGGATATCCAGGGGTCAAAAAAATACTCTGGGCAAAAAAAAGCGGGTCAGTCCAGGCAACCAGTCCAGACGGATGAGAATAGGATGAGTTTCGACACCGACAAATGCAAAGTGATTTGCACCTGGGGAGGAACAACCAGCATCATACCTACAAGTTGGGGAACTCCCTTCTTGTCAGTATAGAGGTGGAAAAGGATCTTGGAGTCGTCATTGACTCCAAGATGAACATGGGCCGGCAGTGTGGGGATGCAGTCAGGAAGGCCAACCACACCTTGTCATGCATCCACAGATGCATCTCAAGCAGGTCCAAGGAGGTGATTCTCCCCCTCTATGCGGCACTGGTCAGGCTGCAGTTGAAGTACTGTGTCCAGTTCTGGGTGCCGCACTTCAAGAGGGATGTGGACAACATGGAGAGGGTTCAGAGGAGGGCTACTTGCATGATCAGGGGGCAGCAGGGCAGGCCCTACGAGGACAGGCTATGGGACCTGAACCTGTTTAGCCTCCACAAGAGAAGGCTGAGCGGGGATCTAGTGGCCTGTTACAAACTAGTCAGAGGGGACCAGCAGGCACCGAGGAAGTCCCTGTTCTCCTGAGCATTGCCAGGAGTGACCAGGAATAACGGTCACAAGCTGGCAGCAGGTAGATTTAGGCTAGATATCAGGAGGTGCTACTTCATGGTCAGGGTGGCTAGGATCTGGAACCTACTTCCAAGAGAAGTGGTGCTGGCTCCTACCTGGGGGTCTTTAAGAGGAGGCTAGATGTACACCTTGCTGAGGTCGTTTGACGCCAGTACTCTTTCCTGCCATGGCAGGGGGTCGGATTAGATGATCTACTCGGGTCTCTTCCAACCCTAGAAACTATGAAACCAGAGGCTTGGGTCCTTCACAGAGATGCTCTGGTAGCCAGCCAGAGCATCTCTATCGTTAGCCCGTGCTCTGGTGCTGAAGCACGCTGCCTGCCCTGCACTGCATACCCATGTAGGGCAGGCAGTGTGCCAGCTGCAGGGAGCTGGACCTGAGCTTTGTGCTGATAAGTATGGAGTGTAGGACTCTGGAGGAGAGGGGAGGGAACCATGGGGGGGACCCCTGCTGGTCCCATCTCTTGCTGGCTCCTGCAGCACCCCCCATCGCTGTCCCATCCAGCCCCAACCCCTGCTTCCACTCCGAGCTGCCTGATTGCTGTTCCTCCTGGTCCCAGCATCCCAGCAATTTAAAAAGAAAAACCCCACACTCACCAGCAGTAGCAGCTGCTGTTGGGGTCGCTGGGGCCTCTTGGCAGAGCACCACTGTCACAGCATAGGGCAGCAGGCACTGGCCTCAGCTGCCTGGCACCTGCACTGCCACTGCCTGATCGTGCGAGTGTGGCTGGGGTCAGCAGGGCTCTGTGCGACTCCACCCACTGGGCAGCTGGGGGTGCAAGCAGGGGTAGGGTGGGGAAGCCATTGGGGGTCTAAGTGGGGGTTGGGCAGCCATTAAGGGATCTGGGGGAATGTGTGGGGGCTGGGTGGGGCAGCAATCCAGGGGACTGGGGGAGCAAGCAGGCGGGTACATGGGCCTTGGGGAGGAGGGGCTGTGGCCCTGTAGGGGGACAGTCTATGAGCTGTGCAGGGAGGCTGCACCCTGTGGGGGGCAGGGCACCCACCCCCCTGAGCAGCCCCCCACACAGTCCCCCCATGATTCACCCATGCCTACCCACACACCCCATGGCCCCCCACATCCCTCTGCAAACCCCCCATCCCCCTAACATACACCCTGCATGCCCAGTTGCCAGACAGGACAAAATGTGCTGGCAGGAGCTGTGGCTGCAGGGCCAGCTGTCCCCACATCCTGGTTAGTGAAGGAGTTAGGGGGAGCTCTAACTGCTCTATGGTAAGAAAACCAAAGGCAAACAGCAAAACATATAGGTATTTAGAGTTCATTTTATTATGATGATGGAGACACTGGTATGCTTCCAAATTACTTTAATACTGTAGATATATCAATAAAACATTGCCCAACTGATCTCTGTCTCTCGCTCTATACACATATAGTGGTCTTTTGTTCTAATTGCGGAGGAACATGGATTTCGGGGTATTTTACAGAGTGACTTTTTGGGATTTTTTTTATCAGGGATTTTTCAGTTTTCAAATGGGGAACACCAGAATTCCTGCTAGGGAGGCCAGTGGCAGGACCCAGACAGGGGAACCTGCTCATAGCTGGCACCTTGGACCCAGCTGGAGGTTGCTGACCTCCTGGCCAGTTGGGGCCAGGAGGACCTGCTTTGACAGTTCAAAGCAGGCCACCACATGGGGAGCATTTTCTGGGCAATAGCTGCCCAGATGGCTGGGCAGGGGCACACAAGGCAGTAATGCCGCACAAAGGCCAACACTGCAGCCACAGCCCACTGGCAGCTGGCCCAGAGGGGGAGATGTTTTATTGGCTGTGCAGTCCCCATCTGGGTCTGGCAGGTGCACAGCAGGTCACAGCCAAGCAGCAACCCCCGCTGCCAGACTGCTGTGGTGGGTAAAGCATGCAGGGAGCTCTCGGGGCTGCTTCAGCAGTCCAGCTGGTACAAGGAGTAGTGTCCACAGGTACCAATTGGCTGGGTCCAAGAAGCTCCTGAGTAGCCCTGAGGTACTTGCCAGGGCAGCTTTTTGTACTGAACTTTGTACAAATTTGTACAGGCTCTAGCTCCCCCCCCAGCTGCATATCTTGGAGGAGCCAGGCAGCATTATTTTCCCCCAAGTGGCACAACTTGTACCACACCAAAGTGCATGCTATGCATTGAGGCAAAAAGCGTGGCTTAAATTTGCACTGCTTCTATTTGAGCTGCTGCAAGTGCACGTCTCTGCATGTGTGGACGCTCCCTAAGTGTCTTGGTATTTTTAGGATGCTGTCAAAGGATAAGTGATTAATTTGCTTCTTCAGGTGGCGATATGGCACCCGAGCCCAGAAACCTTTTGATTAGAAATTTGTTTTTGCTTCTGTTGCACCAGTAGATTTTACCCATAAAGCCAAGAAACAAGAATACCAAGAAATTTTTCCCTAATTGGATGTGTACAAGCAGACTCAGGCTATAATCAAGTCTAGCCAGTAATTCAATTAAGGAATAATGGGGGGGTTTCAGGAAGTGTGAAAGGGAGATAACAGGTAGTACTCTTCTCCCTGCATCAGTGTTGACTCATTAATTCAGTTGAGAAATTGTACTGTGCAAGACGCTGTTTTTTGCGTAAAGTTTAAATTGAAATTGTGATCACTGTTTTAATGTGTCTGTTTAATTTATTCTTGAAATGAAAATTGTCATTTGGTTTGACTTTATGAGAACTAGGCTAAATTCTGATCTATATCACACATTGGGAAATCTGCAGAAACTCTGCTGAAGTGACTGACATCTATCCTAGGAAGCTGAATTACACAGGCCCTAGAGTGAATTAATTTAATATAAATTAAATAAAAAATACCCCAATACTGCCCTGGTTTTTTTTTTTTTATTTAATTTATTTAGGTGGGGAGCATCTCAGAAAAGAACACAGAATACACATCTGTGTGATAGCTTCTTTAGGAGCTCCTTTAGTGGGTAGAGATGGCAAGATCTGTATCTGCTTATACTATCCCTTCATTGACTTTGCAGATCCTGCAGGGAGGGGGTCTAAAGTCATGGGTGAGGATATACTCCTCTGAGACACTGAATGGGACAGACTCACATCAAGTCAACCTGCGTCTGTGGGGGCCCTGTCTGGCTGAAAATTAGAAGTTTGGTACTTCTTTATATTCTGTAAGAAAAAGGTTGCGGTCAACATCACAGTGCTAAGGGCACCTCTTGGGTATGTCTGCTGGCAGCAGACATTAAACAAACTTGACTTTAAAGTGTGGCTCCACTCTAAAAACGGACTTGTAAAATTAACACCTTCTCTCCCACAAAACTGCTCTCTCTGCATATTTGGACCTATGTAAGTTGAGCTGAGTGACAAGGATATGTTTCTATTTACTTTTGCTTCCAATAGGGAGTGAGTTGGATGCTGTTTCTCTTTGTGCATAGTCAGCACAATTGTTTAGTAAGGCTAATCATTTTCACTTGGGCAACTTACTTGGGCTGATGTTGCAAAAGTCTCCCTGTTAGTAGAATTTGCCTTACACTAGGGATATCAAAGATGTGGCCCACAGAGCCATGTCATCTAGCCCTCAAGGCTAGAAATTTGGCAGAAGGGTGACCAGGGACAGCGTTAACTGCCATGGCTTTTGGGACTGCAGCAGTTGCTGCTTGTCCTGCCACCAAAATTTCCGACAACATGTCGAGTTCTGCAGGCTGGATCCAGGGTGCAGAGCAGTGTCATCTGGCTTGTGGGGGCCTCTCCATGGGACTGGAAATTCGGTAGTGGGATATGTAGTGGCTGCCACTGCTTCAAAGGTCATGGTAACTAATTCAGTCACTGCTTCCCTGCTGCCAGATTTCTGGCCCCACAGGCCAGATAGCATGGCTCTGCACTCTGGATCAAGTGTGCAGGGAGCCCCATGATACCAGACTGCAGGTCTTAGTAAGTTCGACATCTCTGCATTTATGGCAGTGTTGATTGTTAAAATTAAGAAACAAGTCTGATTCTCAGATAATGGATTAAATTCACAAAATTTGGCAGTTAAAACCCTTTCTATATGTAAACTGAGCACAATTCATATAGAAATAATTGAAACTTAATAAAAAGTGTTCCCTGATCTTTTTCAAAGACAATATTTTTCAGAGAGGGACTGCATTTAAATGATGGATGATGATGAAACTTGTGTGAGCCCAGCTCAGCTTTCATTTAGAGGAGTTAATTCAGCTATGTGACCATTGCTTCTTTCAGGGTTAAATTAATTTGATACTTGAAGATATTAATTTGGGGCAAAACATTTGCAAAATTAAAATGAATTTCTAACTGGGCAGTTCAGAAAAGAAGTATAATTTAGTGGTATATTATAAATAATGGAGAACTGTGTTTAGTAAGTGAAAGTTATGACTAATTAATTATGGTACTTCAGTAACTGATACAGTAACTAGGGGAGGGTAACTGGTAGTATAACTAGGGGTGTGCTAGCCTTGGGTACCCCATTGCTCTCTGTACCTTCCACTCTTCAGCACTTGGCATTTCCCAGCTCCCCAGTGTGAAATAACCATGCCCAGCCCTACCCCTACTGTTTAGCACTTGACAGCATCTCTGCCCAAGGCACTGAAGTTACTAGTTATCTCTGTTGGTAATATATATACATCTCAGTTGTTTAATTCAAAACAAAAAGAATCTAAAAAAGCATAGCAAAACCAAGTGAAGGGAAAAAAGTTAATGTGAGGGTGACTGGAGATACTGGGCCAGAACCTCAGCAGATATAAATTGTCATAGTTCTACTGAAGTTAATTGAACTAGGCTGATTTGCACTTTTTTTTTTCTATGTTATAAAAATCATAATGTCCCTATAAAGAAAGAAACTCTTATTATTCCATTATGTCAATGGGATAATGAGGTACAAAGACATTTTCTTATCCAATATCACACTTCAGAGATGGGAAAAGTACTTGGGAATTCAGACTCAGTCTCTTACTTAAGTTTAAAGTTCTGTCTTAGTAAAAACAAAAATATTAACACTTACAGAAGACCTTGTACCTTGAGAATCTTTTCCTACGTGGAGTATGGTTTCATCCTTACCAACTTGATCTTTGGTGCCATTGCATATGCCTTCATTAGATTAAGAAAACCCAAAGCTTTTGACATGAAAAGTATTTAAATTTCAGAGGCAACTCTGTTATCTGAGGACGAAATCCAAGATGGTAGATTTAGAGGCTTTTAGAATCCTGCTGTTTGTGCTATGGGTTTTGTTTTTCAGAGGAGGGAACTGTACTTATTAATTAAACTAATTAATATATTTTATTAAGGGAAACTATTTTCCATCTAGTTTTTCATAATTCAAGCCCTCTCTGGTAATCTGGACAAATGGAATACTGTAAGCATTTTTCCAGCAACACATTTTATGAACAGTAGATTTTGTGGGTGTCCCACACTTCTTCTACAAGTAAGATTAACATTTTCGCAAGAACTAAAAGGCCCGTTTGGCCTAATTAACTTTACTTTTTGGCCTTCGCTCTCCTGTAGTGCTGGGAAACTTGTCTGAAACATTTGGGGCATTTTGTTGGCATGAAGTGGGGGAAAAAGAGAGATTGCATTGTGACCTTGATTTATGCAAATGAGGTGATGGCTATTTCCTTTTTATGACTGTTCAAAGATGCATAAAATTGTATGGATATTCAGTCAATGGGCTAGGTCTTGTAACAAATAAATTATTGTATCTTTAAGATGGAAAATAGATGTTTTAAAAAATATGGATGATGAAATAATGGCTTAGCTTAGAATCAACACTTTTCAGTTGTTATTTTATATAATGTCTTCCTTAGAAAGGAGTGTGGGTTTTTTTCAAACTGTAAAGCAAAGGATCTCATCACATAACAATATTAAGAAAATAAGTAATGCTTGACTGTCATCAATTTGAGGAGTTTGGGGAGCTGATAGCATTTTTTTAAAGATACAGGATAGTGATATTTTTTCTTTATTTTAAAAAAATAGAGCAGTTATCTGATCAATTAAACATGAAACTTGTTTCCTAAACTGTACCTGTGTAATGCAAAAGAAACATTCACACGTCATCACAAACTTTTAAAAATTTTATTCAAGTCACCAAAATCCCTTAATGTGTTTAACATTTTCCAAGACCTAGACAAGACTGCTTTGTTAAAATAGCCTTGAAAATTGTTATAGTAATATAATGCAGCAATTGACACCTCCTTTACTGAAAACAGTCAAAAATGGAGATCTCTGGAAGTCTAACACTATTTTCAGGCTAGACATTTTGAATACTGTTTTTATCTTCTTTTTTTTTTTTTAATTTGCTCAATTGTAAGGTCATATGATTTAGTTCCTTCTTTACCAGTGAAAAAGTTTTTAGTTCAGTTTATAATGTATTAAATGACTCCCATCCTCTGCTCTGGAGCCCCTCCTAAATTTAAAGTTTGCCTCCCATATGTGAATAGGTCTGTCTGTCTGTCTCGATGGATATATCTATCTATCTAGATCAAATAATAAATAGCTGTTTTATACACGTAATTGTCAATAAGCTACTTACTTACCAGTAAGAATATTGGTTAAAAAAAAGGATAAAAAATGCTCACTTAACACGACTCATTGCCCATTGCCTAATTCAGTATGTGCTAAGTAAACCAAGTGTTTTGAGGAGCGTCAGACAATGCTTGACTGGCTTTCCCTTGTTATTTATATTGTGGGAATTCAGTTTATGTGTGTCTGCTGCCTGCAAAGGCAGCAATACAGTCTGGGGAGGGAGGTGGTTAATGGTGGTAGTCCTATTAACTATTTCCTCCTGGGAAAGTACATAAACTCTTTGAAAGGTCTTTGAAACTTAAGTTTGAGGAAAAAAATGCAACTAACATCTGTTTGATGGAGAATTAGATTGATATTTTGATAATGAATTTGGTATGGCAGATTTGTGGGAGATAAAATGTGAGAGTTTTTGAAAATGAAGCCAAGAAATTTTAGTTTGTGCTAAAAAGGGGGAAGCCAGTGGAAGATGCAAAGAGGTAGGTGACATGGCCTAATGAAACATCTCAAAAATGATTTTTTGTTTGTTTGTTTGTTTGTTTCTTCTTCTTTTTTTTTTTTTAGTGCTTTCTCCTTCCACATTAATTTCTTAAATTACCCTTTCACCTCTTTGGCCTGAACTTCATGGTCGTAGTCTTTGACAGCATTACAAGGCTATGGCTTTGCAGGCTTTTCCTTCTCTGTTAATTTTTGCAGCAATTTATCTGCTCATCCAGTTTCTTGTTGTCAACTTGTATCAAGTTGATTTGATGTTCTCAACAAAATAGTTTAATCAATTTCACATACATGGGTTACCTGGACTTTGAAGATAGACCACAAAAGTAGGTTTGGTGTTTATTCAAGGCTTTGGCTGCTTCATGAGTACCATGAGCTAAGCCATCATGGGTAAGTGCTGTTTGTATGAGCATCCTGAACAGATACAAGCAAAGTTTGATTGTGTTTATTGAGGTCAGAGAAAAGAATGCTGCAAGAATGAAAAATGAAGTGAAAACCTGGACGCAAGTTTTAGCCAAGTGGATAGATGGGGAGGGACTACCTTAGAAATGTTATGTATAGCCTAAATATAATGGCTAGAGCGATGTCTCAGTCAAAGGTGATACCCTGTATATGGGCCTGAGTGATGAGCAGGATGGTGTTATTGTCCAGAGTTATTGAGAAAATAGATGGGAAGAGTGTTTAGGAATGGGAATATTGAGAGTTCTATTTCAACAAGGAATTATAGTTGATTTGTGGATGTTTACCTGGATGTAAAGTAGAGTGGAATAAGAGAAGGAGGTCAAGATGAGAACCCTTGAGTACACGCATGTAAAGCTGGGAGTGAATGAGAAGGATCCTCTTAAGAACACACTGAAGTAGGGAGAGAACTAGGAAAGGACAGACACAAAAGCCAAGGAAGGTAAGCTATTAGGAAAAGAGAAGCGCCAGTGAAAAAGCACCATGGTTAGTGGTGTGAAAGGTGGTTAGTAAGTCAGGGAGAATGGGATGGAGTTACTGGTTTCCTGAGCTTTGCCTAGGAGAAGTTCATTCCTCAGTAAAAAGTGTAACAAGAATAGTTTAAGTAGAAAGTAAGGTTTTGTATGATTAGGCATAATCATCACTAAGTTAGAATAAGCATAATGGGTCAGATTTTACCATACTCATTCATGTTGAGTAATGCTTTACTTTTTAAGCTGTACCGCTGAATCGTAATGAAATTGATAATCTGAAAATCTTAACCTCTGTGTAGGTTGTGGTAGAATAGTGACATTATTTTGTGTTAGAGGAATCATGTTCAAAAGCTAGTTTATTTTGGAGTGTACTTACATTCACTTTGGAATAACTGGCTATCTAAATTCCAGGTACAGAAGTGTTAGTTTAAATTGGCTCAAGAAAGTGCAAGCACTAGAATGGTCTTTGAATTATACCTTATGCTCTGTAACTCTGTCTTCCCATAACAAATGGATAGTTTACTTTGTAATGAAAAGATAATAGTCACATAAACCACCACCATAAAATTAAATAATCAAATGGAAGGTGAACTGCATTTTATTCAGCTGTTACTATTTGCACATTTCTTATTCATTTTACAAGTGCATGCTTCATATGATCAGTTCTTTTAATATAAGTCACAAAGGCTGGATTTTTAAAGGCATTTCAGCACCCAATTCACATTGATTCTACTGAAATGTTAATTAGGACCCTAAATACCTCTTTAAAAGTGTTGGTCTAAGATCCTGATTCAGGACTTACATAATAAGCGTGTGCTTAACTGCCGGGTTGAATAGGGGCCAGTATGTGGTGTGTGCCTTAATTGTGAATGCATCCTTATATATATAAATGGAAGAAGGCCAAGGTTTTAAATAAATTATCTTCAGCAGCATTACCATCTAATCAGTAATTTAAAATTGCATGTGAAATAGTGCTGTCTTCAAGCAATGATGTATTTGTAGCAGACCATTTGTACCAGATGTAAAGGTACGAGCTTCAGGCCAAGAGCACTTGGAACAGGGGTAGGCAAAATACAGTTTACGGGCTGGATGCAGCCCAAGGGATTTTTGTTTGGCCCATAGTGTGTCCTTTAATCATGGTGCAGGAGCAGAGGATAGCATGGGCCCTGACATGTGGCTGGTCCTTCTGTCCATGGGTGTGCAGTGGGGCCAGGGCAGCATGGTGGCTGGACTTGCTTCCTGGCAGCCCCTACAGCAGTGGCTCCTTCTGGTTGCCACCACTGCTGCACCCAGCCCCCCTGCCTGAGCACCCGAGCCCATTTGCTTCCCATGCAGTGCTGGGGTAGGACCTGTGCAAGCAGGGTGTGTGGATAGGATGGGGCTTTAGGAGTGGGACAGGCAAACAAGGCTGGGATCATGGGGCAGGATCTTGAGGTGGTGACGATGTGGGGCCAGGGCTGGGGTACAACTGCAATCTGCTCCCCTCACACGTGTGAGGGGTGCAGGTTCCATGGGCAGGAGCATGCAGAGAGTGGATTGTGGTAACTTGAATCAAATAACGGCCCTAGCCCCAGGTCTGCACTGTCACTGTCCCATGATCCCAGTCCCATCCACCTACCCATCCTGCTCCTGAATGCTCCTCCCTCGGATTCATAGATTCATAGACATTAGGGCTGGAAGGGATCTCAGAAGATCATTGAGTCCAGCCCCTTACCCCACAGGTGGGAAGTCAGCTGGGGTCACAGGATCCCAGCACGATAAACGTCCAGTTGACTCTTAAAGGAGTCCAGATTAGGTGCCTGCACCACTTCTGGCGGCAGTCTGTTCCAGGCCTTGGGGGCTTGGACTGTAAATAATTTCTTCTTTATGTCCAGACTGAAACGGTCTTGATGAAGTTTGTGAGTGTTTGACCTTGTCATCCCATGGGGCGCTTTGGTGAGCAGGCATTCCCCCAGATCCTGTTGTACACCCCTTATATACTTATAGGCAGTTACCAGGTCCCCTCGAGCCTGCATTTCTCCAGGCTGAAGAGTCCCATAGTCACAGCCTTTCTTCATAAGACCTGTTCTCTTGCCTTCTGATCATGCACGTGGCTCTCCTCTGGACTCTCTCAAGCTTTTCCACATCCTTCTTGAATTGTGGAGCCCAGAATTGGATATAGTACTCCAACTGTGGCCTCACCAAGGCCAAGTACAGGGAGAATGATGTCCTGGGATTTGCTAGAGAAGCATCTATGGATGCAAGCCAGAGTTTTGCTCGCTTTGTCAGCTGCAACATCACATTGGTGGCTCATATTCGTCTTGTGGTCAATTATGACCACCAAGTCCCCTTTGGCTGTGGTGCTAGCAAGCGTAGCACTGCCGAGCCTACAAGCCTGCTGCGGGTTTTTCTTCCCAAGGTGGAGTACCTTGTATTTTTCGGTGTTGAAGGCCATTAGGTTTTCATCCACCCATTTTCTGAGCCTGTCAAGGTCAGCCTGGATCACTATCCTGTCCTTGTGTGTGGACGCTTTACCCCAAAGTTTGGTGACATCAGTGAACTTGGCCAATCCACTTATGACACCAATGTTGACATCATTAATGAAGATGTTGAAAAGAATAGGCCCGAAGACGGAGCCTTGGGCGACCCCACTGGTCACAGTGCACCACAATGACTGACTTCAGTCAACTGCCCCTCTCTGGGTTCGATCTCAAAGCCAGTTCTCCAGCCAGCAGACTGGGATGTAGCTGAGGCTGCAGTTGGCCAGTTTTTCTATAAGACAATCATGGGATACCAGATCGAAAGTTTTTTAAAGTCAAGATATATAACATCAATCACTTCTCCCTTGTCCAGATGATATGTCACCTGGTCGTAGAAGGAGATGAGATTGGTCAGGTAAGACCTACTTGCAACACACCCAATGCTGGGTATCCTTCAGGAAGTTGCCTTTGGCCACGTTGTCAAGAATGGTCTCTTTGTTTTTTTTTGTTCCCCCCCCCCCAAGATCTTCCCTGGAATAGAGGTCAGGCTGGACCAACAAGAGGCAAAGCGCTGCTCGACCAGGTACTGGCAACGGGGAATAACTTAATTAGTGACTTAATGATAGAAAGGAAGCTGGGAGACAGTGACCATGAGCTGATCACCTTCACCATCTACTGTAAAGCAGGCAAGTCAGTCAGCAAAGCAGAAGTCCTCAACTACAGGAGAGCTGACTTTGACAAGCTCAGGGGGCTTGTTGGCAAGGCCCTATGGGACTGCGACCCAAAGGGGAGGGGAGTTCAGGAAGAATGGTTGCTCCTCAAGGGAGTGATCCTGGAAGCTCAAGCAATGTCTATCCCGCCTCGGAGGGATGGGCCTGTAGCTCCCTGCATCTACTTTCTTCCCTTTCTTGAAGGTAGGCACCACATTGGCCTTCTTCCAATCTTTGGGCACTTTGCCTGAGTGCCATGAGTTCTTGAACACCCATGCCAGTGGCACAGCTATGATGCTTGCCAGCTTCTTAAGTACCCTGGGGTGTAAGCTGTCTGGGCCAGCTGACTTGAAGGTGTCCAGCCTCTCAAGGTGTTCCTTCGCATGGTCAACATTGATGAAGGGGAACAATTCTCCCTCGCTGTGGTTGTCCTGTACTGTATTGAGCAGGGCCGTCCCTTGGGGCTGGTGAAAAACCGATGCAAAATACCCATTGAGCAGTTTGGCTTTTTCTTGGGTTGTCAGTTGACTCATCTGGTTCAGCAGGGGTCCAGTGTTACACTTGCTTTTTCTCTGGCTCCCCAAATATCTAAAAAAGGACTCTTTATTGTCCTTGATACTATAGCCAGTTGGAGTTCAGTCGCATTCATGGCTTTCCTGGTTCACCTACAGGTCCAGACCAGTGCAGAGCACTCCTCCTTTGGGGTGGATCCAGTCTTCCTTCCTTTATAGGTCTTTATTTTGAGATGCAGGAGGTCCACTAGTTCCCTGCAGAGCCAGGGGGGCTGCTGTGCCCTTTTGCTGCCTTTCCTCTGAGGCAGGATAGACATTGCTTGAGCTTCCAGGATCACTCCCTTGAGGAGCAACCATTCTTCCTGAACTCCCCTCCCCTTTGGGTCGCAGTCCCATAGGGCCTTGCCAACAAGCCTCCTGAGCTTGTCAAAGTCAGCTCTCCTGTAGTTGAGGACTTCTGCTGTGCTGACCTGACTTGCCTGCTTTACAGTAGATGGTGAAGGTGATCAGCTCATGGTCACTGTCTCCCAGCTTCCTTTCTATCATTAAGTCACTAATTAAGTTATTCCCCGTTGCCAGTACCTGGTCGAGCAGCGCTTTGCCTCTTGTTGGTCCACAGACTTCTTCAGTCAGAGCTCATCCACGCACATGAGGAAGCTTTGCAACCATTCAGATGTGGTGGAGTGCTTTTCCCAGAAAATGTCAGAGTAGTTGAAATCTCCCATGACAACCATGCACTGGGAGCATGCAGCCTCAGCTAGTTCCTTGGCGAATTCCTGGTCAAGCTCTTGATCCTGAGTCGGAGGTCTGTAGTAGACTCCCACCACTGTGTCTCCTGTGCATTGTTTGCCATAGATTTTGACCCAGAGAGTCTCCAGTCGTCCCCCCTGGGTACCAGTGTCATCTTGCAGGGATGCATAACTTTCCTTGACATAGAGATCTACCCCCATGCCCCTTTTTTCCACACAATCTCTCCTGTACAAGGTATAGCCATCTTTACCTATGGCCTAGTCATAGGTGGAGTCCCAATGGGTCTCCGTTATTCCTATGAGATTGTAATCCTTTATGTTTAGCAGGAGGACCAGTTCCTCTTGTTCCCAAAGCTCCTGGCATTGATGTACAGGTATGTAAGTGTCTCATTGGGGCCCTTACCTTCCCTACAGATTGCTCTGGGGCTGGGTTAGGGGTTGGGTTCCCTTGAGTGACTTAGCCTGCAGGGTTTATAGAAATTGCCCAGTGGGCTTCAAGTGGTGGTACTCCCCCCATTCCCTGGTGGGCTTGGTTTAAAGCCTGGTCAAGCAGGTCAGCTTTAACCTCAGCTTTAAACCATCTTGGCTGAGTGCACAGCAGAGCTGTGATATGCTCCCCACACACCCCTGTGATGGGTACCGGTTCTATGGGCAGGGGCATGTGGGAAGTAGAATGCAGTTCTGCTCTGGGCTCCAGCCCCATTCTGTCACCACCCCGTAATCCCAGGGTCTCCGTGGAGACTGATCGGGATGTGCCCAGGCAAGGTATGTGGCTAGGCAGATGGGATGGGACCACTTGGGGAGTTTTGGAGAGCTGCTGTGCAGGGAGGAGGGAGGAGAAGGATGCTGACTCAGCCTGCAACAGTTCACCAAAACTCCTTATTTGGCCCGCGGGCCCAAATAATTGCTCACCCCTGACTTAGAATTGAATGTTTTTGACCTGGAGGGATGTGGGGAGTGGAGTTCCCCTGGGCTTGGTCCTAGGGCCTGTACTGTTCAACATCTTTATCAGTGATCTGGATGTGGGTGTGGAATGCACGCTGTCCAGATTCACTTATGACACCAAGTTGTGGGGCGAGATGGGCACGCTGGGGTGGGGGGGACAAATTTACAGAGGTAGGTGGATGAGAATAGGATGGAATTCAGCACAGAAAAGTGCAGGGTACTGCATCTAGGGAGAAGGAACCAGCAACACACCTATAGGCTGGGGAACACCCTTGTCAACGCGGTGGCAGAAAGGGATTTTGGAGTCATTGCTGACTCCAGGATGAACATGAGCCACCAATGTGAGGAAGTGGTCAGTAAAGCTAACTGCACCTTGTCATGCATCTATAGATGTATCCAAAGCAGGTCCAGGGAGGTGATCCTTCCCCTCTACGTGGCATTGGTCAGGCCACAGTTGGAGTACTGAGTCCAGTTCTGGGTGCTGCACTTCAAGGGGGATGTGGCTAGCTTTGAGGGGGTCCAGAGGGCCATTTGCATGGCCAAGGGGCAGCAAGCAGGCCTTATGAAGAGAGGCTAAAGGGCCTGAACCTTTTTAGCTTCCACAAGGGAAGGCTGAGATCTGGTGGCCATTTACAAACTCACCAGGGGGGATCAGTGAGAAATGGGGGAGGCTCTGTTCCCCTGGGCACCGCTGTTGCTAGGAATAATGGCCACAAATTGCTGGAAGATTCAGGCTGGACATCAGAAGGCATTATTTTATAGTTATTGAAACTGGTTTAAACCTGTAACAGGACATAAGTTCAGTGCACGTAAACAGTTTCAAAATGGCTGAAACTGGTTTAAGATAAACCTGTTTGAATGCAGTATCAGACTTAACAGATTTGGGTCAAACTGGTTTATCCAGTGTCTCTCGAGGCCCTTTCCTGGTTTAAGTTAAACCAGAGTCCCCCAGCATTTCAGATGCTTTGCAGCCCTGGGCTGGGCTCTTGGCTTCAGAAAACAGGGCAGCCCTACCCCTCTGCTCCCTAGCTAGAGCACCGGGGGACACTTCAGGCACAGCAGGGTCTGCCTATCTTCCCTTCCTGCTTGCTGCTCATGCAAGGATTTCCTCCCTCCCATCTCCCACAGCATGATCCCCAGCCCCCTGGACCCTAGCCAGCATGTGGTATGCTAGCTAATGCTCTGTGTGTGTGTGTGTGTGTGTGTCTCCAATTTCACTGGGACAGGACAAAGGCAGACAGAACAGTGTTCACTTAGGGCTTTGTGGAGCTAATCAGCAGATCAGCTGGTAATGTCCCTCCATTCCTTCCTTGGAAAAAGCCATTTAAGAAGAGCTTGAACTAATGAGAGAGGCTTTTGTTTTGTTGATGTGCTAATAAACACTGTTATCAGCCCCCTGTTCGTTTTATCAGCCCCCTGTTGGTTTGCAGCCCTGTCAGGTTTGCAGACTGTATGAAGAAGCAAGGAGAAGGAGATTGAAAAGCTCAGTATCATCAACTTGATATGGTCCTATATACGTGAGGTGATATAAAAAAGGGTTCCTCTGTGTTTTTGTTGCCTTGAATCATAGTAGGTTGGGATAGAATGATGATGATGGTGGAAATTACATTTTCCCCTGCAAATCAAAAAAACATTCAGGCCAAATAAAACATGCAGCATCTTTTTTCAGTGTTGTGTGGCCAGAACTTAGTGTTGCCTGATTTGTTAACTATAATGACTTAGCAGGTCATGAAACAGACTAGAAAGGGGAGGTGGTTGAAGCAACGGCATAACGGATATATATATATATCAGGTGAATCCATTTGAATTGAGTCATGAGAAAGTTAAAGATGTCATTTGTTTTGAGCTTGTGCTATTTTTCTTAAAGGTAATAGAGATTTTTTTTGTGATATATGTGCAACCATGAACCATTAAAAGAAACAAACAACCCTTTTTCTAGCTGCTCAGAGCAAATTCTCCCCAACTGTATGTATCTATATATTTGTGCTATATTTATTTACTTTTAAAGAAATGAGTGAGTAGAAGTTCAGTAAAAGTAGACAATGAAAATAAAATTGGTATTCATTCCACTGGAGCAGTCCCATTTAAAGCTTAGTTCTTAGGACACTGTCAGAATACAGCATATTTTAACCACATGAGTAAGTCTTGTTGACATGCACAAACCATGCTGCAAGCATCAAGCTCTAAATGGTGTTCACTGGAGCCTTTTGCAGGGTTCCTACTTGGGTGAAATTCATCTGTAGTATGTTTAATAAACATGTAACCTGATAGAACAGAAGTTTTGCTAGTATTTGATCTCATTTCTGAGATTTTTTTTTCTGAATTTGACATCTGATAAATATGTTGTTATTACTGTCTTGCATGCAGGTGGAGCTAAAATGTATTTCTTCCTATGCCTGTACTATTTAGAAAAAAAGAGAATAGAGTTGCAGCATCATTTTTATTTTTCTAAATGTAATTGAAGTAATTATCTACTTTGAAATACGAAGTTTAATGCATATGTTGTTGTACTTCCAACTAGTTACTGAGAGAGATTAAAATTACTATAAGATATCCCACTATTTGTCATGTTTCACTTCCAGTAATCCTTCAAACTGGAAATTAATAAACAACATAGTTCAGTGATGCAGCTACCTATGTTCTTAGAACTCTATAGTTGGTGGGAGGATAATGGGTGAGATCAGTGCTGAGAAGGGAACAGAATTACTAATATCTGCTCAGAAGCTCAATTCTTTAGTAACTATGTCATTGAAGCTTCAGTTCAATGAAAAAGGTTATTTTTAGAGGAAACAGGTGGCAGATGGTAGCAGTAAAATTCTGAATGTTAATTGACTTTCTAGAAGCATCAGAAAAATGCCGTTTTGATTGCAAAAAAAAAAAAAAATTGGCATCCAAGCCATAAGTAATTTCTTGCCCTGCACACACATCCAACCCTGCCCCTAACAAAAAACCACTGTTTACTGAGCATTGGAAGCAACAGTGGTATACCATACAATTTTGGAGTCCAGATCTACTCTGATTGCCAGCAGAGACAGGCTATACAACTTGTTAGTTTTCTGTTATATATATATTTTTGTGGCTGAGGTAAGGAGATTTGAAGAATCTGGAGGGTAAGGAAAGGCAAAGCCTGATAGTTTGGGAAAGGAAAATTTTCCCAATAAATACAAATGCTGACTAGAGAGAGAGGATTTGTTAAGAGTCCAAAAAGACTTGTTAGTGCTTTGGAGACTTAAGATCATCCCTTGTATACTGTGGTTTCCAGCCTGAAAAAGCATAGTCACATGTTAACTTTTTTTCAAACTTTTAAGAGTTTTTCTTACCTTAAAACATTTTAAAATACGAAGCAAGACCATTTTTTTTTTTCTTCATTCTTTTTTTCTTAGTCAAGTTAGAGGCCTGGATTGATCTACTTTAACACTTGCCAACATGGTATTCCTTTATGGAAGTGCTTTTTCTTTTTCTAATTTTTTTATGAGGAGTAGAAGATAAGAATAGAAAGTACAGCATGTAGCAGTGCCATTTTTGAAAACATCCCGGACACATACTAGCCAGAGGTAGGGTTTGAAAATGAGGGTGAGGTCCCCACAAATGTGGAACAGTATGCCCTACTTGAATTCACTGGGAAACATGGTATCAGAATCTAGTCCTAATTTTTCTTGTAATAGGAAATGGGCTTGTGTAAACAGAAAAAAAGTTGTTTGGTATAATTTATATGGGCTTTGAGAGAAATCTGTTATTGGCATGGTTTTCAAAACGGTAAACTATTCTAACTTGATTATTCTTTAAGGCAGGTAGATAACTGTATTTGCATGGATTTTTTTTCCAGTGTTCATAAAGTAGAGACATCCTTTCCTCACAAATACTGGAGGTACAAAATAACGTCACAGAAACAGTTGAGGACTAACTAAATATGTATGGAGCACCTTTGCATTTGTTTGCTTATACATTTAAGAGCAGCTACCACCATTTGGAATGTATGTGAGATATTTGAATATGAAATATATATTTATGCCTTGGATGATTACATTCATTTTGCATGAAAATACGGGTATACAAATTTGCATGTATTATCGAATACAAACCTCAAGTCCTAGATTAGAAATCTGAGTGTAAAAGGGAATATAACATAATATAAACTATTTTAATGAATATATGCATTGTTTTCTGTGTTTTCACTGGAACAAGAAGCTGTTTTGGTAGATCCATTACCACTATTTCTCTAGATGAGGAAAGGCTAATTGTAGCTGTTGCTTGGGAAGAGAGAAAAATGGATTTATAGTGAGTGTAGTGCAGAGAGAGTTAGTGGAAGAACTGCAGTCAGTCTATCAGCCAGAAGAGCAAGAACTTTATCTTACTGAACTTTAGAGAGGAAGATGGATACTAGCGGCCAAAAATAATTGCTTCCTAATAGGAAATGCATCCTTCCTTTGGCTAGTACGAGGTGATCCCTGAATTGAGGACTATGACAGCATTTAAAAGGATGTTGCTGAAATATTTTTTTGCCATAAATTCTCTTTGTGAAACTGGAACCCTTCCGGTTTTGCAGCCTGTTTGCACTGGAAGACTTTGATCTTAGATATTCTTTGGATGTATCTTCAGGTTCAGTATGGGATAATAAAATCATCTGAATATTTTGGCTAGTCAGTTATGAACTTAGACTCCCAAGTAATCTGAAGGATGCCTTAATGTCCTTGCAGCAGATGCCAGAGTCTCTTATTTCTGAACTTGAAGGCAGCCGCATTACCTCCCTGCTTTAGAACTAAATATGGAGGTTTGGTTTTCTGAGCTGTGTTTTGTAGAACAGGAAGTTTTGTATCATAGTCAAAGACTTACGTGTCTTAAAACGAAGGCAGCATTCTCCAACTTTAATATTGAAACTCAGAAGGCACCAGCTGATTGAAAGGAAGTTACTATGAAGGCAGCCAACTGAAATCATAACTGTACATTCTATTTCTTATGCATAGTCATCTGTACTTGGGTCTGGGGGCTTCTAAAGCCCTGTAAACTCCTGTGCTTACTATGCTTATAGTTTATCTTATTGCTTCTTTGCCTACTTTTGAGGGAAATTTTGTTTTCAGGTTTACCCATGCTAGACTCCATAAAAGTCAACAAACACTGACTAATTTATTACCGATACAGTCAGTGGGCCTATTTCTTATATGGTTAATTTGCTTATGCTCCAAAGTAACTTAATTGACCCTACTTCTGATCTAAAGAGTAGTAAGCTGGAGTTAGCCAGAGTCCACCAACACCAAAGACTGATATTTCAGATTTATAACTGGGACCAGAATTCAGCCCAGTCTCTTTAGATGTGGGTTGAGGCACATAACTGGATATGGTGTTTGTTTATTTAGATTTATGTAATTAGTTGGCCTGTGGAATCAACAGAGGGATTCAGGTTCCATGTCTTTCACTCTGGTGCTGTACCTTACCTGAGCACTAAACTTATTTTAAATGCCCTTGAAAGAAAAGGGTTAATAAGAACACTTGTCTGTATGTTCAAGGAAACAGTACAACTGGGGAGGGTGTGTGTGTGTATGGGAGATATTTAGTTGGCATCAAGCTTTTTATTACTGTAGCAGTCTGTTGAAGCCAGAGGTTATAGCCCAGCTGCAGGCAGTAATGTTAAGTACAGGATGCTCAGGAGGACTGGGCCAGCTGAGGGAGATAATTAGTGACCAGAGGAAGTTAAAAGCCTCTCAGGGAAGGGAAACCGGGGAGTCGGGAAGAAAGAAGATGAGTGGCCTGGTCAGCAGCTACAGTACCAGACTCTAAGGGTCTAGGAAAAGACCCAGGGTCTGTGAGACTATTGTGGTGCTGCTGCTCCCAGAAACATAAGTCACAGCCAGTGTGAGAAGAAAGACTGTAGTGAACAAGAGCAGCAGTACACTGGGGGCCCTTTCTCAGGGGCTGAAGAAAACTGCAGCATGTGAATTGACCCTTTATGAACTGTATTTATATAAGTGTTTGTGGACTGACTGATCTAGGAGGATGCCTGTGGGACAGGCGTGCCCTGGAAATAAAGGCCTGTATCATATTTAAAGGCTTTGTGAACTAAGCAGTAACTTTGAACCTGTTATAATCACATCATCTTGGATCTTAGAAAATAACTGTCATGCTTGATTAAACTTTGACAGAACTATATTAGCATATGGACCAGTTTGTGTGTTTTGTTTTGGGTTTATTCTTGATGATGGATATGCAGATGTAAGAAATTTCTTTTCTGCCAGTTCCTGAGCTTGTTTTCCATATAGTTTCATGAACCTTTTGGTCAATGCAGGAATATTTTAAAATAGTAAATTATCACTTCATATTATCAACCAGCAGAAAACAACAATGACTTCTGTTGAAAACTTACTGTGGTATAAGTTAACAGCACCTTTAAAAGAGTTCTTAATTGTCAACAGGTTTATGTTTAAATTGTGCTTCAAATAGAGAGCACAAGGTTTTGTTTTGAGTTGGACTCTAAGTACCTTTTACCTCTAACCATTTTTCTAAAGGCAAACTACATTACTCTATCAGAATTTAAGCAAATGAAGGTTATCTTAGTGGTTACACAATCCTGTGTAGAGGATTTTAAGGGGAAGAGTACAACAGAAGAGCAAATGCTGCAGGAGCTTGATAGCAGAGAGCATAAAGCTAAGAAAATCCCTTATCCAGAAGTGAAATGCTGGTAAATGGTATGCTATTTTTTTGATGCAGCCCTGAGCCTGTAACGCTGTAGTGGACAAACTGATTCAGACTTTGAAGGGAAATTATCCCAGGAAATAAAGAAAAAAAATTCTCTGCTTTTACCTTGAGGGGGAAGGTCTACACAGAGTGTTGATATGATAATCTCGGGCTGTAAATCCATAAACCATTGGAATTGAGGCTGTTAAAATGCTTAACAGTTTTAATACATTATTTAACTGTATATACCACACACAGTTAAGCAATTGTAGTTGTTTGTTTCCATTAATGTTCTGTGGTTTAAATATTAGTTAATACAAATAAATGCATGGAGCAACAGCAGGTTCTTTTCTCTCTCTATATATAGATAGATAGATATAAAAAAATAAGTAAATTTTTGAGAGGGTCTTGAGCAGCAAAACAAATTCAGGCAGGGCCCGGGTGAGTGTGGGGAAAGAGTAAAACTCAAAAGAAGGAGAAAGGGTAGGTGGGAAAGGCCCAGCGAAAAGCAGGGAAAATGAAACTAAAGGCATGGGTGTTCATTTCTAGCACTGTACATGTCTGATTATTTTCTACCACTAGATATTTTTTGGAAGATGGAGCAGTACAGGCCTTCAGCCTGGAACATCGCCCTCTCACATGCTCCTCACACTTTCTTAAGATGGCATCATCCTTGTCTGTTCCACTCTTCCCATTCCCAGAGGGAAGTGAAGCAGAGGAGAAAGGGTTTGTGTGCTTCCCCAGATGGGGGACACCCAGGTTTGGGGAATGGGTGAGGAATCTTTCCCTATCATAGACCAGTCTGGGAGGGGAGGAGAGCAGCAGGGCTAAGCTCCCATGCTGTTCTCCAAACCAGGCAAATCTGTTGCTTCCTTTCCTTTCTGGACCGCACTTGTACAAGTGTTCATTTTTGTTGATACTTGAAAGGTATTTCTCCTAGAGCGGGCATGTTTTCCCCCAGGACAAGCTGAGTGAAAGCTTGTAGGGGCTTAGTTCCTACTGGGAGAGCAGTGATAGAAATATAATGCTTTCATGTGGCTTAAGTTGCATGATGTCATGGTAGATATTATATTAGACCTTTTAGCTACCAACTATAACCAATGCATGGTCTGGATGAACATAATTGCTTTAAAAGGGGGAGTAGCAATTTGGGAGTGCACATCAGCTTTTACCATTTAAATATTAAATATGCATGATGTCGTAGCAAAACTGGTTATCTAGATCTCCCTAACTTTCTTTAAATGAAACAGGGTTAATTTTTTTTCACTTTTGGAATGCTTATTTTTGCTACAAAATCCTGTAGATATAGCATTTGTCTTGTAACAACTTAAAGCCTTATCATTTGTAACCATTTCAGTTGTTGTGTCTTTTGGTACCCCTAATTAAAACAGAAATAAAACTGAGGCTGTGTACACATGTTAAAATGATTTGGAAGAATTCTCCCAAGTTTGTTTTCCTGGCAGAAAAACTTGCTTTGAGACTCCTGAACAGATATTTGAATGCTGAGCTTTTGAGAGCAGAGAGCTTACCATGCTGACACTGTACAGTCATGGGGCCTCTGCCCACATCTTAGTATACCCTGCAGGCTCCCTAAGTCTGCCTGGGCAGAGAATGGCAGTCCAGGGTGGCCCTGATTGACTAACCCAGAGTGCTCAGAGTCAGCCTGTGTATCCCAGCAGCACACTGGATTTTGAAGGGGGCATGTTCTGCTCCCTGCTTGGCAGGAGCTACAGAGTCCAGGGAGTGACATGGTCTTCCCATGGGAGAGGCTGAGACAAAGCACTCCGGGATGCTGGAAGACTGTGCTGTGAAATTTATCACAGCCCTTTAATCCTATGCCCATGGCCTCCTGGCACAGCTGTGAAGCTTTATGATTAGTGAAGCCTCCTTATGCCCATCCTGATGCAGTGCAGTCCTGCTCCCCCAGTTTAAGGTCTGTGGCTGAATGCCTCATTTTGTAGCCCTTAAACATATCATGAAGTGTGAATAGATGTTGACTTTTTGATCAATCTCATTGTAGTACTGATTCTAGTCAAAATACAGACTCATGGAAGTCAGGAAATTGTAAAGCAGCTCCTCCCACCTATTTTGCAGCAAACTTAACTATGTCTCTGTACATTTAACATATGATCTTCATACAGTAAAACTGGCATTGTGATGCATTCTTTTGTCAGTAGCACAATACAGTGCAAAGGGAAGAAGCCCTACTGTTTCCTATAGCTCTTCTATCTGAAAGGATGCAACTGCAAGAGACAGACCATTAGCTGGGAGAATACACAGGACCCCCCTGCTCTTGACACTAATCTGTTTGCAAACTCAGGGCCTCAATTCATATTACCAAGTGTATGGTGTACAATATGACACATTGTATAAGTTGACCCCATGTTTCCACTCAAAAAAGTTAGGATTTTCATAGATCCTGTGTATAAGTCGACCACACCTTGCAGGAGGGTGGCTGGTGAGAAGGCAGCAGGGATGGTGTACAAGGCACTGGAGGTGGAGGGGGGGATTATGTAAGAACTGGATCTGGGTGGGCAACTCCTGGCCTGCTGGCAACTCACCTGATGGGCCCAATTTCTTTTTCTGGTGGTGGCTGACTGCTTCCCCCTTCCCCCCATGGCTGGGAGGTGAGCTGCTGCTGAGCTGGGCAGCCCCTGAGTTGTGGGGGGGCCCGGTCCTTCCCTCCATGATGGCAGCGGCCCCCAGGCTCTGTGTTACCTGAGCTCCCAGGGGCCCAATCCAACTTCCCTGGAGCATGCCACCCTCCCATGTGGTAAGGCGCCAAAACGGTGTTCAGCAGAAGTATTGATGTGGTGTGTAAGTTGAGGTAAATTTTTTTTGTGTTCAAACCTTGACCTGTACACTGTGAAATACAGTAATTAAAGTTAAATTGTACACTACTGATCCTTGTTTGTTTAATTTTTAATGACCATTTTACACTTGTACCAAAATATTTTCTGTTGTATGTGCATGTAATAAAATACTCTTTCATGATGCACAGGAAAACAGGATCAGCATTCTTATAAAAACTAGCCAATTGCCCATCAAGAATGGCAGTGGGGAGGGGGCTGGGATGGAATGCCACCACCTAATACCCCATGTTGCTGCTGTTCTGCCTCTTGCAGAGACTGGGGTGGGGGCCTCTGCCCACATCTTAGTATGCCCTGCAGGTTCCCTCAGTCTGCCTGGACATAGAATGGCAGCCCATTATATCACCTATTAAGAATTTTGTAAATTCTTACTAAGTTGGCACAATCAGAGATCCTGGTTTTCTCTGTGTAAAAATCGTAAGTGCTGCTGGCCTCAGCTCCACCACCCTCTGTTTGGTCCTCGGTGGGGGAAAGCCCAGCGGCTTTCCCCCACGCTTGGAGAACTCTGTTTGGCTGTTTCTGTCAGCCAATCAGAGCACGAATAAAGCGTTACGGACAGACAGACTTAGGCTTTAAAATATTAGAATAGTAGAGACTGATCCTGTAAATCTTTACTCATGTGATGAGTAGATTTGTAGACATACCTTAAAACTAATCAAGGTCTTAACTGTGAATTTCCTGGTTTTATAAAAGCAACCCTAACGTTCAATAATATAGGCTGGTTTTTTTCACCGAATTGTCAGCATACGAAGAAGATGTCTAATATAATAAAAAAACAAACAGGAAGGAGTTATTTTGTAACAAGAAAATTCCCAAACGCTTAACTAATTTTCTTTTTTTCAATATGCTTTTGTTAAGGTTTGGAGAGAAGTACTTTTTTTCTAGTTAGTTTTGTAGACTTTTCACATAAAGGACTTTCCCAGAAAATTGCTTGGTCCAATAAAAAGCCTTCTAGAGAGAAAAACAAGCTTCAGTGTATGAAAGCAAATAGGGAGTCTTAGCTGGGAAAAGTGAATACACTCAGTTGTCAAAAGGCACTTCAAGGAGATCTATTTTCAGCCTGACACAAGTCATTCTTCAGACCTGTGAGCTTATGGGCACTCTCTGAACTCCTGGTACCTCTGCTGCAGGGTCCAGGATGGCAGAGCAATATGAATTTTAAAATTTATGCTGTATATTGCATATTAAGAATTGCAGTAAATTCTTACTAAGATGTCACAATCAGAGATCCTGAACACAGTACTCCAGATGTGGCCTTACCAGTGCTGAATAGAGGGGAATACTCACTTCTCTTGACCTACTGGCAACACACCTACCAATGCAGCCCAGTATGCCATTAGCCTTCGTGGCAACAAGGGCACACTGTTGGCTCATATTCAGCTTATTGGCCACTGTAACCACAAGGTCCTTTTCTGCAGAGCTGCTGCCCAGCCAGTCAGCTCCCAGCCTGTACTGGTGCATGCGATTGTTCTGTCCTAAGTGCAGGACTTTGCATTTGTTCTTGTTGAACCATATGACATTTCTTTTGACCCAATCCTCCAATTTGTCTAGATCATTCTGAATCCTAGCCTTATACTCCAGCATGTCTGCTACTCCCCACAGCTTGGTGTCATCTGCAGACTTGCTGAGGGTGCACTCTATGCCATCTTCCAGGTCATTGATGCAGACCTGGAACAAAACCGGCCCCAGGACCGACCCCTGGGGCACTCCACTTGATACCAGCTGCCAACTAGACATCGAGCCCTTGATTCCTACCCTCTGAGCCCAATACTTCAGCCAGTTTTCTGTACACCATATGGTCCATTCATCTAGCCCATACTTCCTTAGCTTGCCTGCTAGAACGCTATGGGAGACCATATCAAAAGCCTTGCTAAAATCAAGGTACACCACATCCACTGGTCTCCCTACATTCACAGAGCCAGTCACCTCAGCATAGAAGGCAATTAGATTGGTCAGGCATGATTTGCCTCTGGTGAATCCATGCTGCCTATTCCTAATCACCTTTTTTCCCCTCCAAGTGCTTAGAAATAAATTCCTTGAAGATCTGCTCCGTAATTTTTTTTCTAGGGACTGAGATGAGGCTGACTGGTCTGTAGTTCCCTGGATCCTCCTTTTTCCCTTTCTTAAATATGGGCGCTATGTTTGCACTTTTCTAATCATTTGGGACCTTTCCTGATTGCCATAAGTTTTCAAAGACGCTAGTCAATGGCTCTGCAGTCACATCAGCCAATTCTGTCAGTACCCTCAGGTGCATCCCATTCAGCCCCATGGACTTGTTCATGTCCAGCTGTTCTTCTATCCAGGCTGCCTGGCAGCCATGTGCATGTGTGATTGTGCACATGCACATGGGGCCCCCTGCCTGCCTCTCTGTTTCCCACTGCCCCAAACCTCTTGCAGGCTGGAACTCTGCCAGCCTGCAGAGAGCTTCTTGCAAAAGTGGAAAACCTGTTTCTCCATTAAAATTAAAAATCTGTGTTTTTCTTGGTTAAAAGGGAAAATCTGTGGTTTTTTTCCATTTTTCCACAGGGAAACAGAAAACATGGATCTCTGGTCATGATGCTTTTTGCACTGAAACTTAGTTTGGAACCTACTGTCACTGACCAATATCATGAGAGTGTGTGTGTGTGTGTGTGTGTGTACCAATTTATGTATGTAATATATGTTGGGGCTCTTGATGTTGTAAGAAATCCAGATAGTCTGAAACAGAAAATACTGACAACAACTGCAGTTTAAAAAGGAAGCCAGAGTCTCCAGCTCACCATCTGAGAAATAATGTTAAATTTAAACATCTTGATATACATACACGTCAGATCATTTCTGAACTTCCACTAAGCCAAAGCAGCTAGAAATGGTCATTTACTAGGATGAATAAGGTCCACATCCTTATCTAAGCTTTTTATTTAAGAAAATGTAGAAATTGGTACTAAGGAAAATCAGCGTGGGAATCTCAGATGGAAACTGCCCTTGGATTTCATGGAAGATATAATCCAAAGCAAGCAACTCATTGAGTATGAATTCATACATGAAGAGATAGTAATCCAACAGTTAATGATAGGCTGGAAGCAAGCAGGACACAGAAGATCCTGAAGGGTATTCGATGTAGCTAATGGCTGTGAGGACCAAACAGCATGTTTATTTCCATGCTCCAGCAGTGACAGAGACGGTTGTTTATAAATACAGAATCCTAGATCCTTAGCTGGTATAAAAATCAGCAGTACCCCTAGGCTACCAGCGAAGCTATGCCAACGTACATCAGCTGAAGATCTGGCCTTCTGTCACACATTCTAGAGTTTTTGTATGTACATGTTGCTGCTCATTCTGCTTTGCTATCCTAGGCCCTGCAGCAGATGTAGGTACCAGGAATTCAGAGAGCATCCCACAAGCTCACAGGTCTATTTTCAATCAAGCACGTTATTTTTTTACTATTTTGCAGTGCCTTTTGACAACCGAATGCATTTACTTTTTCCTAGCTAAGGCTGCCTATTTGTTTTCATGAGCTGAAGCTTGTTTTCCTCTCTAGAAGGCTTTTTATTGAACCAAGCAAACACTGGTAAAGGCTACAATACTAAAACAGATTAAAATACTGTTACATTACCTGTGTACCTATAGATAGGACATTGTTATTTCAATTTAGAATAGAGTTTATCAATGTGTATAACATGACTTGGATATTATATAGTCAATCAAGTATTTGGTAGAATATTCTTCCTGATTTCAGAGAGAATAAGAAATTTAGGACTTAGCACTACATTTTTAGTAAATGTCCATTGTCATGACACTCTCTCATTTTTGTCTTCTCTTTAACTTAATCCAATAAATGCAGGCACCAGCCCTGCTGGCTTCTCTTTAAGGCCACCTAAGGTTAAATGGATTTCTGAAAACAGTCACAACAGAGGCAGATCACTTCACATGGTTCTCTAACAATGGTAAAATAAAATATTACTTCAACAAGAGTTCACTTCCTGATTGGCTAACAGACATTTCTTTGTCTGACTAAATCAGACAGTGCCAAAAGTTATTTCAGTTGCATCTGTCATGATAACTGTAACATTTTTTGCAAGATATTATGCAAAGTACAAAAGCAGAATTACACCTCAGGAAAATAAGTTAAAAAAGAAACGTTGAAGTAGGTGAATAATGATATGTAGGTACAGTACAGTGATTTTCCATGACTAGGACTTTTTTTTTTTCCTCTGAAGTCTCTTTTGTTTGTGTTTGTTTTCCCCCCTCTCATGTTCTGATTCCCTTTTATTGTAAGGGGAGCAGGGAAATCAGCTGTTTAGCTCTTTGAATGTAGGTTACTTCATTAGACCAATCAGGTTTTTTTTTGTGTGTGGTTTTTTTTTAAGAACATATATCCAGACATCCTGCTATCAAAGAATCATCCTTTGGGAAGATATTATAGCAGAATTGGGGGATAGATCCTTGGGACTGCTTCAGCCCCTTTATTGCTTTCTTGAAGCAACTGTATCATCGTCTTAGGCAGATATGTGGGGGTTCCCCTGGAGATGTATGCTTAGCCATGCTTTCTATTAGCATGAAATTCTGTCTAGTGTCAAGCGAAGCTGTCTGTGCATAAAGGGAAGAAGGTAAAACCTCAATATTATTATATTAGAATTAGTATTGTGTATATTGCAAGACCCCTTAAATGCCCCAGACAGGTTGTAGGCCCCATTGAGCTAGACATTGGACAAACGTGTAAGAATATGTTGTTCTATAAAGCTTGTGTTCTAGCTAGACAGTACAGATGAGTGAGGGGAAAGAATAATGCATATAAGCAAAGGAGTTGGATAATTAGCAAACATATATGTAACATTATGTAGAAGATGTATCAATAGGAGCAAGGGAACAGAAGGAATGGCTAGGGTGATATTGAGGGAGGAGAAAGGAAAGGATTGGCAAGAGCATGAAAAGCAGAACAAGTTTAGAAGAGACTAGCGGGGTAAGAGCGAGAGAAGATCACAAACAGCAGAAAGCCTAGTTTGCCAGCTGAAGAATACAGAGTGTGATGACACTGTTTATGGCCTTTGGAATCCGACATCAATCCTGAAAATTTCTTGTCAAGCGGCGACACCAGGTGAAGACAACAGGATTTGCCAACCCTCAGTTCCTTTGAAAAAACCAAGCTACTCCTTTTGGTGGCTAAAAATGGGCTTAGGACAGGGCCGCCAACGGTTTACAAGACACAGGCCAGAAGAACTTGACTGTGGTCCAGTGTTGGCCAGGTGGCTTCAATGTAGGGCTGTGTGAAGCTTTGGTCACTAATTCGATTTGGAGGAGATGTGGCCTGATTTGGCGGCTGAATCTCTGAATCAAATCAGGAGACCCATTAATTTCTCCAAATTGAATTAGAAGCCTTTGATTCAATATGGAGAGATCTGATGATTTGGAAATAGACACAGCTTTATATGTTTTTTTCTATATACCTCGAGGTGCCAGGAGGCTAGTGAATGCTGCCACTCTGCCGCTCTGGTGAGACTCTCCATCCGCCCCACCATCGTAGCAGTCACGAGTCATGTCTGGTACCTCGAGATATGTCGAAAAAACATATAAAGCTCTGTCTGTGGCCAAATCGCTGATTTTTCTGCATCAGAATCGAGTCTTCAGATTTGGATTCGGCTGAATCGAATCGGGACAGTGATCTGAATCCACGAATTGAATCACTGTCCCCTGAATCGGGCCGAATCTGAATCAAATATGGCCCGCTTTGCACACCCCTATTTCAGTGGCGTGTCTGCACTGGAGTGAAGCTTCCTGCCCCCCTGCTGGAGCCAGACAGCTGGGAACTGCATCTGCCCTGCTGCTGCTATTCCCAGGCCCCTGCTCCATGGGTGCACTGTGGGCACAACTTCCAGTCAGTGGGGAGCTGCAGTGGGACCAGATATCTGCAAACTGTGTCTATGCTGCTGCTGCTGCTGCTTCCTCCATTTCCCCCCACCCCTGCCCTGCTGCAGCATTGGCACATTCGGAAGCTGCCCGGCCCCAACATAGCTCCCCACTGGCTGGAAGTGGCACCCATACTGGAGCTGGGGACTACAGGGCTGGAGGAAGCAGTGGCAGCACAGGTTCAGCTCTGAGCTGCCTGGCTCTGGTGTGGGCACAGGCAAAGCCCCGCCCCCCCTGACATGTTGCTGAGACCACTTGGCTCATGTTGGACTGAAACTGGGAGGGTGGGGAGAAGTGGTAGCAGTATGAGTGGTGTTAGAAGTTGCCATGCCCCCACATGGTTATAGGGATAGGCACAGTCAAAGCACTCAAGCTCTGTGGGCCACATGTTGCCAATGCCTGATTTAGGGCCCCTTGGCATCTCTTCTGATATGGCTGTTAAGGGTTGACTTAAGTTTATGGTTGCTTTACATCCAGGGACCAGTGCATGGTGGTGGTAATATGCAATTCTGGTACATCCTTTGGCTCTGGGAATTGGACTTTGGCAGTGTGAAATGTATTGGTGCTAGGCAGTTCAGCATGGAAATTAAGGTTGTATTTCCTGGAGTTTAGAAATAATAGACAACACTAAAAACACTAGTTAAAAGGATAAATTGCCGATAGAACCTTGTTAAAGAGAATGTTTAGAATGCAGCTTCATAAATCTAAACCTTTTCCCAGTCTTTGCTGCACAAAAAACCAACACTCTCCCCTTTTTACTGGCACCAATTTGTGCCCCCAGCTCCTCAGGAAAGTTAGAATGCACACTATTTTGTTTACAGTAATATCATTGTGACTTTCTTCTTTTAGTAACTTGAATATTTTTTGTTGAAGGAGGAAATCATTCACACATGCCATAACTTCAGATCCACTGGGATTGCACAATACTCCTAGTCCAGCTCATTCATAGTCTTATGATACATTCCTGTTGGCTTCTAGCCAATGCCATAAAACTACCTATTAATTTGACAAAAAATATCTGGCAGTGTGTGTGTGTATTTATGAAGAAAGGAGGGCCCATTCATTACCAGTTGTAAGAGGGTGGCTAAAAAAAGGTTAAAGATTTTAAATCTGAAGAGAATACTAGAGGGATTGTTTGCATGGTTATACTTTGAATGGATAGGGGTTGCACACATGGCACAAAGCTGAGGAAACAGACAGCAGTTTCTTGGCTGTTTGTATACAGGAAAAGCAGCCTGGTAAGATACACGACAAGCATGTGCAAAGATGAGTGGTATTCCACTTAGAAGCTTTTGAGCAGTGATGTCACATTTATAAAATGTGGTGTATAGAGGGGAAAAGGAAGGCAGCTATTAATATTCCAGATCGAAGGCTCTTTGTATTTTGTGCTTTGTCTCTGCCTTTGTCATTTTAGCAACTCAAGTGGATGCAAGGTGAACCAAAAGATGTCAGTGGTAATAACAAATGTGTTTAATGTAAAACCTTTCATTCATGTATTTATTTATTTGAAGTTGAAGTGCCATGGAAGTCCACCATAATTATTGCAATAAAAAAGACTTATGGACACATCAGGAACTTGAACAGATAAATTAAAGCAATTGAAGTAGATGTCTGGGGTGAGACTTGGGTTATTGGGGTTTCACTAACTTTACTTCAACAACAAATTAAAAATGTTTCCTGTGCTGTAAATTATAAACTACTCTATTTTAATTAAGGCCATCTGGAAGCACAAAAAGACCCATTGCCTGAAAAATAAAAAAACTAAAGGTGAAAAAAATGTTTTGTTATATGTTTCTTAAGAAAGCTACTTTCTCTGTGGGGGCTCTTTATGGGGTTAAAATAGTGAGGGCTGTAGCTTGTTCTTGTGTAGTGGTATCCTTTTTCCAAAGACATATGTTGAAAAAGCTGGACAGGAGCCTTAGATATATTGCATTTGGAAAAAAACATTCTATATACATGACTGTATAGTTTGGTGCATAGACAGAATATGGTTTTGAATTTGGACCCTCCACTGAGGTCTATTACTGAGAGTGTATAGGTGTGTGAATTGATTTTTTTGTTTGTTTGTTTGTTTCTAAACATAAAATAAACTGTTCGAATGAAACTGCATTTGTTTTTGTTCTTTTTCTTTTTCGGCTTAAATGAAAAAAAACCCAAAATATTTTGATTCAATCAATATGAAATATTCCATTGGACCTGCAACAAAATATTTTACTTCGGGAATTTCTAAGAAAAGCAAATGAAGTGTAGGGATATATTCTCAAAACTGCTGAAGAATCATTTCTCTTTTACAAAAACGTACTGGGGTTGGAGCACTACCTTCTGAGGTAAGAGACACAATGGAGACAATGATATACCTTGTCTTTTGACAGTTTTGTAACACTAACCATGAAAAAAAATTCCAGATGAAACTAGTCAGTGAATAGTTTTTAGGATGATTGAAACCACATTTTGTTGCGTTTATTATTTAGTAAAGATATTCTGCCTTGTTTTAGTTGAGCGTTTTTGTCTCTGTATGACACTGAGCAACTCATAGGTTGTGCTCACCACTTCAGTCGGTTGTGCCCAGCTTTGTTGTTGCTGTTGTTTTGGGAAGTGCATTGAATGGCCTTTTATCTACCATGACTTGAGTTCAACATATTTTAATTTCTTTCGTGCACCACATTCATTTGCACAGCACATTATATCAGCACATAAAGTAGTTTGTGAAATTATTAGCTCTACCAGAGGACATGCAGAAACCTGAGAGTAGATGCATGAAAGCTGAAACGTTTAAATACAGTGGATAGCAATGATTACTGTGTTACTCTAATTTTTCTGGAAGTATGACACAAGAAAATCAGGCTCCCTTTTGAATTTTTTGAAGTGCTGATTGTGGTTGAGGTTGTATTTATATTCTATTGTATTAAGGAATGTCAAATATTTTTATAAGCTTTAAAAATTACATCAGTTGTCCTTTAGTACAGAGAGAGAGAAGTTGCACTAGTGCTAGGGAGAGAAGTTGCACATAAACCAGTTTAAGTAATCAGAAACTGATTTATATGTGTAACAGAACAGAAGCTCACTACATATACACTAGTTTCAAAGTGGCTGAAACTGGTTTAAGATAAACCTGGTTGAATGTAGCATC
>NW_017728912.1:20021426-20030657 GCF_001723895.1 Crocodylus porosus
AAATGCCAGAGGCAGCTGGAAGCAGGAAGAGGAAGTGATAAGCAACCCTGCAGAGTCTTACTGTTATGATTCTGGACTGCAAATCCCAGAGACCTGGCCAGGGGCTGGGGCTTGGGAGGGTGGTTAACCCCTCCTTCCCCTGGTTAAACTCTCCTTCCCCCAAGTACAGAGCTGCCCTGCTCTGCTAAATTTACTAAAAGTTACTGCTGGCTGTGACTGTGGACTACAAATGCCAGAGGCATCTGGAAGCAGGAAGAGGAAATGATGAGCAACCCTGCAGTGTCCTGCTGCTGTGATGCTGGACTGCAAATCCCAGAGACCTTGGGGGTGGCAGAGAGCCATGCTTCAGTGCCCCCCAGGTTCTGGCCTGAGCCACTGCAGTCATGTGGCTGCATTTCTTGAATCAAAGGTAAGTGTGTGTCCAGTTGTTTCTCCATTTTAATATTTGCAGTTTAAACTAACCTGCAAAGACTGAATTGATTCAGCCTTGGGATTTTTGACTGTCTAGGGCTCAGGCCTTTAGCTGGTATGAGCTGGTGTAACTCCCCCAGTTTTTAATTAGGCTATGCCTACTTAAATCAGGTGAAGATTGGCCCATAAATCTTCTACTTAAAACGATTTGTCTGTTTCACATTCTGACATATCAAGCCCTAAAACTTGCAGGTGGATAAGGGCATTGGTGTGCATCAGAAGACAGGTTGGCAAGTGCAGTTATCAAAACTGTCTGTGCAGATGTGTGGTTTTATGAATGCCCAGATTTGTCTGCGTATCCCTGGAGCCACATATAAGACATAAGCCTTGCTATACCATATAGAAAAAAACAGAAACTGATATCTTTACTGCAGTTTGTGAACACTATGTGTTTTGGGTTTGGACCCAACACTGTCCAAGTGCTCTGTAATGCTTCATTCCTAAGTGCAATATGAAGAAAAACATATTGCTCTTTACCTCCATTGATCTGAAATCACTTTACAACTTCACTGCATTAGTTTTATATCCTTAGTGATTCCACTAAAATCAATGCCATGTAGTTGAAATTAAAATCGGGATCTGCTTTCCTGACCTCTAATTATGCATGTGGATCTCCTCTGCACTTTCTCAAGCTTCTCCACATCCTTTTTGAATTGTGGAGCGCAAAACTGGATAGAGTACTCCAGCTGTGACCTCACCAAGGCTGAGTACAATGGGAGAAAGACGTCCTGGGACTTACTTCAGAAGCATCTGTGGATGCAAGCAAGCATTTTGCTTGGTTTACTAGCAGCAGCATCACACTGAAGGTTCATGTTCATCTTGTGGTCAGTCATGACCCCCAAGTCTCTTTTGTCCCTAGTGCTAGCCAGCATAGCACTGCCAACCCTATAAGGATGCTGCAGGTTTTTCTTCCCAAGGTGGAGAACCTTGCATTTTTGGACGCTTTACCCCAGAGTTTGGTGTTATCAGTGAACTTGGTCAGTCTGCTTCTGATACCAAAGTCCACATCATTAATGAAGATGTTAAATAGTATAGTCCCAAGGACAGAGCCTTGGGGGACCCCACTGGTCACAGGCACTGAGACGATTGACTTCCGTTAACCGTCACTCTCTGGGTCCTACCACGAAGCCAATTTCCCAGCCAGCAGATCATGGTGTGGCCGAGGCCACAACTGGCCAGTTTTGCCAAGGGGTGATCATGGGATACCAGAGCGAAGGCTTTTTTGAAGTCAAGATATATGACATGAATCTCTTCTCCTTTGTCCAGGTGATAGGTCACCTGGTCATAGAAGGAAATGAGATTGGTCAAGCAAGACCTACCTGCAACAAACCCATGCTGCCTATCCCTCAGGATGTTGTCATCAGCCAGTCTGTTAAGAATGGCCTCTTTGATAATCTTTTCTAAGACCTTCCCTGGGATAGAGGTCAGGCTGATTGACCTATAGTTTGCTGGATCCATTTTCCTTCCTTTCTTGAAGATAGGCACCACATTGGCCTTCTTCCAATCTTCAGGCACTTCACCAGAGTGCCAGGAGTTCTCAAAGATCCATGCCAGGGGCTGAGCTAGCCAGCTCCTTGAGTACCCTGGGGTGTAAACTGTCAGGGCTGGCTGACTTGAAGGTGTCCATTCTGTCAAGGTGTTCCTTCACGAGGTCAGCATTGATGCGGGGTAAGGAATCTCCCTCACCCGGGCCTCCCTGTCCCATAATGGGTAGGGGCATCCCATGGGACTGGTGAAACACTGGCGCAAAGTACCCATTTGGCAAGTTTGCTTTTTCCTGGGTGTTGGTTGTCCCAATATTGCCCTTGCTTCTCCTCCGGCTCCCCACATATCTAAAAAAGTACTTTTTATTGTCCTTGATACTTGTAGCTAGTTGGAGTTCAGTTGCAGCCTTGGCTTTCCTGGTTTGCTTCCTGCAGTTCCGGACCAGTGCAGAGCATTCCTCCTTGGAGGTGGATCCCGTCCTCCATCTTTTGTATGTCTGTCTTTTTAGATACAGGAGGTCCGTTAGTTCCCTGGAGAGCCAAGGGGGCTGCTGTGCCCTTTGAGATGGGATAGACTTTGAGGAGCAACCACTCGTCATGAACTCCCCTCCCTTTTTTTTTGGGTTGTGGCCCTTTAGGGCCTACCTGACAAGCCTTCTGAGCTTGTCAAAGTCAGCATTCCTGAAGTTGAGGACTTCTGTATTTCTGACTGACTTGCCAGCTTTATGGTGGATGGTGAAGGTGATCAGATGATATTCACTGTCAGCCAGCTTTCCTTCAATCATTAGGTTGCTGATTAGGTTGTCCCCGTTGCCAGAACCAGGTCAAGCAGTGCTTTACCTCTCATTGGCCCGTAGACTTCCTGTGTCAGATAGAGGTCATCCACGCATGAGAGAAAGCTTTGTAACCACTCGGATTTGGCCGAGCGCTTTTCCTATGAGATGTCTGGGTAGTTAATGTCTCCCATGACAACCATGCATTGGGAGTGTGCGGCCTCAGCCAATTTCCCGGCAAACTCCTGGTCAAGCTCTTGATCCTGGGTTGCAGGTCTGTAGTAGACTCCCACCATTGTGTCCCCTGTGTCATGTTCCCCACAGATTTTAACCCAGAGGGTCTCTAGTCATCCACCCTGGGTACCAGTGTCAGCTTGCAGGGACATGTAGCTCTCCTTGAGATAGCTACACCCCTGCCCCTTTTGTCCACTCGATCCCTCCTGTATAGCGTATAGCCCTCTATACCCGTGGTCCAGTCATGGGTGGAGTCCCACCAGGTCTGCGTTATCCCTATGCAATCATAGTTGTTTGTGTTAAGCAGGAGGACAAGTTCCTCCTGTTTATTTCCCAAGCTCCTGGCATTTGTGTAAAGGCAGGCATGTGTCCCTTTGGGGGCCCTTGCCTTGCCCACAGCTCACTCCAGTGGTGGGGCAGGGGTGGGCTCCCTTAAGTGCCTTGGCCTGCTGGCTTTGCAATGGTTGCTCAGTGGGCCAGCAGTGGCGGTAGTCCCCCCCATCCCCCGGCAGGCTTAGTTTAAAGCCTGGTGGAGCAGGTCAGCCAGTCTGGCTAAGAAGAGCCTCCTCCCCAGTGGAGAGAAGTAGAGACTGTCCCTTCCCAGCGGCTCACTGCCTCTCTCACCAAAGAGCGGACTGTGGTCATGGAAGCCAAAGCCTTCCTGGTGACACCAGCCGCCGCAGTCTTTGGTTCACTACCTCAATACTCCTCTTCCTCCTCAGGCCATAGCTTGAGACTGGGAGGATCGAAGAAAACACTACCTGCGCCCCCAGACCCTTTAGCCTTGCTCCCAATCCCTGTAGTGCTTCATGACCTGGATAGGAGTGCTCTGAGTCATGTCATTTGTGCCCACATGGATAAAGAGCATAGGGTAGTGGTCAGTGGGCTGGAGGAGTTCAGGGATCTTCTCCACAATGCCTCACATACGGGATCCCGGGAGGCAACAAACTTTCAGGAGCTCCTCCAGCTGGTGCGCCATAGACCCCAAAACGGAGCAGACCTCCCCCGGGGAGGTGGCCAGGCTCCCAGACCCCAGAGCCTGAAAAAGTGACAGGCAGCCCCTGCAGCTGAGAGCCAGGGGCTGTGTCTGTGTGGAGTCCGGAACCATGGCTCGTCTGGGTAGATGCACCAGAGGGGGAGGCCGCAGACCCTGAGAGGACCCTTCGGTTGTGGCATGTGTCCATCCGTGTCATGATGCTGGTTGGCCAGCTGTGGCTGGGACTGCCTACCCTGGGGGGCTCACAGGCCTCGGGCCCTCCTGCATACCTTCCTGTGCAAACTCCCAGGCTAATTTGCGTGCCAGGCCCAGAAGTGCACCTGTTTGCGTGGCCTGTTCGCAAGGCTCTGGTTTTGCGGCTCCCTGGGGGCTGGGTGAAGTAGGATCTCGGGGGGTGACCCCACCTCTACTCAGTCCACTCCCAGCTGGTTATGCCTCTCCTACCACAGGCCCCTGCTTACCTGCGGACTCATCGGGGGGCCTGGGATCTCTTCCTGGTGGTCCCTGGGCTCACGGAGGTGCAGCGGGCTTACACCTGTGTGTCTTGCACTGCAGCTGGGTCCCAAGCGCGACTTTTACTGTTGCTGGGCCCTTTTTAAACTGTGTGCATGCACAGAAGGGCTGGCCGGTGCTGCGCTGTTCTTGGGGGTTAAGAGGGATCCCTCCCCCCTACTGAAGGAGGGGACAGGTGAGTGCCCCCCCTAACCTGGCTCGTGCCCTGAGAGCCCGGTCCTGTGGCTTGCTGGGGGGCTGGGCCAAGTAGGAGCCAGGGGGCTGTCTTAGGGAGAGGGAGATCTTCTAGATGTCTGGATTTAGCTGCGTAATATTAGGTACTTAATGATCTAAACAAATGTGATAACATTACTGCTATTTATTAACTGAAGAAATCTCAATGTCTTAGGCAAATTAGACATGTAGAAAGACCTTATAATCTACATAGACAAAAGACAGAAGAGAAAGCAGGGAAAGATGAAGAGCAAGACAGTTTTTTGTAAGGTAATCTAATACAGTGGGGAGATGGATTTGTTGGGGGTCAGAATTACAGCTTCTTCAGAGAGACTCAAAAGAGAAAGCATACATGTCTGATGCAAAAGGGCAGCCTCTTTGTGTGTTATACATTGGCAATATCCAAGAATGATTTAACCCTATATAAAAATTAGCAGTCAGGCTGCCAAGTGTAATAAAATTTGGCTTTGAAGTCATGGAAAGGCTGGCTGAAATATTAAAATATCCCAGAGACTGTTTTTCCTCGCAAGGCAATTTTTAAAAATTAGATGTTACCCATGGTTCCACTTGATTTTTAACTTAAACCCTATTTTTTTCTCCTCATCTTTCCTCATTTAGACTGTTAATGGCAAACCTGTTATAATACTATAGGTATAGAATATACTATAGATATTTTATATTAATATAAACTTAAAAACAAAAAGGAACTGAATGGTAAATTCAAATGGAAACTTCTTGACATTGTTGAAATGAAATACAGGCAGTCCTCAGACTTGCAACATAACTGGTTCCTGAAAACTGCGTCGTAAGTTGAAATGCTGTAACTCGGAACTGTTTTTCCCATAGGAAACCGTGTTATAAATGGGGATTCGTTCCTGAACCAAGGCCCGATACTCTATTTTCACCAAAAATAACCCAGAATTTTGTACTCAATCAATTATAGATGAATAATATAGCTACATTAATGCATTTATATTGTAAATAGCAATCATATTGATTTGAAATGGAGTACTTTGAGGTGACTTTGCTGGACTTTTTGAAGGGTTCTTGGCTGGAGTCTTCTCAGGAGTCCTGGCTGTAGATTTTTCTGGAGTCTTATCTGCTTGCTTAAAGAAAGTGTCCAACCAGGTTTGGACAGATGTTCTCCAGGGACATGGGTGACACAGAGAACTTGTTTGCTGGTGGGTTGTCACATCAGATCAAGTGTTGTAAAGGCGAAACTGAAGTCAGAAAGTTGAAATGGTGTCAATTTATAAATGTTGTAGGTGCGAAACATTGCAACTTGAAACGTTGTAAGTCAAAGACTGCCTGTACTTAAATATTTCTGAATTGAAATGAGAAAGTGGGAGTGACTTGTTTTGACATCTTCTCATACAAAATGTCATAAACACAGCCATGTTCCTGCACAGTGTTAATTTCGGAAAAAGCATGCGGTTTTTGTTGGTGGTGTATTACTGGACCAACTCTAGTTGCATTGCCTCTGAAATGCATTTTCAATGGAAAACTTTTTTCTGTTAAAAATATTTCAACAAATGTTGTTAAGTACATACATGATGCTCAGTGCAGTTACCTGAATGTATCATAAATAATAAATATTTTATCCTCTCATAATTTTCAAGGTCTAAGTTGATCGTGGCAGTAATAATATAATACAGCAAAAGCTTTGTTATCCGGCACCCAGGGAGAATGTGGGGTGCTGGATAACAAAATATGCTGGTTAATTGAGAGGCCCGAACAGGCGACTTTGCCTGTTTGGGCCTCCACTTCTTCCGCCGTCTCCAGGGCATCACCAACCCTCCTGCTGCATCACTGACCCTCCTGTGAGCCCTGACGGATAGGGAGGTGGGCCACATGCAGCCTGCTGTGACCCTGGCCATGGGGGCTCGGCAGCTTGGGCTGCTTTGCCCCAGGCCATGGGGGCTCGGCGAAACTGGAAGTGTCATGGTGGGTACTTCTGGTTTTGCTTTTACCTTGCAAACTGGCATGCCAGTTAATAGAGTATGCCGGCTTGTAAGGTGCCGGTTAAGGCAGCTTTTACTGTAATACTAAAAAGATTTTGAGAGCTGGAGTAACAATAGATTTCAAAGTGTTTAAAATATTAGTAGAATACACACTCCCTTCACCTAGCACTGAAAACCATCTACCTTTGGAGTGGAGTATGGCGGATGATTAATAGCAAGAAACAGCACAAAAGCATGACAGGGCAAGTAGGGGAGAATACTTTGTTTTTTTGTCTGAACCAGCCAGACATTCTGTTTTCAGGCAGAATGTAGTTTATCCAGATTGTAGAAAGACCTTTGTAACCAACACTAGCGAGGACCTTGTTTGAAGGGAAGTTTTTCATAAGTAACTAACAGTAACATCTTTCTGTTCTGTTAAGGATCAGTGTGTATTAAAGGTCATCAGTTTTCACTTTAGTGACCAATACTCTTGTGAGCAATGCACAGCCAGTACAGTGTGGAGGAATGAGTTAGCTTCTCATCCTTGTTTTGTACCAACATATGTTTAATAATGTCCGTTGAACTTCACCGGTATAATTCTGTTGAATAGGTAACCTGTAAAGTTAACACACTTACTGTGGAATCAGTGAAAGAAAAATAAATAGGGAACTTACACAAAAATGATTTTCCAGTCACTTTTCAGATTAAAATTGCACTTTGATTCTCATCTGAAAGGTGGCACATCTGGTGGCCTAATACTATGCGGTGCCATTCTGCAAAACTGTTATAGAATGGACGCAGAATGGAGAGAGTGCTACCGATTGTACAATGAGCTATGATCCTTGTAGCACTTTTTGCTGCTGGAGATTCCCCATTGTGGTAACGACCATCCTCACTCTACCTAGTATGTGAGCTCTTGGGAGATCAGAGTACCACTTATAGTCATATCCCTTTGTTTTCTTTAACCAGAGGTCATTTCACTGTTACCATTAATGAGAAAAAGTTGTTTTGTAGTTGTCTTTTTTGTAAAGCTACTGGACTATACATTTCACGGGATTACCTGAAACTTGTAAAAAGCAAGTACTCTTCAGCAGCTGTCTTTATATTGCACTATCAAAAGTGATATATTCCCTGCTCATCCTTAATTCATAGATGATTTATGGGAATCTTTGTGTTTTCCAGTTTTTATGCCGTAAAGCAGTTTCTCTAAATTGTCAAATTCAGCAACACAGACTGTTATTCTACCTAAGAAATACATCATACTGAAAATATTTTTATGTGTAGTTATCTGGTTACCAATTCAAAAGATAGGTATTGTTGCCATATTCTCTGGGTAATGCTAAGCATTTTGAGTAAAAGGGAAAACAATTTAAATTGTTGCTTTTACATGACTGATATGGATCGTCCTGATTCAAGTTCATGTTCATGGTAAGTTCATTTTCCAAGTTGACAGTGCAAGTCAGATGGCAGTGCTTTAGCTTATTATATTTACTAGGCCTTCCATTTACAAGAGTTTAAAATAATATTATTATTTTTATTTCCCATGAAAATAGCTAGCAACAACTGCCTGTGATAGTTTTACTATCATTTCATTTGATTGCTTTTTGATAGTTATAGATTAATTGGAATAACAGGAAACAGTCAGAGTTTTTCAGCTGAATCTTGAGGCTGTGACCATTAACTAGGAAGGGTATGAAATGTTCCAAGTCAGGATTTCAGCTGGTGTGAACTGGCATACTACCATTGAAGTAAGCATGTTCATTTATACCAGCTGATGATTTGGTCTCTCAGGATTTTGTAGTGTTACGCCTGACTCCTATTTTCACCAATTCTACATCAGTGTAATGGCACTGACTAATTGGGAAACTTGATTTATAACAGTAGGGGAGGGGAATGAAACCAAATATCAGCAGAGGACAGAGAATTTAAGAGATAATTACAAGACTATAAAGTTCCTATTTTGTTATGGCATAATGGAATTAATAAAGAAAAAGCTGATGGTGCAAATCTGTAAACCTCACTCTATATCGGTTAGATGAGATAGTGAAATATCTTCTGTTGGGGAGAAATGGAAGTCTTCTATATTGACCAACACTTTGTGCTTAATTTTAATTTTGTGGAAGGCTTTGTAGAAAGAGTATTCATCTGCTGGAATCCTGAAGGACTGAAATGTCTATCTGTGGTTCCATTTATTAATTTAAATGGGGGAGCAGGAGGGGGTTAAAAATGAGGTGAAGTTACAGGTGCATTGGGATCTGCCTTTGGTTTCCAGTTGACATTTAAGGTGCTCTGCCAGCCTCTGTTGCTTGGCAAGAGTAGAAAGTAGAAGAACTTTGGTTTTAGATGCAGCTCATATAATTTATTCAAACTCTGTACTAAACTTACTTTTTTGCAGAAAAAGAAAAAAACGTAGCTGGTTGTACATCGGCACTGAGCAGTGTTCTGACTAGATGAGAGCTGAGTGACATGCCAAAAGTTCACTGCCTTTGAAAAGGCTAATCCTGTTTGAGTGTGCATTCAAAGTAGTTAGAAACAATCGTTAGCATATTCTTTTGCAATCATTTCCTTTTTTCATAGTTTCATAGTTTCTAGGGTCGGAAGGGACC
>NW_017728912.1:20030940-20047744 GCF_001723895.1 Crocodylus porosus
GCTCTGGTCACTGTGTAGACAAGAGCCTACTTCCTACCTCCCTGTATCCTGTCCGTTCTTCAGCACCTCCTTCCAAGGCTGCAGCTGTAAGTTATGTGCAGAGACTGGGGAGGAGCCATATTCCTTTGCATGTTTAAAATTAAACAGATCCATTGGTCCTTTCTTAAATTGGGGCTTTAGATGAATTTTATTTTGAAACCTGTAGGGCAGTGGTCAGCAGTGTTTCCTTGTGGTGGGCTGGAGTGACCCAGCTTGGGTCCAAGGTGGACTGCTGCCAGGACCTGGCCAGCACTGCTGCCTTTTTTCTCCCTGCCACCTGCCCATGCCTGGCACAAGCAAAGCTCCCTGATGCAGCATGAGCAAATCCTTCACTGCCCAGCTGTGGTGCAAGCAAGGCTCCCTTCTGCCAAGTGCTGCTGAAGGCTCTACAGGCCAAATTCCAGTAGTTCCATGAGCCAGATCCATGAGCTGTAGGTTGCTGACCCCTGCTCAAAGCACTGATCCTGTCAACCAGTTCGCACAAATGTGCACCATTGATAGGGAGTTAATAGGGATCAGAACTTGAGGTGTTGCAGTTTTGGTGAAATGTGTTGACACAATTGGATGCTTTAGCACAATTTAGTATGGACCTGCATGAATTATCAGCAAAAACCCCATGGCATAAGTAATGTCTGGGAAATGGAAGGCATGGATGTGTGCAGTCAGATGGCCCAACATCCTCTCTAATTCCACCAGTGGCTGACTTCCTCTTTCTTACTTAGAATGGTAATTAGCACTTTTTATATGACTTTGAAATATTAGAAGGAGAAGCCTGATGGATAGCATTGTACATGCTTGAACTTTTTTTGGAACATTCTTTTCACATAGTGGTGGTGCCAGCTGCTTCTTTGGCTCTGTCTGGTTAACACACTTTCTCTTGATGGTTTTAAAAATGTATACACGTTAAACTGAAACCAAGACATTGATCTAGTTGAGACTATTTTAAGTGTGCCGCAAGCCGTAAAATAAGAGGCTGATTTATCATGCATTGTTCTTAATGTGAGTGAAGGTTTTTAAAACTTTGCCTTAACCAAGCCTTTCTCTAAATCCCAACCCAGTAGGAAAATTAGATGCTATATAAAATATGGTCTGTTACAGTACTTAATGTTTGTGTCTACCATAGGTTGTATCAAATGAATTCTGATTTCAGGTAATTAAGAGGATCTTTCATATGATCTATGTATTGTGAGGGAATTCTCAATAAAAGGGAAACCCCATCTGACACACTAACACCTGTTTCTTAACTTATCAAATTATCACAGCAGCCTTCTTTGACATACTTTATTTAAATAGAGGCTGTAGGGGCCTATCCCAATCCAAGATATACAATACAGTACCTCACTACACATGCTTCAGATTTTCTGATAAGTTCAAAAATAGATCCCTACACTTTCTTTCTCTCACTTAAATTTCAGTTTCCTCCTGCTGGGAAACCAGCTCATGTCTTGTGTGTGAGAGTATGTTTGGATTGTAAAAATGGGACAAAGGTAAAGGAAATAAATAGTGAAACTTATTTGAAATGGTTTAAAATTGTTAGTTAATCATTCTCCACCATACATGGTTAGTGCTGGGGCAAGCAGTGGCTGTAGCAGGGCCAGTGGCTTCAGCAGCAGTCTAGGGATGTGTGGCTGGGTACTGAGAGCAAAGCAGAAGCAGTGACTTTGCTTGTTGCTATGAATGCAAACACGTGGCTGCCAGCAGCTTTTTTTTTTTTTTTTTTTGTCTCCTGTCCCCAAGATGGTGCCCAGGGAAGTTGCCCCTATTGCCCCCCTTCCCTCAGTTTGTCATTGGCCTGCAGCCATAGGCTAAGCATCCACTTCCTGCAGTGAGGGATCATAAATGGTGGTGGTGGCAGGCAAGTGGAGGCAGCATAAGTGGGAGTGACAGTGGGCCAAGTAGCCACCATGCCAGTGAGGCTATGTCAGCAGTCTTCACTTACCCCTTTGCCACTGACAGCCATGCCATGGCCCTGGAGTTTGAAACATGCCCCACCTCAACATTTCCTGGGCACAGTGATTGGATCCCATATCAATGTATCTAGATATAATGGTTAAAATGCTGAAGATCTAGGCTCCTTGGCAAGATTTTCAACTCAAGCTTTAACCAGTAATCTGGAATCCAAACTACAGCCAAAAATGCATGCCATAGACCAAGGGCTGGCAATGTTTTTGGGCAGTGCGTCAAAAACACCTGCAGCCTTGACTTGTAAAGTGTTGGTATGCCATGGGTGGATGATGAAGAGGCAGTAAGGGGCCTAATCCTTGTTGTTGGGGCCGTGCAGCCCCAGCCCCTTAACCAAGGCATATGTGCCAAGAAAAATGCCTTTGTGTTCTACACTCTGGCACACGTGCTGGGGGTTGCCTATCCCTACCATAGACTATTTGTGGCATATTCTGTGTTTAATACTTATGGAACAGCTGAAGATAAGGACAGGGATTTCCAGGCCATTACCAGAAATATGTTCTACCGATAAAGGTTAATAAAAAAGAATCATTCATAAAATAATTCACTGAAAGACCATGGTATGTTTTCTTCTGTGCCAATCAGTCTCAGTAAAGGATCAAATTATAATTCTCAAGCTTTTAAAAATATTTAAGAATAGCTGTCAGGCAAATGAACTATTGGATCAAGCTCAGATCTGTCTGTCTGAATTTAATTAACCCATTTTATATTCCTTTTAATCTTTGTAAACACTTGGGCGTTCATGAAGCTTGGAAGAGAGCTGCAGGAACAGAATCATTTCTGCAGTACTTATCCTGTTTCTGGGCACTCTGCATAAGATGCCATGATCCTATAGAAACAACTTTTTGAAGTGACTGCTAACCTCAAAAGCCCTTTACCAAGAGAAGGAGAACAAGGTGTAATGCCACGTTTGAGATTTAGCATAATTTTATTTGGAGATTCTCTGGGCTGTTGAAGAGGTGATGTTTAAAGAATATTAATCCTTCTTGTCCAGTCTCTTTCCTCCTGCCTGTCCTTTTTTTGTCCACAGGGAAACTTAGTTTTGTGCCCTTTTGGTTCTGACCTGTGTACTCTCAGGAGAATTATCAGCTTCTTCATTAGCCATTATATAATTTGAGCTATGCAGAAAATTATTCTGTTCCCACAACAGGCAGGTTGATGAAGCCTGGTCACAGTAATAAGCAAATTCATGTGTATATCTGAAGAGTAACATAGCCTATCAGATCACAGCTATTAATTCTTTGTGTGCCCTCTTCAATGATAGATGCTTAGGTTAATTGCTTATTCTTTTTCTTGTCTTCTCTTCTGATAAACGCATTCGTGATCACAGATTAGAAAATAATTTCTATCAAATATGTTACTCATTTTATTGATAACACTTTTATTAGAAGGTGATTTTTTGTTTTAAATTGGTAAACCCTCAGTAACAGCTGTTACACTGTGCTTTCACAGTGGCTAGTGTTCAACGTACTCTGAGAAATCTTACCGCAAAGTATTTAATAGCTTAACTGTTTAATTGCTATTTGCATTATTTGTAATTAATTTTCTGCATTAATTATAGGGAAATACCATCATTAGTACACATAAGGTATTCTACACAGAATATGCTGCACAGTAAAGGAAGGTGTGATTATAGGCTGGATTAGGGATACCTGAGCTAGCTTTTATCTTGCAGAGGAAACAACATCAGGGAAGATGTGGTATCATGGACTTAAGTGCGGGTTGGGAACACGAACACCTAATCAGGATTCCCAGAAGGCTTGTACAGCCTGTGCTGAGGGTTTTGCCACTTCATCTGCATTGCTCTTGTTACATAGGCTAGCTAGATTAAAGTACAATCTTACTTGTGTATGCAGTGTAGATATGCCAAGGGGAGTAAATTAAGTGCATGGAATGTTTCTATGCTGCATTAGAATTGCAGCATAGTGTCAAAGGAGGGAAATTCTAAATAGATGTGGCAACTTTATATTCAAAGGCAGCAATTTTTGAACCGCAGGTACTTGAAAGGATGTACTAGAGTAGAAAGATTTGACTGATCTTAGCTGTTAGTCAAGAAGCTGCAGTCATTTTGATGTTCCTGGCCTTTCCTGGATCATACATGAGGAATTAGATTAAGATTGTCATGATGTCTCTAACAATGGCTGTGAGAGTCCATCGTCTAGATGCATAACTGACCAGTTGTGCACCTTGGCTGGTGGTAGCACATTGTGGGGGAGCAACAAGTGGAGGTTTGCTCTTGTGGGGGTAGATATCACCTGTTTTTGCCCCATACATGTGTATTGAGTAGCCATTTAAACACCAATTTCTGGCAGAAAAAAATGAGGTAACATCTCCCCCTGCAACAGATATCCACCATCTGCTGCTCCTGTACTATATACGTCAACTCTACACAGAGCACTGGGTGCTGCCATTGCTGTTTTTGCCTTCCCTGCTGTTGGAGTCAGAGCTAGTACAGGATGCAGTGAGGGTAGGGCCAGGAGGATGGGAGGGTGAGGTGCTCCCCCCAGCTTCATTCTGGTGCCCCCTCCCTCTAGGCAGTGCCTGTGGCTCATGTCCGACTTGCCCACCCATCATTATGCTATTGCTGTGTTCTTGAAGTAAGAACTTGTGAACGCCTGTTCTTTTTTAGACTTCAGTGTATAGCGTTTGCTAAGTAGCTTCAACATATCTTAGAACTGTAAATGATACACTTGTTAAATGTGGCAAACGGTTTTCAAGTTGTTTAATCCTGTTAAAATCTGTTTCAAGACTATGCAAAAGGTTAAAAGTAATGTTAATATTGCCAAAAGCATTATAATTATCATATTTTTGAAACAATATTCACATAACTTCTATATACAGAGTGCTTTTCACCTATGAATCTCGAGAGTAGAGACAGACATTCAAAACGCTGGAACCTGAATTGATTCAGTCTTTGCAGGTTAGTCTAACATAGCTAGGGTAAACTGGTTTGTAACAGTTCGACATCCCCTCTAAACTGAAGAAATACCAGCACATGCCTGCAGTGGCTTAGGCTAGAAGTCAGGGGGCACTAGAGCAGTCCTCCCGTCCATTTTACAATGCTGAGCTGAGGCGGGGCATGGTCAAGCCCTGGCAGGATGCTCTGATTAGGGAGGCCCACCCCCCAGCAGCCCAGCAGGGAGTTGATAACACAGTGTTTAGCAGCCCGTTAAGAAAACAATAGCCTCTCTCATTAGGTCAAGCTCTTCTGAAACAACTTTTCCAAGGAAGGAAGGGAGGGACATTACCACCTACCTGTTGATTAGCTTCAAAAAGCCCTAAACTGACACTCTGCCATCTGCCTTTGTCCTGTCTCCCACAGCACAGACTGTAGCCAGCATGTGGTATGCTAAGTAATGCTGAGAGGTGCCTGTATAAGACAGAGGAGAGGGGGGAATCCCTACTTAAGCAGGGAATGGTGAGGGGGAGGGGGGCACAGGAGGAAGCCAGACAGACCCTGCTGTGTCTGCCCTCTCTGCTGGAGTTGCCTCTAGGAAGCAGAGAGGAGGGCCAACCCAGCTCTGGAGCAGAGAGCCCTGCCCAGTCCAGAGAGCATGCCAGGATACTGGGAGACTCTAATTTAACTTAAACTAGGAAGGGGTCTGGGACAGGCATTGCATAAACCTGTTTGAACCAAATCAGTTAAGTGTGATACTGCATTCAACCAGGTGTATCTCAGACCTGTTTTAGTCATTTTCAAACTGGTTTATGTGCACTGAACATCTGTTACAGGTTTAAACCAGTTCACTTAAACCAGTTTGTATAATGTCTGTCCCTAGCCAAAGAGCTTTACATAGATGTATTAGCAATATTAACCCAGTGTTCCAGAGAAGAACTGTGGGAAGCTACTTATACACTGTCCTTCATTTTTTAGTTTAAATTGCATGATGGAACAAATATATACCAATATGTCAGTGATTCATAACCAGGGTGCCAGAAAGTCTTTTCAAGAATGCTATGGGGTGCCATATGGTATTAGCACTGCTCAGTGTGCAGACATGATTCACAAAATAAACCCAGAAATTTCACATAGGTTTTCATAGTATTAAAAGCCTTCTAACCTGTTGTGGTCTTTGCAGTCTTTACAACAAAAAGTTCTCAATTATGTTTGTGTAGTTAAAAAATGAAAGAAAACTAAGAGCTGGCATTTTTTAGGGGTGCCTTAAATTTAACAAGGGATTCCTTGAGTCCTAAAAAAGGTTGAGAGCCACTGGCTTAAATAATAGGGATTTTTAGGTCTCATTTATGGTTTCACTTGGAAAGAACACTATTTCAATAGGAGAAAATCACTTAAATAAGAGTTGTGTGTAAATAAATTGAAGGACCTGGGTCCAAGTCACACAGTGAATCAGTGTTGGGGGCAGGAGGAGAGGGGATAGTTTCAGCCACAAGGTTTTGAGCTTGATACTGGGTGACAGTGTGTGATCTGTATGATGTAGGAAGTCAGAATAAATGATCAAAAATCTCTGAACAGGACTCATACGTCACATCTTTTAACCTAAATTCAGGGCAGTAGAACACAGTTGTCACCTAAGTATTAACTGTTTCCTCTGGTCCTAAAGGAAGATGGCAACAATATAAATTTAATTTTTTCCAGCTGAGCCGTTCAACTTGAACTGATCCGAGGTTCTGGATTCCTTCCCTATAGCAGAGGCATAGTTATATGCAAATATTCAGTGAAACTCCAAACCTTTGGGCACCTATACACGTGCAGCGAGGCTGCTTTGATGTGCTTAATTATAGCATGTTGGAGCAGATTCGATTAATTGAGTCTGCTGGAGCATGGTAATTACATGTATCAGCATCCCCGCGCTGAAAAATGGTGGCAGGGGCACTTTAATTAAAGCTCATTCATTTAGTTAAAGTGCCCCCGCTGCCATTTTTCACCATGGGGACGCTGATGCTCCATGCACTCTAATTAGAGTGGCTCCAAGAGCAGTTCCCTACACGTCTGGAGCACATGTATAAATGCCTTTTGTGTTTGTTTTGCTCTGAACTGGCGTTCTGGTGTGATAGGTCGTATTTCGTGGGACATGTATGTTCAGAAAGACTAAGAGTAATGGAATGTGTTTATATTTGCAGGTGTAGATATAGAAGTGACCATACTTTTATTGGATTGTACAGATGTTCTCAAAGACTCAAATTAATTCTGTTGACTGTATGGGAGGGAGGGGGAAGTGTATGTGTTGTCTCCGTGTCTTGTCGTATTATGACTGAGGCAGAAGGGAGCTGGTATTAGGGTCATCTTTGTTTTCTGGCCAGAGGAAATGGTATTCCTGTAACAGCCAGAACTCTGTAAGTGATCTCAGTAGCTGCATTTATAGCTGCCTTTTCACAAAAAGAAAACACTGTAGATGGGCATAAAGGAGAGATGGTGTGAATTTGCAGGGGATACTTCAATGTCTCATATACATCAGTGTCCCATTTACACATATGCCAACCAAAATACAGAAGTCTAAGGTTCTGTCTGCCAGCGTTCATGGGCAGAATTCTCTTTAAATAAAAGAGAAAATGTATAATTTATGACCCCAAAATAATTGCTCACTTAATTATGTCACATGGAAGAGAACACTTATTTCATAAGTAATACAAGCTATCTGGATTCTGTTTCCAGTTGTCACAATCTTCTTGCATGACTTTGGGCATGTCAAGAACATAGGAAGAGGGATTTGCTTTGCCTCTCTCTCTCCCTTTGAAATGAAGATAACAATATTTACTTACCATGTGCTTCCCTGCTTCTGCTCCCTGCAGTCCTCCATGCTGTACTGCCTTCTCTCCCCCTCCTCCCTTGCCCCCCTGTTGCTGCTTCTGGCACCTTCCCATCGCACTGCCCCCTTCCCCACTCCTGCTTCCAGTACTTCCCCACTGCACTGTGTGCTTCCCCCCCACTCCTCCACCCAACACTGTTCCTGGTGCCCCACTACTGCACTGCACTGTGCACCCAGGAGTCCTGACTTACCTGTAGCTTCGTGTCTACGAGCTTCGCTGCTATACCATACCACTCAGCCCCCTGGGCTACATGCTCCCCTGGCACTGAAGGCTGAGCTATGTTGCACTGTTTTGTCACTTGGGGCAGGGAGGGGAAGCCTTAAACTCCTGGCTGCTAGTGCACCCAGAGCAAAATGAGGAGTGGAGGCTGCATGTGGCCCACAGGCCTCCAATTTGTCAGTCCTGCTGTAGAGCATCACAGTGCAGCAGAAGCACAAATTCAGTATTCTATGAAACTGATGCTTATTGCAGGTATTGAATTTTAGGCAGAAATTAGATTAAATCTCATTATCTAATCATTGTCTTCCTGCGAGTCTTTTATATTTTAAGAGGCTTCCCTTTTCCATGCCTTGGAATGAATGTTCCTTCACTCAGTGTTTATTGGCAGTGAAATAAGTAGGCAGTCTCCCATGATAATTCTTGCCTCTTCTTTTCTAAGTTTAAGGATAATATATAACATTTAATAAACTTTAAGGGTCTTCTGGAAGTCTCTGACTTTGTAGTGTTAATGATTTATCTAATGGAAAGTTGGATAGTAGTTCTTTAATGAACTATAGCAACTGTTGCATATCATTAACCGGGAGAACTGTAAATTAATGGCAATATAAAAAAAAAAAGTGTGCAGTGTAGCAGCTAATGGTGTACCAAGCCCAAAACCATTGTTTTAATGTGGGATTGTATCAGGATTAAATAAAACACTTGGGATATGTGCTGTGGGTGCATTCTCATGAATGGGAACATGGTTGCCTGGGGACAAGTAGCACTGGCACACCTTAGCTAGGGACAGACATTACACACAAATCAGTTTTAAGTGATCAGAAACTAGTTTAAATCTGTAACAGAACAGATGTTCAGTGCACATAAACCAGTTTGAAAATGGCGGAAACAGGTTTGAGATAAACCTGGTTGAATGTAGTATCAGACTTAACTGATTTAAGTCCCCAGGAGCTTGGGGAATAAGCAGGAGGAGCTCATCCTCCTGCTCAGTGCAAATAATTATGATGCTACAGGGATAACGGAGACCTGGTGGGACTCCACCCATGACTGGACCTCGGGTATAGATGGCTATACCCTGCACAGGAGGGATCGTGTAGATAAAAGGGGCGGAAATGTAGCTCTCTATGTCAAAGAAAGCTACGTGTCCCTGCAAGCTGATATCCGCGACCAGGGTGGATGACTGGAGACCCTCTGGGTTAAAATCCATGGGGAACATGGCACAGGGGACACAGCGGTGGGAGTCTACATTAGTATTATGATAACAGTAGCAGACAGAACCATTAAACAATAAGCATTTTCTGAACTTTAGTCATCCATCTCTTAACACAGAGGGTGCATCCAGACCAACATGAATATGTGGCATGCGGGGCTGCAGACCCATCTACAGCACCATGTGCGCACATGCAGGCACAGTTACTCTGCAGTGCAGGGTTTGTTTGGTGTTTTTTTACCCCATGAGATCCCAAGGTCAAAACCCCATGCCTAAAAAAAGCAGGGTGGTGCACATGGTGGCAGTGTGCGCTGCCCAAAACCGGATCCTGGCCAGCCAGAGCCAAGCTCCAACTGCTGGTTAGGCTCCATATTGCAGGAGCTCTGCAGCTGCAGCTCCCTGAGGCCCCCAGAATCCCAGACCCCCAGGCAAGGCTGCTGGGGCCAGCACAGCTGCTGGCCTCATTCTCCCCTACCCCACCTGGGGTAACATGTGCACTAGAGTATGTGTGGCACAGATGTTCCCTGGGGACAAATGGCAGCAGTCATGTGCACCACCTTATTGCTTCATGGTTTTGTCTGCTACTGTTATCAGAATATTAATGGAGAAAATTATTCAGTATTAATATTTTTTTTTATTGGTCATGGATTTTTCAACTTTTACTGTTAAAGCAGTGTTATTTTAAGCAAGATAATTTGGTTTATAACTGTTTCACCTTTTCAGAATAAAGCATCTCTCAGGTGTTTTTGTCCACACTCATTTCTATGTGTTACCATTTTGTTAGCTCTCTCCTATAAATTGAATGAGATGCAGATTTTTTAACAGTGACAGTAATTAACTATTGGAATAATTTATGTTGGGTTATGGTGGATTTTCCATCACTTAAACTCTTTAAATCAAGATTAGGTCTGTTTTAGAGACATGCTTGAGCTAAGCCATAAATTATAGGCTGGTTGCAAGAGTCACTGGGTGAAATTCTATGGCCTGTATTACGTAGGACGTCAAACTGTATAGATGGATGTTTTTTTTCCAGCCTTAAAATATATGAATCTCTGAAAATTACTGTGTAGTTTTAGTCAGCCAATTCAGACAGGTTTCTGTGAAAAGCTTGTAGTGTATAAAGTATCCCATCATAGTAGTCATGAAAGTATGGTAGTAAGATAAAACTCCATTGAAGCCTTGATTAAGGACTGACTAAGGATTTAATCTCTCTGGAATAAGATTTAACAAAGTATGAATTGTGCGCTATAACTGCACTTCTCGTGTGGGATTAACCATGAGGTCAAAGGATAAATGCTATGCATATAACAAAGCATGAATTAATAGAATTAATTACAAATAATGATGCACAAAAGGGGCAACAGAATTATTCATCCAAACAGGCCTTTCAGTGCTATTCACTTGCTCTAACTGCTGCAACCTTATATTAAATCTGTGTTAGGAGGGTAGAACTGAAGATTAAATATAAATGAGAGAGCCTGTGAAATGATGTACTTATTTAGCATGTCTTCTCTGACACATGTTTTTAAAAGGGTTTGGCTCCTCTTTCATAACTAAAGTAAGTTATCAGATTTTTAGCAGTTCTTAATACTGGGCAGCTACCATTAACCCAAGTGCTTAGGTTGGAGAGATTTGCTTGAAAATACATCCAATTATTTAGGTGCCTACATGGGAACTACAGTCATGGATAGATCTAGGATTTACTAAAGGTGGCTGTGACACACCATGCTCTCAGACCATGGTGGGTATGGATAGATATCTGGCTGGGGTATTAAGATCCACTCATTCCTGCCCAGGTCAGAGGATTAGACTTGTTCAGGTCCCTTCCAGCCCTAGAAACTATGAAACTGTAAGCGTACCTTGGGAGCCCTGGGTTGGTGGAAGGCACCGAGGATATGGACAGGGAGCAGATGCATCGTGGGGGGTGGGGTCTCATGCCCCCAACAGACACTGCTGCTGATGTCACCAGCTGACCTGGAGGTGGGTGGAGGGCCCAGAGCCACACCTACTTCGCTCTTGCTGTGGAGTGTGGTGAGCGGGGCAAGTTTCTCCTTCCTCCTCTTGCTCCCTGCCTGTTTTCCCCAACACTCCCTAGTTCCCCTGCTGAGCATGAACAGAGTGGAGCACTGGAGGGTGGACTCTGCATGCTGTCATTACTGGCCCTGGATGAGCTCAGCTCCCTACATGGTCGATCCCTGCAACACCATGGAGGACGAGGTCAGGAGCAGCTCTGGGGCTGCTTCCATGCCTGCATCAGCTGGGAACTGTGGCAGTAGTCTGCAGGTTCCTCCTCCCAGTGCCTGGTTCTGGCCAGGGGAAACACAAGCAGGGAAGAGTGCAGGCTCTGGAAGGAAAACCTGTGCCCTGCCACTGCTGTCCCCTACCGAGCCTGGAACCCTGCACAGATGCATCTCGGGGCTGGAGTGGGGAACAGCAGAAGCGGGGTGCACTCTCACCATCATGCCCCTCCTAGATCTGCCTTTGGCTACAGTTACCAAGGCTTTCTTAATCCACTGCAGAATAAGTATGTCATCTGGTTGGCATAGGAGAATCTCTCATGTAATAACTTTTTCTGTGGGGAAGTACAGCTAATTCACAGGTAGTGTATCTCTAGCAATACACAAACTTCTTTCTCTTGCCCCCCTTCCCTCTGCCCTCCACACATCTTAATATTAAGTACAAAATCTACAATTCTGCTAGTGTTGATTTGCACTGCTTTGGGGAGGAAAGCAGCTGTCAATTTAGGTGGTCATGGTGAGTTTATGGTTGTTTTGCTTCACCACAGTGGTTCAAACCAGTCTGGCATCTGACAGTGAATTTGTTTTTTAATATTCCAGCTAAATGCTGGCACCCTTCAGGCAAGTGCACATTTAAAGAGAAGGAAAGTTTTTGGTTTAGGTTCTCAGAATCTGACAAGCTGTTTGGGACTGTCATGTATCGACATGGTGCTTTAGTTTTGTGAAGATGAATAAAAGGTCTGTTTGAGAAGTGTGTAGCAAATTGCCATGCTGATCACAGAAGATTATTAAGCCATAGAAAAATCAGGTTCGGAGAGTGTAAGTTACTTCATTTGGGCTCTGTGCTTAAACAGAGAAAAATTGTTTCTACAACATATTGACCTTGCTCTTTTGTCATCTGTATGACCATATGATGATGTTTGACTCTAAATAGAAATCCAGAACCATGATAAAGTAAAGCACAAAAGTGTTGAAATAACACAGCAGTTTAAAGAAAGTAATGTGCTGTCTTACAAAAGAGAAAATTGGTTCCATGTGCCCATTTTACATTTTGATTTATATTTTAGAATTTAGATCTAACCCATGCTTTCAAATGAATCACTTGATAAACATTTTTATTTTATTATATAGATTTAGTAATTAATCGGACATAAATTTGGGCCCCATCTCACTGTCCTTAGTCAGAGAAAACTTCCAGCGAACTGGAGTTTAACATATATTTATGCCATGAAAATCTTTAACTGCGCAATAGTTTCTGTACCTAATTGCATACTGTTAAATTCAGGCATGATGCTTTGGGAGAGTTCAGTTTTGCTGAACATATTTAAAATTCTGTGGTAATTTTGTTCCTGCATTCCACAGCAAAACGGCCACTATGAGCCTTGTGAATGGCCTTTGTAGGCAATCTGCTTGTCTCTACTGAACTGCTTTTTGTTTTTAATAGATCTGTTCTGTACAGTCATTTCTGAATGTCTCTTCAGTGCGAGTTAAACCACTAATACAAGTACCTAAAGAGTTCGGGGGGGTCTGTTCAATCTCAAGGAGTCTTAAGGATTGTGAACAGGGGTCTACTGAAGAGCGAATCAGTAAATAATTAAAACAAAATGCAGTGAGCTAGATAAAGAAACCATAGTTCAGATAGCTGACATCATATTATAATGCATCTTGCAGACAACACAGAACTTCTCATCGTGTGTGCTTGATTCATTTTTTTCTATAGACACAAAGATTCCAATTGACTCGAGCTCCACAGGCCACATTTTCAAAGGTATTCAAATACCAAACAATACAGAGAGGCCCCTTGTGAGATTTTCCTAAAGCACCTAGGCACTTAACTCCCACTGATTTCAGAGTTAAGCACCTAGGTCTTTTTGAAAATCAGGGGGCACTTTGCTATCCCTTTAGGCACCTTAAAAGCTATGAACCTAAATTGTTTGGTGGACATTGCATACGTGTTTGAGGTTCTGTGAGGTCTATCAGCTACTTTTGTGACTACTGCCCAAGATGCAGCAAATCAGTAGCTCCCAGGTGGTATTTGCAGTTACAGGAGTTCTCCTGATACAGTCTGGAAAGAAAATTAATTAAATTGTCTGGGGTAAGAAAACCAAGAAAGTCAAGGAGGTGCTTGTAACGAGCTATATAAATGAGTTGCCTGTTGTCTCATTTTGGTGATGTGATACGTGGGATGAAAAACCACAACTATCCCGTGTTTAAAACTTGACTAAATACTTGATCTCTGACATTCCTGGCATCCAGCAATCTCACTGATTTGAGATGAAATCAGTGAAAGGAAGGATTATTTTGAGGGATCGAGACATTTCTTAAGCATAGTTGTATAGGATAAGTGGAAAAACTCTAAAACAAATGGAAAAGAGAAAACAGAGGAAGCTTCCCATTACATTGTCAAAACCAAAAATATTTAGGATAAAAATGAGGAGAATCTAGGCCACAGAATCTTTGACACTACCAGCTACAAATCCCAAAGCTCCCATGTTAGGACTTTTACTGTTACGGTCCAGCATTTCAGCTTTATGAAAAGCAATTCAGGTTTCCTTCTTTCCATCTTTCATCCAGATAATGCGTGACAGCTAGGATCATCTGTTTGAATAGCCTAACACTGAAGGATTGAATACTAATTGATAATGCTTTAGTTTCTTCTTTTATCTTCCATTTTACCTAGTAAGGCCAAGGACAGACATTACACATAAATCGGTTTAAGTGATCAGAAACTGGTTTCAATTTGTAACAGAACAGATGTTCAGTGCACATAAACCAGTTTGTGATAAACCTGGTTGAATGTAGTATCAGACTTAACTGATTTGGCTCAAACTAGTTTATGTAATGTTTGTCCCAGAACCTTTGCTGATTTTGAGTTAAATAAGAGACCACAGCATCCCGACATGCTCTCTGGGCAGGGCTCTCTACTCCAGCCCAGCCAGGCTGGCTCTGCCTGTCTGCTCCACAGCCCGAGCAGGGACCAGCAGGAGCAGGAGTCTGCCAGAGAGGAGTTTGCCCATACTGCTCCCTCACTGCTGCAGCAGAGGGGGGCAGGGAGCAGAGTTAGTTTTCCCCTCTACCCCACAGCCCTGCAAGTCCCCGTAGCTTTGCTGGCCTCACAGCACAGCCCCATCAGGCTCTCGTCACTTGAGCTGCCTTGTGGGGCCCGGCGTGGCCCCTGGTACACATTCTGTGCTCGGGCAAGCCACTGAGGGGGTTTATTTAGCTGCTGGCCATTGCAACCACCTCTGGAGGGAGCTTATTCCACAGTCTGGACACCTGACTGTGAAGAAGTTTTTCCTAATGTTGAGCCTGACTCGATCTTCCAGGTGTTTGTGGCTATTAGTCTTGGTTTTACTCTTGGGTGCCCTGGTGAACAGTTGCTCACTGAGTTCTTGATGTACTTCCCTGATGTATTAGTAAGCTGCTACCAGGTCCCCTCTCAGCCTTCTTTTCCTCAGGCTGAAGAGTCCCAGATCCCTCAGCCTTTCTTCATATGGCTTGCCTTTTAAGCCTCTGATCATATGGGTGGCTCTTCTCTGGACTCTGTCAAGCTTGTCCACATCCTTGTTAAACTGTGGTGCCCAGAACTGGCCACAGTACTCCAGCTGCGGTCTCACTTGTGCTGAGTAGAGTGAAAGAATCACTTCTAGTTTTGCTGGAGATGCATCGATTGATGCATGCCAGAGTATTATTTGCCCTACCGGCTACAGCATTGCACTGATGGCTAATATTTATACTGTGGTCTGTTATAACCCCAGGTCCCTTCCATTTATGGTGCTGGTCAGTTTGGCACTGCCAAGCCTGTAGGTGTGCAGGGGGTTGTTCATCCCCAGGTAGAACACTTTACATTCCTCAACGTTGAACTATCTGGTTCCAATCCACCCAACCTGCTAGCTTGTGTAGGTCCTCCTGTATCTCTAGCCTTCTTCAAGCATGACCACGCTCCCCCATAACTTGGTGTCATCTATGAACTTGGCCAATGAACTCTTTCTTGGCCCCCACATTTAAATCATTAATTGTTTACTCCCACGATGCTTTAGTACATATTTAAGTCTTTAGGCCTTCAAGGCTGGGCTGGAAACTCTAGGAGGAAGGGCATGGGGAAAAAATAATGTGCTTTTTAATGAAGTGAGAGGACTTTTGCTTCCATTTTTTTTAAACAAAATTAGTGTTTTCCCTTCTAAATTGTAAGGCTAGCTTGTGTTCTGGTGAATTTGGAGAAGATTCTTCTTTTTGCTTTAGACCTCTTACAATTGCGAGAATCGTTGTGTAACAGTACCCCTGCATCCCCTCTTTGTCTGCATACCTCCTTCCTGAACATTCATGTTCATACCTGTATACTGTCTTTGGCCTGTTGGCCATGCCTGGATCATTATTAGTTAGGAATTTGAAAGGGGGAAGAGGGATGCAGCTGGCATTGCAAGGGTAGCTGCAGCCCTTTCATTCCTCGCCTTCCCTCAGGGACAGACCATGCCATGGGTAGCATCACGGTCTTCCGTGAATGTCTAAAGCAGACTCCAAGGCTTTCCCTCCTCCTCCTCCTCTCAGCACCTGTAGCTGAGCCTGGTACCCCATGTAGTTGCTCACTGCAGCAGGACCCTGGTATGGTGGGGAAAAATGGTAGAAAGGGGCCTGGCACTTTTTGCAGCCACTCCCCACAACCTCTGGTGGCTTTGAGGCTTCACTCCTGAGTTAGCCAAGAACAATGGCAGCAGCAGGTGGTTCTCCCCTTTCTCACTTGCTCTTTGCTTGGTGCCCCTGGGTGTCCCATGTATGCCCAGGGCTCCAGTTGCCCCTTGGACTCTGTGGGGGGACCCAGGTGTCTTGGTCTGCAGGGAACTAGAGCTGCCAGCATGTGAACTGCGCTAAAAGGGGTATGCAACTGTACCCTTCCTCCTGCACCACCCTGGTGATCTGCTTCTGGTCATGCTCTGTCTCTTAGTTCTTTTAATAACTAAAATGATATTCTGTCCTGATGCTTCATAAAGCAAGTATAGAACTGCTGTGCCCTCCTATTCCACTTGTGTGCTGATATAGTGTGAGGCATTATTTGGCCCCTCCTAAAAGTTAAGTTGCATACCTGAAAAACATGTAAGGAAATTAAAAATACAACTCAATTTTGCCCATCCATATTATTAATGGAGTTAATTTATCTATGAATGCATTTATAAATTAAGAAAAAAGTCAGTGAACCTTTCTATTTAAAGTTCCTGCATGGCCTCCTCTTGAAGGGAAGGGTATTCCTAAAGTGCTGGCTAGCACTACGGATGAAAGGGACTTGGGGGTCATGATTGACCACGAGATGAACATGAGCCTTCAATGTGATGCTGCTGCTAGTAAAGCAAGCAAAATGCTGGCTTGCATCCATAGA
>NW_017728912.1:20048644-20128510 GCF_001723895.1 Crocodylus porosus
TTTTTTTTTTTTTTTTTTTTTTACATATGCCTTCTAGGAGATATTTAAGATGTACATCTAAAAATAAGCCATGATTAATGTAAACCTTTTAAACAGCTTCCTAGTAATTGTCTTTGTAATTTCAAAAAGCATCATACAATTGCTAAGACTTTTTAAAGGATTAAGACAGAGGAGATTGACATTGTATATTTTGACTTCCAAAAAGCCTTTGATCTGGTATTCCACAATGTCCATGCAAGAAAATTGGAGGATTGTGAGCTTGACTCTGAGACAGTTGGGTGGGTAGGAAACTGGCTGCAGGATAGGACCCAGAGACTTCTAATGAACAGATCTGTTTCATGCTGGTGAGAAGTGCCAGTGGTATCCCATGGGGGTCAGTGCTTGGTTCAGTACTTATCAACTTCTTTATCAGTGATTTGGATGTGGGGGTGAAGAGCTCACTGGCCAAGTTCACAGATGACACCAAGTTATGGGGGAGTGTGGTCATGCTTAAAGATAGACTACAGATATAGGAAGACCTAGACAGGCTAGCAAGTTGAACAGATTGGAACCAGATAAAGTTCAACATTGAGAAATGTAAAGTGCACCACCTGGGGATGAACAACCCCCTGCACACATACAGGCATGGTGGTGCCAAACTGACCAGCACCTTGAATGGAATGGACCTGGGTCTTATAATAGACCACACAGTATGAATATTAGCTGGCAGTGAGATGCTGTAGCCGGCAGGTCAAATGATACACTGGCATGCATCACTTGATGCATCTCCAGCAAAACCAAAGAAGTGATTCTTCCACTCTACTCTGCATTGGTGAGACCACACCTGGAGTACTGCGTCCAGTTCTGGGTGCCGCGCTTCAGGAAGGACATGGACAAGCTTAAGAGAGTCCAAAGAAGAGCCACCCATACGATCAGAGACTTGCACGGCAAGCCATACAAGGAATGGCTGAGGGTTCTGGGATTCTTCAGCCTGAAAAAAAAGAAGGCTAAGAAGGGACTTGGTAGCAGCTCACTGCTACATCAGGGGAGTACATCAAGGGCTTGGTCAACAGCTGTTGCCCAGGCCAGCCCTTTGGGGGAAACCAGGAGTAATAGTCACAAACTCCTGGAAGATCAATTCAGGCTCAACATTAGGAAAAACTTCATAGGGTGTCCAGACTGTGGAATAAGCTCCCTCCAGTGGTGGTGCAGTTACCTACTCTGGAAATCTTCAAGAGGAGACTTGACCGTCACCTTGCTGGGGTCACCTGACCTCAGTTGTCTTTCCTGCTTGGTGCACGGGGCTGGACTGAATGATCTTCCGAGGTCCCTTCCAGCCTTACAATCTGTGAATCTATGAAACAGTTTTTACAGGGGGTATGAGCTGTCTGGGTATAAGGCAGCTTCTAAGTGGGTAGAACTTGTGGTGAAACTTCTCTAAAATATAGATAATTGCATAATTTTTTTGTTAGAAGGTGTTTTTCTTTGCATGACCTGAATATAGTCCCATGCTACATGAAGAATTCAATTTCATCCTTTCTGTGGGGCTTGATTTTATTAACACAAAATCTTCAGATCACTCTTGATCAGCTCAAACCGTATTCTCAGGCTTGGCTGCTGCTAAGGTTCTGCTTTCAAGACTGTTTAGCCTATATACTAGATCTGTTTTTTGAAAGTCCTGTGTTAGCCATGCACTGCCAATACTATTGTGTTCTTCTAGGTTCATTTCCATAGTAAAACAGCCTTCTAAAAATGCAAGTGTCATTAGTGCATGATTTCTAGCACTCCATTGGGCACTTTCCTACTGTGCTTGTCAGGATTTAGTACACATTATAGCTGCCACAGTGGATGAATATCAGGGTATATGTGTTCTGAATGTTTATGAAATTGTTCCATTATTTCTTATTCAATAGGTCTGTGGATGTTCAAAAATGTGTTGGAAGTTGAGAAAAAATGAAAGACCATTGAAAACATGAGTTATGCCCTCAGGTGGATAATATGCCTGAGTGGGAAGTATACAATTCTCAGAGGTCCTGTGGAAGTTCTGTGTCCAGCAGCTCTGAAGCTCTTGAGAGGATTCTAAAACGATAAATTTCTATGTTTTTATTGCTCTCAAGTTATTATTTTTAACAAGATAGAAAGCTTGTTTCTTTCTTTGTAATATCTGTGCTGTATCTTGTTCTCAGGCTTTTAACATGTGTATCCTATTTACAGTGCATTCATTAGGAAGCATGAAATCATTAACTCTACTCAAGTAGCCATTAGTAATTGTTCTGTATAAACACTTCTGTTGGCTTTCGTTCAGGACATCTTGTTGGTAAACTTATAACTCACCCAATAAAATGACAAATGAGTAAGCAGTTGGGCACTTCCTTTTCACCCAATCCAAAAGTTATTCTTCATTCCTTAAACCAACTCATTTAGTTATTTTCAAATAATTTGTTTCATATATTGCTTTTCCATTTAATCTCCAAGCTCCTGAAGTTATTACTGTTGGGGGGAATAGGTGAAGCAATATTGTATCCTGTGGGTGTATTTTGATATACTCAGTTTTGTATTTGTAGTAATTCCTTTCTATATTCTGCCAGAATGCTTCAGTGCATTGGATCTAATCTTGCATATTTAACTTTTTTACAGAAAGATATGCCAGTACTGTATATTAACAAAACACTGTGGCACTCCACTTATAAATAGACCATGTGCACACACATGTTCACAAGCCTTTAGTATGATTACACCCCAGTCAATGGCCGTCAAGTCACAGTCCTATTAAAACTGTACAGAGACACCTTATGCAAAGACAACAGCCTAGAAAATTTCCATTCTTTCCTTTTTGTCTTTTGAACCTACATCCGTAGTGGTGTTAATTGTAGAACCTATGGGTTAATGTTGATGTAATTAACGTGACCCGACAGATTGAGTGATATGTAGAATGCCTTATGTTGCCTTCCTATCCCTAGCAAAGTAACTTGCAAGAAAAAATCAGCAATTCATCTTCGCAGACATTCTTTCAACTCATATCTTCTTTTTCGGTTTGGTTTGTGTTAGGGACTTTATTTGACTTGCATAAGAAACAGCGAGGCAAAGAGGTTATTCAGAGCCTCAGTTGGTGTAAATTGGTGTAGTTTTGTTGCAATTACTGGTGTTGAATATATAGCAGTTTACACCATCCATCTCTTTCTGTGTGGCATTAATCTAGTATTGCATTGGCAGAAAGCTTTCCCTCTTTGGCTAGGGACAGACAGTCATAAAGCCTGAGCTTGAACTGATTCAATCTGCAGGTTAGTCTAACCTAGCTAGGCTAAACCAGTTTGTAACTGTAAAGACATCCCAGACACACAGGCACATGCCTGCAGTGGCTCAGGCTGGAAGCTGGGGGTGCTAGAGCAGTCCTCCCTTCCCATCCACAGTGCTGAGCTGAGGGGATGTGTGGCCAGACCCCGGCAGGATGCTCTGATTAAGGAGGAGTTGCCCCCTTCCTCCCGACCAGCCCATCAGGGAATTGATAACACAGTGTTTAGCACCTCAGCTCAATGTTTATCGCCCCAGTAAGAAAACAACAGAGGGATATTACCAGTTACCTGTTGATCCTGCCTTTTTCCTGTCTGCCACAGCAGGGACTATAGCCAGCATGTGGTATGCTAGCTAATGCTAAGAGGTGTCTTCATAAGGCAGAGGGTAGGGGACAATTCCTGCTTAGCAGGGCGTGGTGAGGGGGAGTAGGGGGGAGCCAGGCAGACTCCTGCAGTCTCTGCTACAGCTCCAGCCAGAGAGCACAGGGAAGGGGCCAGCTCTGCTGTGGAGCAGAGAGCCCTGCCCAGCCCAGAGAGCACGCCTGGATACTGCGGGTTTCTGGTTTAACTTAAACCAGGAAGGGGTCTGGGACAGACATTGTATAAACTGGTTTGACCCAAATCAGTTAAGTCTGATACTACATTCAACCAAGTTTATCTCAAACCTGTTTCAGCCATTTTCAAACTGGTTTATGTGCACGGAGCATCTGTTCTGTTACAGGTTTAAACCAGTTTCTAATCACTTAAACCAGTTTATGTGTAATGTCTATCCCTAGCTTTTGAGATAAAACCTATACTTTTGTTTATGATGAACCAGAATGTCAAAAGGTATATTTAAGTAGCTGTTAAAATAAAATATTGAAGCTCAGCAAGATACCCAATAAGAAAAAAAAATTAAACAGTTTTTTTTTTGGTAACTACTTTGTTTCACCACAGCTTCTTACTATCACCATAGTTTGGTGTTATGGAGTGAAGTTCTGTAGCTATTACCTTCTGTAAAAAGGGAATAATGTAAAGCATCTTGAAATCTATAGAGAAGAAACTGTATGAGAGGTAATCAGTACCACTGATTATAGTCAGTTCTATTTTCTGGAATACGTGCATCAATTAGACCCATTTACTCTTGATCAAGCAAAAGAGTTATTAATGTTAAGGAGAGCTCTTTTTGTTATGAGAATTGCATCCCCCCTGTCCCAATATGGCTTCACAGGTTTTGTTTTAATGTGCATTTTACAGCTATGTCTACCACAGTAGTTGTTTATTATTATCCATAATGGATAAAACATCTTTTGGGAGATTTAATAACAGTAATATATTACAATTTTTTACCTTTTAAAATTCTGTTGAATTTGTACAGTGTTTGTATGGGCAAACATGATGAAGGGGAACATATATTCTACTCAGTAAACAATGTACACATTCAAGGAAAGATAGTTTTGCAAAACATCAGAGAATAAAACCATTTATTGTAGCTAGTTCCACTTGGCCAATTCATTTACCAAATCATATGTCAATATGGGTGAAATTTAATTTACTGGATGTGGGAATATAGTTAAGTGATGGACCATGAAAAGAACATTGTTCCAGCATTCTGAATTTTAAGCCTTGATTGATTTGAAGAGCATATTCCAATGTTCATGGAAATAATTGTAGACATTTTTGTAATGGGGGTAGTATAATCTGTTTTAAGCTTTCCTTGAAGGGGATAGTGTCATCTGTTCTAAACTCAGGATGGAGCCAAATAATAAGGAACTTGGATATTTACCGAGGCTGAAATCCTGCCTGTCCCTTAATAGGTGCAGAGTGTGGTGGGGAAGAATGTATTTTCTTGTACACAACCCTGGTTACTCCTCCTAGACTTCAGAATACCCTAAAGGGTCAGAAGAAGGACAGAGTCAGTGGAGCTCTGGTTGCTTGATTGGCCTTTAGGGCTACTTTAAATTGAGCAGGGAGCTGATTGGCTCCCAAAAGCTTTAGGACTGTGGAAATGTAAAGGTAGCCTAAATCTACTTTTGTTCTACCTTCTTGATCTGGTCAGCCTGAGTAGAAAATATGTGCCTTGCACAATAAATGTGTTTCATAGCAAAATCTCCTGGTCTTTGTTGCCTGTTCCTCAGGAGATAGTACTGAATGATGAGAGGAGTGCTAATTGGCTGTGAAATTTTGGCATTTGGGTGAAGTTACACATTACACTTGGAGCATACTAAATCTATGGAATGTTAAGCAGTGTTTAAGTTAGAACATGTTGTGAGCAGTCGCGTGCTAAGGGTTAATACCACTTCTTGCCTGCACATTTCTAACTTACCACTAAAGGGCTGGTGGGCGGGAGTGTGGTTAGGAGCTAGGGCACCTGGGCTGTATCTCTGCCCTGGGTTGGGATGGGGAGGAGAGGGGAGAGGCTGGGAGTGGTGCATTTTGGGATACCGGAGGACTTTTAAAAAAAAATAGCCCTTTTTATTTCCATGGAGCAGGGTGAAGTTGCCCTAAGATGAGCCTAAAGTTAACCCTTGTCTAAAGTGACATAACTTTGAGACAGTGAGGGCACATAGCATGATTTAAGGAGCTTTAACATGTGGACGCTCATGTTTTAAGTGTCTGTAGTATGGTCTAAGAGTAACTTGTAACTTCACCCTCTGAAATATCTCCCTAATATGCAACCCAACTTTCTGCATTTGATTGTTTCAGTGTAAGTGCAGTACTTTGACTTGTTCATATTACATTTCATTCTGTTTATTGCTGACCATTTTTCCAGTTTATCAAGGTCATTTTCAATCCTAAATCTATCCTTCAGATGTCTCCTGCCCTACCAATCTTCATGTCATCTGCAAATTTACTAAGGGTGCACTCAGTTCCATCGTCCAAGTCTTTAATAAAGATGTTGAATGACATCTGTATGGGCAAACAATGAAGAAGGGGAATCATACCTTCTGCCCAATAAAATATCTACCGCATTTGAGGAAAGATTGTTTTGTAAAAACCTCAGAGAATAAAACCATTTATTTATAGCTTGTTCCAGTACCAGATTCGGGATGGGCCCCTGAGGAGCCCTATTTGATAACTTCTCCCAGTTAGGTACTGAGCCATAATTTCTTTCAGAATAATGGTCTAACCAGTAATACACCCATTTTACAATAATTTGATCTAGACTATATTTCCTTAGATTACTTATGAGCATGTCATGGGAGGCATTGTCAAAACTTTGCTAAAGTTAAGGTATATCGCATGCATTTCTCTCCTTGAATCCAGAAAGCTTGCCACTTTGTCACAGAAGGAAATTAGGTTGGTTACATGTAAATTACTCTTGCCAAGTCCATATTAGCTATTCCTTATTAGCTTGTTATCCTCTAGGTGCTTAAAATAGATTTGAATGCTTAGGATCTTTTGGTTTATTAAAGTTAAACTGACTGGCTTTTAATGCTCTGGGTCATTTTTGTTCTGATTTTTTTTTTTTATAATATGTCCATTATATTTGCTGCTTTCCAGTCTTCCAAGACCTCATCTGACCAGCAACATAAGTTACTAAGGCCATATAGAACCTGTCCTCTATGTTGTTATTTATTTATTTATCTTATTAGATTTATATGCTGCCTTCCTCAGAAAAAAAAAAGCTGAGGGTGGCTTACAATAGAACATGAGTTAAATTATGAAGACAACATGTTAAAATAGAATAGTATGTAATAAACAACAAACTCCCCGCCAAACTGTCCGAATAAAAGCAAACTCCTCTCACTAAAAGCTTGCCCAAATAAAAGGTCTCAGATTGCCTCCTGAAGATGTTCTGGGGCAGACTTTGACAAGCCCCAGTAGGAGGGAGCTCCAGAGCTCAGGAGCAACTAGTGAGGGTGACCTCTCACATGGTTTTTGCCAAACAAACTTGGTGCACAGACATTACTTCCGGGAACTCTCCACAGAATTCTGAATCAAGTTCAAGGTATTGGTCTTTCAGTGGTACACAAGAAAACTCTTGGTCCTCCCATCTTCTTTCTTCTATTTAATGAGAGTGTCAGCACCTTATTTTCTCTCCAGATTTTCTTCTCTCTTGAACTGCATTTTTGACCAGTGCTCCAGTCTTGCACGTCTTCTCTAATACCTTTCATATGGAGTTATAATTTAACTCATGTTCTATTGTTGTCCAACTGAGTAGAGGGGTTAGGTCACCATATATCAGAGGAAGAGTGAAAGGCTGACAACAAGGCTGTTGTATGTATTCTGTATAGACATCTTTGAACTAATGTGAGTGGCTAAATAAATGCTTCTTTCTACCCCTTGGGTTGAATTATGCCAGGTCTCAACCTATACAATCTTGTTCTGGTTCTGCATTGTTTTTTCACAAATATTTTCCGGTTTGAAATAATCTTGATTAAGATGCCCTGATGATAATCATGAAAAAGGACACAAGAACAGTGCTGTTACTCCTGCAGTTCTCAGTTGAGTGATCCTAAGGTTAAAATTTGACTTCTTGCCAAATTGACTAATTAGTGAAGGTCTCAGTTGTGCTGATAGAGAGGACATAGAATCAATTATTTTTTATTCAAGCTTCCTGTATACATAGCAAATTCTTTATAAAGGAAAACACAATCAGAGATTTCAGGAGTGGGTTTCAAAAAAATCCTTCTAATAGATTGTATCTCAGAAAATCTGTTGAATTGTTCCGTCTTTCTGAAAGGAATGAATAATTCAGCAAATTTCCTTTTTACACCCAAGGAAAAATTGATAAATCTCAGCTACTGGAGCCATTTGCTATAGATAATGCCTGCAGCACCTATGGTATAGTGTAAGTGTGTTCATGTGGAAGAAAAAAGGGGGGGCGGGGGAGATGGCAGTGTAACTGTAAGACCTTGAATGTCCCTTTTGCTATTCATTCAGACACTGATATTATTTACATCTCTATAACTATACTCTGGAGACTGTGCCAAGATTTTTTAAGCTTCTGTTTTTTTCCCCCTGGTTAATTGATTATCTGATATGGGATGCTTTGACTCGGCAGTATCACATATACACAGAGTGAGGTACAGGGGCAGCTGGAAGGCTGATTTCTAATTTCAATGTTTGGCAACTTCCGAAATCAGCACGGGGCATACTGAAACACTTGGCACTTCACCCAAAAGCAGTGAAGTCTTGCACTTAACCCAGTGTGAGGGTAAACAGGATGTTAGCCAGGGTCACTTTGGTGTCAGGTATCAGATTAAGGATAAAACACATAGTAATTTATGGACTGAACTAAAATACTTTACAATCCCATTTTCTTGTTTACAGTTTTATTCCCATTTCCAAATACTCTTCTGAAATTAGTTGCTCATTGTGAAACTGTGTGTAAAACCTATAAAACAGTGAAAAATAGTTTGTTTGATACATTTTTTTTTCTACTGGCTAAGCCCCATGGGGTAGTAGACATAATGTCCTAAAGAACTGATATCCTTTGGCTTTGCTATTCTTGATGAATCTCCCTTGTTCCTATTCTTTGCTGCTTTAGATCCTCCCCAAATCTCTATTATGCATGGGTTTTAGTATTTAAGGTAGTGAATCCTAGACAACAGATATTTAAAAAAAAATCATTAGCTTCCTACAGTCAAAAAAAAAAAAAATCTCCCCTAAATTTGATGAGAGAAATAATTGGAAAATAAGGTTTTCAATTTATAATTCCTTCTGCAACTGAATTCCCTTAAGTACATTAACCATTTTTATGTGCCAGATCGTACCCAAGTACTAGATGACCTCTGGGTCCCAGCAGCATCAGTCTGTTCTTTTATCTTTTCTGAACTGTCTAGCATCCTTATCCCATAACTGATGTCAGCCATCATAACAAACAAACAAATGTACCTGTAAGAAACAATCTATCATGTTGCTATTCAGGATCAGAAAATCATGTTGGAGAAATGTCTAGGAATTCTATTTGATGTGGTGGGGTCTTCTTTCAAATGAGTGGAGACTACTTTTACTGCTGGTATGAGATGGTTACAAAACAAGGGTCAGACAAATAACTTTGGAAATGAGCAGTCTTCCTGCAGCAGCCACTTGCCCTATCACCTACTTGTTCTCGCTAGGCAAGAAACAGTATGTGGAGAATTTTATAATTTGTCTTCATAAATGCCTTTCTCAAGTCTACTGTAGGTAATCAAATTTAATTTTTTGAATGTGCTTACCTCAGAAACAACTGGTCTGTTTAGTAACGTGTTATTTAAAGTGATTATTAAAAGGAAAACAGTTTTTGTGGTTCAGGTTTTTCATTAAGTATTAAAAGAGGAATGGTGGTATTTTCATATGACTATGTATACTGATCGCAGTTATTTCTGCTCACCCTTTCTGCCATCAGGAGCAAAGATCCTGCACTGAATTACAGTTATTTCAGGTGATTCAGATGATCAGGTGAGTCACTGGATTGTTATCACAGGCCACTGCCTCTGTTACAGTTAAAACTGAGTTTTAAAAAGTGATTGAGGGCTCATCAGAAGAACAGAGCAAGAATGGAGGCTCTTTAAAAGGATTAACCCTTGCAACAAGGACAGAGCTTGCTTCAGTGTTTGGGGTTTTTTGTTATATAAATGGATAATTGTGAAATTCAGAAAGTGTGTTGGACACTCCTGCAAGGTGAGGAAATATTGCTAAGGTCAAATGTTCAAAAAGAGGATATTGGGCTTTAGAAATCATGATTGTCTTAAATTATGAAAATAATAATAAAAAAATCAAACTAAGATTTATACTCCTTTTGGGTTTTCATAGTTTCTAGGGTTGGAAGGCACCTACCTGAACAGATCATTAAGTCCGACCCCCTGCCCTGGGGAGGAATGAGTGCAGAGATCATAATACCCAAGCCAGATATCTATCTAACCTCCTCTTGAAGCCCCCCAAGGTAGGGGAGAGCACCACCTCCCTTGGGAGCCCATTCCAGAGCCTGGCAGCCTTAACCATAAAGTAATGCCTTTTGATATCAAGCCTGAACCTACTCTCAGTCAATTTGTGGTCGTTATTCCTTGTTATCCCAGGTGGTGCCCGGAGGAACATAGCCTCACTTGTTTTCCGCTGGTCCCCTCTGGTGAGTTTATAGACGGCCACCAGATCCCCTCTCAGTCTTCTCTTGTGGAGGCTGAATAGATTCAGGCCCTTCAGTCTATCTTTGTAGGGCCTGGCCTGCTCCCCCGACCATGTGAGTGGCCCTCCTCTGGATCTTCTTGAGGTTAGCCACATCCCTCTTGAACCCTTTTGGGTTTTAAGGCTTTGGAGTTCAATCTTTTTTCTGCAATCATGAGGTCTAGAAACTTAATTTTTTAAATGAAAATTAAATTTCTCATATAGTCATTGGACTCTAGGAGGTGCCACTTTAAGGAAGCTGTGAAATCATGAGATGGGTGACAAAACTATCAGAGTTGGTATTACTGGGAAGAGCACTCCTTAGATGTGTTGAATGCCTTTGTTCTTTCTTCTTCTGCACAATGATGGAAGCAGTAAGGAGTCTGCCTGGTCCAGAAGGCTGCTTGGTTCCATACTTCTGAATAGTGCTTCTCCATGGGGGCTGATGGGTTTTCTTGTTGTAGAGAAGCAGGAGGGCAGTCCTCTGCCTTTCATAGCATGGCTCGTACTACATGTGACATTAGTCTTACTGTCCAGGTCCAGGCTAGAGTTGTGCCTGACCTCTCTTTGCAGTTTACCCTTCCTTGCCTGCATATCCACAACTATGTGAATTTCAGCCAGTTGTAAATATTTTTTGGCCTCTGTAGATTTCACATATTGAAGCTGATTCTTTAGAATAAATTTAGAACTTTTTTTTAATAGAAAAGAATATTTACGAACTTGGAGGAAATGGGACAAAATACAAAATACGTTTAACAGGGGTTAAATCCTGTCAGGATAATATGATAGTTTTTTGTAAGATATTTGCCTTTAGAAGCATGGTAAACCTATTTTAGACTTCTATGAAGCATTCTGGTAGTGACAGTTGGAAAGGTATAGTTACAGATGAGATTTAATACTGTGTTTGCAAGGTGGATAAAAGGAATGGCTAAAAGGAAGACAACATTGAGATGTTCAGAAAGGCATTATGAATGAAATTTCTCAAGGATCAAGAGCTGGGAACATTTTTATTTAATATCTTCATTAATGAGTGTGCTACTGAAAATTCAGGAGGCATCATCAATATAGAGAACAACTGGAATATTCATGAAAGAGCAAGTGTTTTAGAAGGGCTAAGAAGTCTTAATGGCATTGTAGAAGGCACTGGGAAGACTTCATTTATGTTCAAGCTGGAATAGGTGCAGCAAAAGACTAGCAGAATGATGAGGTGAATGGAACACTTTTCTTAGAAGAGGAAGCTAAAAGATCTTGCCTTGTTTAAATGAAAAATGAGAAGAGAGATATTTTCTGTCTATAAATACCTCCGAAGAATTTAAGGAAAAAAAATAATTGTTTAACTTAATGGAAAATGTTGGTATAAGAACCAAGTGGTCTATACTGGCCATGAATAAATCAAGGCAGGGAATTTAGAAGGTGGTTTCTAACCATCAGTTAAAGATCTGGAATTAGCTTCCAACAGGAAAAAGAGGGCAAAAGTCCTAGCTGGTTTTCAAATGGTGTTGGTTATATTTATGAAAGGAATTATATAAAGCCTGCAATATCAGTCACCCATGAGGTATCTTTGCATCCTATCCTTTTTTTCCTATCATGATTTAGGTATTTTTGTGAAGACAAGCAGGGAAAACATGAGTTAATTCCTATAATGAACCTAAAAGAGTAAACACAAATCCTTCTTTGTCTGTTACCAGGTTCATTTCTCCGATAAACAAAACAAATGAAGAACTCTTAAGTTTCCATCCGTTTCCAATGTCAAATGTTTTCTTCAGTGTTGGCTTCCATACAGCATCTACTTTTACATGGCCTGCAGCCAGATCCTCTTAATCTGTTGTTTTGTGATCTTGTAAAATAGACCTAGTCAGTCAGTATGTGGATGGGAGGCATCAGATAAAATGCAGCAATCTGTAGGGTGTGATGTTTGTAAATCAGTGGGTGATGTTGCTCACTGTGAGGCAACATGGAACCAGCAGGGCAATGGAGCACACATTTTGTCCTTTGAAGGATATGTAAATTCTTAAACCTTCATTGCTCATGTGTTCTAAAAGTCCTGTTACACATTTTTTCACAAGCAAGGATGGTATTAACACTGCTGTCTTTATCAGATTTGTTTTGGGAAATGGTATTTTATCTACTTCAATCCTTTCCATGGATCTCACCCCATTTAATATCAGTGAAGCCTATGGAATTAAAATCACTGTTAAACTAGAGCTTGGTCGGAAATTGACCTGATGCTTAGGCCCAATTATGCTTTCTCTTATACCAGTGAAAATCTTGAGTAAGCTAAATTGTTGCTGTGAAATAATCTATCTGAGTGTAATTCATATCTGTACTGCTTGGGTCCTAGCACACATTACATTTAAGATGTGATTAACATGTTAATTCTGCCTTAAATAGTATCCTGGCCATGTATTAAAGGCAATTTATGCCATGGCAATGGAGCATATGGGCCACAGGTATTCCATCTTTGTGGCTCATTTATATTTCATCGTAAACTGAAAATATGGCATGTCAGGACAGAGCCATGAGAGATCCTGATGCTCAGTTGAGAATTGGGATCTGGCATGGGGCAGCCTCGGTGTCCAAGACAGAGCCGTCCCCTACCCAATCAGTAGAATCGACATTGGATTCTGGACCCAGCAGTGCTACCTGAACCTTGGAGGTAGATGGAGGGAAGGGGTATCACCTGACATGAGGGAATATTTCCCCAGTCTTGGACCTTTACGAAGTGGATGTGTCCTGTCTTTACATCTGTTGGGGTTTTTTTGTTTTGTTTTTTAAGTTCCTTTGGTGTCCATTGAAGCATGACCTGGAATGGCTGGGAGCTCCCCACTCCCCACTGAGAGCTGGGATCTTCTAGTTGCCTGTGCCTGGCAGTGTGAGTCCCAGTGCACATGGAGCTTTAAAGAGTGTGGCTGAGGTGGCTTTCCTGCTAGCAACTTTAAATCCTGCGCCCAGCAGCTCTGGCCAAGCTGTCTGGTGCAGGGGATTAGAGGCTTGTGGCAGGGTTTAACGTCCCTAGTGGGGAAGGTCCTTTGGCTACCCCCACTCTGCCGGGAGTCTGTGATCCCCTGTGCCCAGCAGCCTGGCCACAGCTGTGGGGCACAGAGTTTTGACAATCAGCTGATTGTTGGACCCTTGTCTTGAATCAGACCCAGAGATGTCCCATCCCAGACCACACTGGGGACTTCAACTGGCCCCAGTGCAGCCTGGAGCTAGGGTTGACAGTCAGCTAGTCATCAGCCCAGACCATGTCAGAACCAGATTGAGTCTCTGATAGGGTTACAGGGGCAGCTCACAATCAGCTGATTGTCAGTCCGGCTAGACTCTCAGGCATCCCACCTTCAACTTGCTGGTGCAGTCCTTACAAGCCTGGGATTATGATCCCAGGCACCCCCTGGACTGGCAAGTAGTAAAAGTGTGATTGGGATCTGATCCCTGGTTCCACAATCACACCTTCTACCATGCATGTATGGGATGGCAGGAGATGTGATTGCTGGAATTGGGGATCAGATCCTGTTGTACCATTAAATGGATGTTGTCTGGGGTCCTTTGAAACTCCCCCTTCTGGACATTAGTCAGGTTGGCCATGTGGCTTCCTAGTTTGCCTTGTTTGGTTTGACTCCATCTCTGTCTTTCTGGCATGCTTCAAGGACACAGGCTTTCTGTTTGTAACCCCTTTATAGGAGTGTGACCTCATGGCTTATCTACCCTAAATCCCAAGGATCAATGCTGACCCTCCAAGACCCCCCAGTGCTTTTCCCAAACCACTAATCTCATGGAAAGTCTGTTTTGCATTTTGTCTTTCAGATAGTTGAAGTACATAACACAACGGGTTTGCAGAGTTTTCTGACCCAATCACTCTCTAGTTTAGATAGCACGAGAGAAGTCTACAAATTTAAGCAAAAAATCAGTTTTCTGTCCTGCATCAGTCTCCTTGCCTTTGTTAAGTTTTCTTTGGGGGCGTTCAGGATCCGTCTCTGGACACCTACCTAGTTCTCTGAACCACGGTATTTCTCATTTGCAACTAGCATCCTACCTCATTAGCTACTCGTGGAGTCAAAGAAGACCAGCTATAGAAAGCAGGCCCCTTTTTTCATCTCTCTTGTTGTCTTTGCTTTCCTGCAAGTACATTTTCTTAAATTGAATTTCCATTTCATGGGCACTCTTTAGTATACATATTGTTCAGTCACAATACAGTCACTGAGGGTAATATCTTCTTGTTCTGGAGCTTTTTGCAGACAGGGCAAATGTTAAGGTGTCAGAAGCCTTGACAGCTCATGGCTAGCACACTAAACACTGAGGCATTCAGTAACACATTTCATAAAAATTAACCAGAGATTTATAAACTGCTGATGGACAGATTTTCCATACTCTTGAAATCACAGTCTTTATCTTTTCTCTCAGGATGTTGTTTGGTGTTGCTGTGTGTTCCTAAACAGTTTTCTTAAAGATGGCAGTGTTTCAGGGATGGGTGAAATGAACTGAATCCTTTGAGATGGAAGCCACTATATTAGTGAATGCTGTTGTTATCATTATCATACTACAGATCCTTTTTTCTGTGAATCCGTGAACTCATTTCTGTAACCTCCAAAACAGTAGATTAGCCTATTAACTGATGTTCATGTCAGCTCTAAATTACACTCCCCACTAGAACAGATAATAGAAAAAGGGATGACTGGTAAGGTATACACTGAAATCAAAATAGGTGCAGGTGCATCTAATTAAAACACATCTCTGTGCAATGAACAATAAGGATAGAAATAGGCTCTCCATTTAATGCCTTAGTGTAATGCATTGTTTGAGCTTATCAGTTTGACCTGTATGTCTGTTTCCAAGGATCATGCTTGTATTAGCTAATCAGGTCTGCTTCCTAACTGCATCCCATTATTACCATCCTCCTCTTTTGTTACTGTTCAGTAAATTTACGCTAGTACTAAGTACAGGCTAAGAGTCCTGGAAACTCCCTTTTTACCTGCAGACTTTGATTAAGGGAACTATTGGGGTATGCACTTAATTTTAATCCCATGAGCACTCCCAGGGTCTATCAGTGGAGCTTCCCATGACTTCACAATTAACAATATTGATCCTTTGACCTTAGCTGACTTACTGCCCCTGGGGCGGGGGGCTGGACTTGATGATCTTCAAGGTCCCTTCCAGCCCTAACGTCTATGAAATCTATGAAATATACTTAAGACTGTTGCTGAATCAGGGCCAAATCAGATACAGCATAGATGGTAAGCAGGTACAGCTGAATGTTAAATATTGAGTCCAACCACATATGATAGGAGTGGTTTTGCTCTTTAGATATTTCTGATTACAGCTGAATCAGTGATTCCTTTTGTAATGGGATTGCTGAAGAAAAAATGTTCAAATGCACCAAGATCCCATTGCTGCAGGGAATATTGTGAAACAATGTATTGTTGTTCAGATCTGGTTCTATAGCATCTCATAGATCTCTCCTTGCTTGTGACTCTATTTTGCAGTCTAATTTTATAGGTAAGGTTTTTACCTACCTCCCTGTGGAACTAGAGGCCTTTTCTTCATGTTGCCATCATCACTCGTAGGGTACATGCATTTAAAAATTATTGAAATCTGATAGTCAAGAGCTTGCCAAACAAGTGAAATAGTACTTTTTAATAAATTACCTGAATAAATTCATTTTATTCAATGAATTTATGGTCCCAATTTTGAGGCTGAATTTTGCTTTCAGTTGTGATGGGATAAATCTGGAATAATTTGTCTAAAGTCACTTGAGTTAATACCAGATTTATAATGATAGAGCTTAAAGCAGAGTTTATTGGTCCTTGAGACTGAAGGCCTTTGGATAGTATACAAGTGGTCTAGTCATTTGGCAAGGAAAACTTACAGATCTTCATAGCTGGAATAAATTAGTGTAGAGATGAACATTATAGGAAAAGAGATTTCCATATTCAAAATTGTATTGTTATTGTTCTTATTATTTGTAAGAAGACTGGGAAAACCCGACATTATAAAAAAACAGAATGTTTTTGATTTAACAAAGGCCTCTTATGACATTACACAGAGAAGATATTACAAGACCTAATATAGAAAGTGCTGTAAATTGCTTTAGCATGTGGAGCATTAATAAATGTGTTGGAATAAGAAGGCTGCATAAGGCTACAAAGAGATATGGAATGGAAAGACATGGAGTGCAGAGAAGAGCAAAGCAAAGATAATATCAGCCAATAGCAAATAATGATGCAATTAGTAATGAGAAGCTAGAAAAAGTAACACACTAAATATCTTGGAGCAACGATCACAGAAGATGCTACATCAGAAAAAGAAGTAAAAACAAGGACAATGATTGTTATTAAACAGCTTGCAAAGGTGAAGAAAATCTGGACTAGTAGCAACATCACAATGAAAACAAAACTCCACCTACTGTATGCTGTTGTCATTTTAACAATTCTTTATGGATGCGAGACCTGGACACTTGCAAGGGCACTGGAAAAATGAATCAAGACCTTTGAAATGTGGTGCTTCAGAAGACTTCTGTGCATTCGCTACACTGTATGGAGAACACGTGAATCTGTGCAAGATCAAATCGGAGAAGAAGTCAGCAAATATGAACTTTTAGTTGAAATCATAAGACAAAGAAAGATGCAGTGGTTTGGACATGTAACAAGAAGGTGTAGCGACCTTACCATCACCATCCTGCAGGGTGCTGTGGATGGTAGAAGAAAAGGAGGGAGACCTAGGACAAGCTGGATCACAAGCGTTAAAGACTGGTTGGGATTAAATCTGACTGATTGTACAAGGATTGCAAGGGACTGGGAAGAATGAATGAAAGTTATTGCTACATCAAAGGTACCCCAGTGGTTGGTGTGGCCTCAGGACTGACTGACTGAGTAGTAAGAAACCTGCTGATTCCAGTTGAAGAGTTCTGACTACTCTGCATTGCCAAGCTCCAGTGGAAAACACCTCAGACCAGTGGAGAGAGACTTTCTAAGCAGTGGCTTCTTGGTTGTTCTGCTTCTACCCAGGCCTGCCTTTTTTTTTCAGGAGATGCTATTAGGTTTATAGATGACTGAACTAAATTTTCAGACATGAGTCTGTAGAGCTGCACTCACAAAATGCTGAAAACAGCATATATGCAAAGCATTGATTTGCATATATATGCAAAGCAGTACATCCATGGACATAGAAATTCTATACACAGTTCACAAAAGGCTGGACTCATCTACATGAATGATCAACCAGTTGATCCAGGCCCAAGAAGTTGCATCTATGACAATGACCTATGCATCACTGCCCAGCCAGGGATTTTACCCAGATGCCAATTCAGATGATTTAATGGAAAAACTAAATCAGTTTAACTGTACTGTTCCTCTTTGCTCTCAAAGCTTTTCTATGCCTCAAATTGAAGAATAGTACATTAGTTTTCTTCTACCAAGAAATTTTATAAAGTGAGGTAAGCACAATGATTGGCATTGTGATAAGTGAAATGCTTGACAATAATTTTTAACAGGTTTATGAAGGAGATAAAAATCCCACTGTAACTCATTTGAAGGATGAAGTAGAAGTTACTTAAATGTAGTTTAATGTAGCTAGAATTGCCTATTGCTTTTTTTCTACATGGGACAAGAGGCAGTTGGAAGTAGTATGTATATGTTGTGTTAGTGTATATATGTGCATGCCATCTAGCTGTAATATACTTATAGTATAGATGGTATTCAATATGTTCTAGTGTAAACAGTGTTGGGAAATTTTTTGTTCGTTCAGTAAATGTTTGGATGATATCAAGACTGCATAAACGTCTTTTATATGTTGCCATTTAAAAATTATTATGGTGAGAGGGAAAGCTGCTTATCCTTGCTGACTTTGAGTATTGCTTGTACTTCTTTACATGATTGCCAATGTTTGTAGTTCAGTAAACAAAAAAAAGCTTCCAGTTTGGTTGGTCCAAGTAACTTGAATAAACTATGTTATATAGAACACATGGGTCTTGTATTTACAATAGGTACATATTTCTACTTGTTTGCCTACATTATCTCCAAGCTGGTCTTCTCTCCCATCTTTGAGCAAGGTTCCTTTCCTTTTGTGCTATTCTGTTTGAACTGCTGTGGATGAAGCTTGAGCAATGAATGAAGTCGGGCTCTGTAGATGTATATTAAAATAAATAAATTAAATGGACAGAAGTCTTCGAAATGGGAGCCAAGTATATTATATACCGCATTCACTTCCTCAACAGAATACAGTTAAATGAAAAACATATGGAACAACTTGTTGAGCTGATTTTGTTCTGTGTTCCATCCTCATAATGGATTTGTTTTCAGAATCAAGCATTGTGAGTGTTTCTTGCTGGATGCTAGCAGGCTTGGAAATATCACAGCATGTGGGACACAGTAAAACATGAATTTCATTTGTTTTCCTTGGCTTCTGTGTGTCATGATGTGTTCAAGATGACAGGGTCTGGAAAACTGTAAATTTTAGTTAGGTCTCAAGTCTGAATGCTAAGCCTTGTCTTTGTGTAGCAGAGGAAGACTAATAGAAAGTGGTGGGCTGATGCTCAGTTCTAGTCCTGAGGGTGCACTGTACAGCATGCATTTCATTTATGTTAGACGTATGCTGTCAAGGCTGCTGGCTCTGGCATTAGACTTAATGGTTTTGTTTGGGTTTGCAGCTGTGTCATGAAGCCCCTTGACTCTGTCTGACTGCTGTGAATTGTAATGCAACATACAAAACCCTGCTCTTAGAGCACTTCTGAGAGCATGGCTCTGATAGATTTTTATGTTCCCCTAAGAATGCACCAAGCAGGCAGATTGGAGGGTTGGAGATATGTATAAACTTGCAAAAAGCTCTGTCAGTTGTACACACGGAGACCTACAAGCTGAAAATCTTTGCAAGTTGGTACCCTAATAGAGGAACTGTGCTTTATCCGTGTCATGAACCTTGTCTTGATGGGAGAGATGATAGGTAGAGAAGTATAACAGAATTTAAAAAGAAATTCAAAGAGCATGGAAAACAAAATTTTCCCATTTCACTTAGGTACAGCCCTAGGCTCATAGTGCAGTGGAGCTGGTTCAAGTCCCTGAGGGGATCCTGGGGCTGGAGGTAGCAATCAGCTGATTATCAGCCCTGGTACAGCATGAGGGCCAGTTTGAGACCCCATGCAGTTTGGGGGTGGCACCAACAATCATCTGATTTTCAGTCCCAGTACAATTCATCAGTGCCATGGGAACCAGGGATTATGATCCCAGGCTCCCCCTGTGCTGGCAGGTAGTAATGGTATGATTTAGATCTGATCTGTGATTCCAAAATTGTGTCTTATGTCATATACATGTGGTACGGCATGGCAGGAGTTGTGATTGTTGATACTGGGGACCAGATAGCATCACTCCATTAAATGAATGTGTGCCAGGCACCTCAGTAGCATCTGAGACCCCAGTTGTAAGTGTGGCCTTTTTTGCTAACTGCTGTACACAGAAGACATAAACATGGACTCTGAGAAAAAGAGCTTATGCTCTAAAAACTGTAACTGGTCCGGCCTTGCAGAGGCCATTGTAGAGTTGGGGCTTTAGAAATCGGACAGTATGCCATGAATGGGAGCAAGAGAGACAGTCAGATATATACCTATCATATATATACTCTCTGTCTTTATAATTACATAAATAAATATTGTCTTCTAAATTTCCTTTGTGCAAGGAGTTCACTGAGATTGGGATTTCACATCCTTTCATACTTCCATTTAGTGAAAATGTTATTTAAAAAGAGACTATAAGTTAGGTGAATATTTTGCCCTATCAGACCCAACTTTTAACCTCTGGTGCTTGGTTAAGATCAATTGTAATAATCTGTGATCTAGCTAGTACAGTGGATTAAAGCAATGAGTTTTCACCTGCAGGGAAGTTTGTGCAAAGCTCACAGAGGTCACAAATGAAAGTCAGTTTTCTGGTACTTGTCCTTAGCCGATATTTATCTTAGTCACAAATCAGTATCTATTTTTGTCACAATAGGCTTTCTCTGCCCTAGAAGGCATATTGAAAAGTTGGGGGTCAAACACTAGAGGTCAAGGTACTAGTAAATCAGCAGAGCTGTCTGGGGAAGCATTCTTTTGCAATCATCCCTCCCTCTCCCCCTCTAAACTGGTACTTTTCTTCCACCTAAAACTATCGTTCTCTAAGTTTCATGAACACTACCATTTCCCCAATTCACCCCTGTAGATTTTTTTTTTTTTAAAGTTTATATTTCCCAAAATGAAACACAGTGTTTAATCTTGGGAAACTGCAGAGCCACCTAGAATCAGGCTGTCAGTTAACAAACATTTAGCCCTTCAGAGCAGCTGCTCAAATTTGTGTGTTCACATCTCTGTTTCTTGTGGGTGATAAGTAAAATGTCTCTTGAGGAGGGGGGCGGGGGGCAGAGAGAAGGAAGGGACATTGGGGTCCATAGCATCAGCTGTTGAAGTTTGTCACCCAAGTCAGATAGCTAGAATTCTCTTCTCACTATCCTTCAGGGTTTCCCACAAGGATGTTCTTCCTTCCAGCCTGCAAGGTCAAGTGCATAACTGGATATCGCAACAAGCTTCAGTCTAAATACTTTATAGTCCTATAAAGGAATATTATACTACAGAGAACCATTGAGTATTTGGAGAAGCCATATTCTTATCAACATGAAGTGTTTTCTTCCTGTGGTGTTTTGGTTTTACATGGCTACAACTTTGTTGAAATAAATGGCATTGCAGGACCGTAAGAGTGGAGAAAGGCAGGCAGGGGTGAATCAGGTCCACTATAATGTTACCATGTCTTTAGATAATTAAATACGATCTACAGAACTCGGATTGTGGCATAGAGCTGCAGGTGTGCACTTTAGTCGGTTCTGTGAGTACAGCTTCTGCCTCCAGTCACTCTGAAGCTTCATTTACAGGCACGCACTCATACATGACCAGGCCTAATCTGGCCCATTTTTGCAGTGTTTTCTAATACAGATTAAGGATGAGTTTCACATACAGCATAATCTATTGAAGGCCAAAATCTGCAGTCTGGGAGTACATTATGCAGTTAAATTTCCTACTAATATAGTTGCTTAATATAGTTCTCTCAAATTATTCTGATAAAAATTGTTACTACCCTATGACAGTTCCTCGGCTGGAATTAACTGGCACAGCCCCACTGAGCTAAATGGAACGGTGCCTGTTTTCTCTGGCTGTGGATCTGGCCTACTGTGCTCTTTTTGGCTGTGTGTGAAGTTTTATGAAGTACATTCTTGTCAGATGGGTACAGTGTGTCTGTCTCATTAAGTCTAGTGGACAGTCCATAGTTTTCACTAGTTGCAAATTTATGTGAAGAGCCTGTATTCTCAATGTATTCAAACTTCAGGGTGATGCTTGATAAATGGACCCTTGTGGTTTTCCTCTGTAATGGCATCATGTTTTTATAGGCACTGAACTATGGGGAAAACCCAGAAGTTAGGACTAGGCTTGTATAATGTTTTTTATTTCTTTCAAGCATTAAGCTGAACAAATGTTAATTTAAGTTGTTTAGCTTTTGGAAGCATGGCTTTTGAAGAAGCTGTGAATGGCCATGCTGTATAGAAATCTGTAGACATTTTAAGCTTTAATAACAATGAATTGTGTCTTATTTTTTCATTATGTCTATTTGCCTTACACAAAAGGGTCAAAATGTTTTGCATTAATTTTGTTTCAAAGACCCTGTCTCATAACCCTATGCAAACAGTCCCATTAAAGTCAGTGGAGCTGCTCAAATAAGCAAGGGTTATATTATGAGGTTTCTGGTAACTACCTGCTGTAAGTCTCAATCAGCAGTTCATTTGTTTTCATCAGAGCACATAAGTATAAAACTTAACTTTAAGCACATACCTAAACACTTAAAAGTGGGTATGTGCTTAACTGCTTTTCTGAACTGGTGAATAAGGCAGATTATTTGATTTATAAATTACTTGTATTTTTTGATGGATTATTCAGAGATCAAGCAAATGTCTTCCCCAAGCTCAACATTAATGCTTTGGTATAAGGTAGTGAAATAAGGCATGGTTATAAGGAATGCTTTGGTGTAAGGGTAGTTAAGGAAGGAGGGAAGGAAGTGGAAGAAGAAAGTTTATTTTAGTAGCACAATGGAATTTCCTAAATGAATCCACTTCCCTGGCAACTGTAAATAAATGGAAAATACCGTACATTACTGAAATGATGCACATTTATACACTATGCAGCATTTGATGCAGTGTGATATGTGAAGGGGCAGGCAAGCTTCCAGGGATAGGCCAACAGAGGCCTTTGGATTCATGGAACAGTAGAGGAATATGGAGTTGCCACTTATAAGCTATTTTATTATGGCAAGACTTAACATCTAATAACATGTATGAGCACAGCTGTAGCCCACCATTGTGTAATCCATAGGTGCTATATAGATATTTGATTTTTATCTCCACTAGATGACCAAAAACCAACTTTTAGAGCGATTGGCCTAGAACAGGGGTGGGAAAAATACTTTCTGCAGGCCGCATCTGGTCCACCATGCACTTTCATCCTGCCCGCAGCGCCTCCCAGCGAATCATGCCCTGCCCAACCCTTCCACCCACAAGGGTGGGAGCGAGGCACTTAAACCCCCCCTCAACATATCCTATTATGCCTTGCTCCTACCCCTGTGGGCGGAAGGGCGAGCCCTGCTACCACTGGGAAGGGCTGCTGCTGCATCTTCCTGGGCATCCAGCTCCCTTCAGGCAGCAGATGGGGAAGCTGGGGGCAGGGGCAAGGTTGCAGCTGGCCAGGAGCATGGAGTGTGGAGCTGGGGCTGGCTGCACCACGGAGCCCTCGCCCAGGGGGGCAGCAGCAGCACGGAGCTTGGATGGGTAGGGTGTAGGTGTGAGAGGGGAAGGGTGTGGGGACTTCCCCCACGATGTGCAGTCCTGGCAGGCAGTGGGGGACAGCAATGTGTATGGGGGGCACTCTGCTTGGTGCTGGTCCCCCACTTGCTGCTGCTCTGGGGGGGGGAGTATGGGGGGGGAATCCCTGCATCCCTGCATCCCCCACCCTCCCTCACACCCCACAAACCGCGCACATGCACACGCGCGCACACACACACACACACACACACTACCCACAATATAAAAGACAGAATTTATTTTTGAGTTATTATGCAGTCACCTCTATGTATAGTACATGAACACAAATCATGACAAAAATATTTTTTGTAATAAAATTAAAATGTGTTATAGTAGGTGTTTGACTTTTAGTGTATGGTTTGAATTTTTCTGGTTCTAAGATGGCAATTCCCCCCCACTCAAAAGGAGTATTTCTGGAAGGGGTGAAGGGAGGGACTTTAGGTGGCAAAGGTCAAGGGTTAGGGGTGGGATTTCCAGTCCCAAGATGGTGACCAGGGGGTGGGGCACCTGTCAAGGGGCTGCTACCCATGTGGCCCTTGACAGCTCATCAAACCTCATTAAGCTGCCCTCCACCTGAACTAATTGCCTGCCCTGGCCTAGAAAGACAGTCAGAGTATTGCAGCATCCTGGGATGCCACGAGACCCTTTCAGGGTGCCGCAGATTGGGACCACAGCCCCACGTGTCTCTGTTTCCAGGAAATGGCCACATCCTGATCCGGCCCCGAAGGGACCTCCTAGAAGAGGTATGCAGGCTGGTTTCGCTGGATGGCAATGCAGTAGCAGCCTGGAGTTTAAAGTAGGTAAGGTAAGGTCAGACATTAGAACAGTGGTTCTCATCGTGGGTATTGCCAAATTCAGGAAAGTTATGGAGGGGTGCCTTGAGTCTGAAATGGTTAAGTACTGCTGGTGTAGGTGTTGAAATCAGGCTACATTGCAAGGTCATAGTGTGGATTTGGGAGGAGTGGAGAATAAAGGGAATCCTTTTCTCCTGTCTGGTAGCATAACTAAGATGGGGTGAATGGGGCACCAGCCCTGGGCAGCAACTTGGAGGGGGTGCCAATATGGCCCCCTCCCCCCAGGAGTCTTTTCCACAGCAGGGGCAGCCCTGTGCAGCCTAGCCATAGGAGATGGCCAGGTGCAGCTCCATACCCCCTTGGTGTATCTGTGAGGGACACTGGTGAATGAGGCAAGTGGTGAATGAGCCACCCCCTGGAGGCTTTGCAGAGAGGCACAGCCCTGTGTCCAGAAGTGTAACTGGGTGAGGGGGGGGGGGGGGCACAAAAGGGGCACGAGGAGCAGCCCCTTGAAATTTGCACCAGCTGGACTGCTGCACCAGTGTTCAGTGAGCCTACACTCACACTACACCAGCCTATGCTCACACTGCTACAGTAGGGGCTATGGCAGCTGCTGCCTGAGGAAAGAGACCAGGGCACATAAGATCCTACTCCCCCTACCCCAATCCCACCCCTGTTGTCTGGTGGTCAGCGGAATTTCCCCTTCTACCCCCACCTCTGCCCCGGGCACTGAGGTATCTTGCTGCACCTCTACTCCTGTTGGCTTCTCCCTCTGCAGTCCAGTTATAGTCCTTGTACTCCTTGTTGTTGTCAGTGTGCTGAGTTACTGGGCACTCAAAACAGAAGCACTTAGCAGAAGGTAAAGCCAGGAGCCTTTCCCCATTGTACCCAGCTGAGAGGGTTGTACATGCTGTGAGGTATAGTGGCTCACTCCCCCTGTAGCTCCAGTGTTGCCAGCTCAGACTCGTCATGATTTGAAGACCCAGAGAATGTAACATCTTTAAATGCAGGCCCATGCTGCTCTCCTTTTCTGGTTGAAAATTCACTATTAGAGTAAGCAGCCATAAGTCTGCAAATGCTTTGTTCTTGCTTTTTTTCCAATGGGTACTGTAAACACATACAGAAACTTCTAACACTTTTAGAAGAAGAGGAGGAAGAAGGGCAGTGGCAATTCTCTGTTTTGTATAGAATTTGACCTGTTTTTTATGGGTTTAGCATGCAGCACTACATTTGAGCAGTTCTTCAGTAGCTGTTTGTTTGGCTGGTGTTTTTGTGAAAATAGCAGCAAAACTTGTGAGGTCAAGATAAACAATTATGACTATAACATCTGACTTTCCCTTCCTTCTCCCCTTTAATATTGTGAGAGAGCTTTGTTTTGCAGTTGCTTTCAGTCAGAGTGGTCTGAGGAAATGGGATTTCACTGATGTGTACATATAGGAAAATGTGTGACAAATTGCAAGGCTGTCACAACTTGTGCAGTTTGAAATATTTAATAGACAAAGGCCAAGCCTTTAGTTAATACAGAGCCCCTGACTTCTCTCCCTCCTGGCATTCTTTTTCCTAATTCCAGATGATACTATAGGCACTTAGCCAGCTGGAGAGGATCTTTTCATACCAGCACTTTGAAAATATTATATCTCTGCCACACTGCTTTGGGGTTAAAAGAATGAAATGTGGATGTGGCATGGCAGCATCACAGAAGTACAAGGAAACTGGGATCCCATTGCAAATGCTTCTGTATAAAATTATAGAACTTTAAGTCTAGTCAGTTGATGCCTGTGTCTTGTCATGACTGTCTCTAATTATAAAAATACTGCTTGGGAATGTACTTATATATCAGATACCAAAAACCTATGCCGTAGAATCACTTGCTGCATGACACTTCATTAGAATCTGGATGTGGCTCTCACGGTAAATGCCTGCACACCTATTTTCTTCCGGTCCTATAGAAAGGGAGGGAGAGCAAGCAAGAAAGAAGACTTTTAGAATAGAAATACTCCGCACAGAAGAAATTTGTAAGCAGTCATTTTGGGCTTATTAATGTAGGACCCAAACAAATGTACTCTCCTAACCCAGTAAAATGCATTATCTGTTAAATATTTAGCTCATCATAAAGCTATGAGCAATATTCCTTGAAAGCTTCCATCTGGAACAAGGCCATCTGCTCAGTAACAGAAACCCACAGCCAAGAAAACTACAGCATGCCCTGTTTACAGTATGTCCTGAAATGTGGGACAATAAAAACATTGTATCCTGTTTGCTGCAAGAAAGTCATACTTCTTGGTTGCAGCTTTGCCTTCGTGTGGTAGGTTTCTGTATAGTGAGTGTGCTTAGATGATGATGATTGAAAGAGGCCAAGGGAGATAACCTTCAGAACAGTTATGTGACCAAAGAAAAATAAATAAAAAGCCTTACTGCATATTTTAATTCTATTATTGATTTTAATATGGCATTTTAAAAATTGGATGTCTATGTCTAAAGTGTATACGTTTGATTTTGCAGTGGGATCTTTGCTGCAAGCTTCAAGCAGACCTTTACAATTCAGCACAAGCAGTGTTCTCAATACATTTATTTTCAAACTCTGTTAGTTTTTGAGGACTGGAGCCTTTATTGCATACTACCTCTTTTACCATTGGAAAGCTAGTAAGTGTACAACAGGGATCAGCAACCTATGACCCACAGGCCGGATCTGGCCCACAGAGCCAGCAGCTTCAGTGGTGTTTGGGGTGGGAGGGGTTTAGTGGCATTCAGTGATGGTGGCTTCACCTGTGCTGTAGCACAGAAAAGTGACATCTGGGTCCTAGTTTCCGATTCTTCTGGCTCAAGGTGGATCATTCTAGCCTGCAACCTGAAAATCTTGCTGACTGCTCGTATATGAGGCACCCAACAGCACCTGAAGGGCAAGTTGATCCACCTGGGTGAAATAGGTATATGTAAAAATAGCATTGCACGTGTTATATAGGGTTATCATAAGGAAATCCAGGATATCTGGGACACTGCCCCATCCCCCTACAAGTCAACGGAGTTGCTGCAGCCAGTGGCAAAAAGCAGTGGGCAGGGGCATGGGTGCAGTTTGGCAGGGTGGAGCTTTCTGGCACACCATGACAGTCTGTCTCCCAGCTGGACTGCACCCTGTGCCCCTGCAATTCTGGGACTGCTGTTTAAATTTTGACCAACTGGCTGGGGCCGACCTATGAAATGCAGGACTGTCTTGGCCAAGGTATGGTAACCCTAATGATATACCACCTACATCTTCTAAAAGGATGACTTTGATATGGGAAAACCTTAGGGAGCAAAGTCAGTCCTGAAATCATGAAATCAATGAGAGTTTATTATTACTGAATTGTATAGGGCAGGATCAGACCCTTGAAGGTGTGGAGTTGGGGGTAAAGAACCGCAGACTAATTGTACACAAAGTGGTATGATTGGTTAATTCTTGTGAAGGTCCCTCTTGCTATTATTCAGCTGCTTGTATTTGAATAAGATTTTGTCAGTCACAATCCTGTTTTTCTTTCTTCTTGTTCTACGGTGACATAATCCTGCCTTACATGGTGGTCAGGTGCTTGAGGTTGACAGCAGGGGAAAAATGAGTTTGTACAGAGCCTCCCCCAACACCCTGGTGAGGTCAAGGTGATTTTCAGCCACCTGGAGCAAACTATAAAGTGGCTATGTGGTCCAAAGGGAGATCACCTCTCCTGACTGACAGCTTTGAAAAAGAGCAGTCAGCCAGGGTGAGGAAACACTGACTGTCTGGCTCAAGTATAGGCTGAGATGTCAAAGTAAGGATGCCAGACCTTGCTGATGATTTCTTGGTTTCCCATTTTTGCTAAGCTATACTTCACTATCTGATTGGTGAACAGGGGCACACCTTTGCTGTCACCCCCCACTCTCTCTTTAGTGCCTCTAGTTTCAAATTTAGTGAGTTTTTGTCACCATTTGAAGTGGGCACCCCTTTCTGCAGCATAAACCAGGCTCTGGATTTCCCTAATTTCCAAGCATTTGCTAATCTGCATGAAAGTCTCATAGCTTATTTTCTTTTAGATAACTCATGCCTTTCTCAGTAGAACTGTCATGCTGAGATAACATGACAGTCTCTTCCCTTTTCTTCTACAGAAGTGAAAAATGTTTGGGACAAAATGTGGCCAGCCCCTAGGTGAGTGTACATGGACCAGAGAATTACTTGAATTTCTGCATAGACAGGATCACAGCCCCTGCACGTACCTGAGCATAGGAGTGACTTGTGCTAGACACCTCAAGGTGAGGCAGAGGTGTGAAGCTATAAGCCATCTTTTGCTTCCAGGCTAGCCTTTTTTTTTGTTTTGGATGTGGCTGTTGGCAGAACGGTGCTCACTTTGCATTTTTAAACTGGTGTGGTAGAGAAGCAGTGTTTGCTGACACTTCTGTGCATGAGATTGTACTTAAAAGGCACTTCTGAACTCTTTGGTTATAGATCAAGCAAAGAAGATCCATTTATGTCCTTTGGGAACATTTTTTTTTGCTGTGTTGCCAATTTGACAGTAATTAAAATATGTAAATCTTTCCTTTTATAAGTACTTTTTATTGTGGAGAGAATAACATGCTAACTATAATGCTTCTGACCTTTCTTTTCCCATTATAAGTAGTCAGGTCTTGACCTGTGTGTTGCTAAGTGTCATCAGTTCCCACTGAAGGCATGGTCGATGGCATTTATTACCATGTGACAATGATAAAGGATCACAGACTTGCTTTCTTCCAATACCTTTGCTGGAATAAAAAAAATCCCTGACACTACTCTTTTTCTGTCTTGAGCTGTCCTTTCTAAATTGCAAGATGGGGGTTCTGCATTTTGTAAGTACTGCTAGTTGTATTTCATACAAAGCTCTGATTTAAAAAATATAAAACTTATTAAATATCTTATTAGAGACCAAAGAGGAAGAGACAGATTTACCAATCTGGATTTTAAAAAATATTTAAGTTGTTCATTCCTCTTATAGCTTTGATTTTGAGGTAACAACAAAACCTATTGCACAACATGTTTTATATAATGCAGAAAAGGAGATTAAAACTGTGTTCTCACTTGAAAATATACACACAAGTTTGATTCAGGATTTAGTTTCTGAAGTCGAAAAGAGCTGGAGCAAATGTTTGGGATCATGACAACATATCAGAGGTCTCGTATGACCCTGGTATAACCAGGATGAGACCAACATGCATAGTTTAACCGTACAGGGCTTTGAAATCAGCAGTGCTGGCTGGAGCTGTCCAAACAGTTGTTGTGTCAGGTGCAATTGGGGCCAGTCAAGACAGGTTGCATGGGAGGCCATCTATGACGTGGCGGAGGATGTGTTCCTTTTGCCAGCTTGGAGGAATTCCAAAATCAGCTGCTCAGGACATTAATATAGTGGGGCACAGATGGTGACTGTCACCTTTGGTCATATTGTAATTAGTGCAAACTTGCAATCACTGGCAAATGCTAACAAGGATATGGGGATATGACACTGCATTCCTATACCAGTGGCAGAACACATTCTGAGGATGTCGAACATTGACCTTCCTCTTATAAATGAGTAAAAAAAGTGATGTATTAGTCATTCTGTAAGCAATAAAAACTGAAAGATTGTCAAAACAGGGACTGGGTCTTCATAATTGTTTGCACAGCTCCAAATACACTGGCAGTTCTCAAAATTGTGTAAATATCATAAAAGAAGAAATAGTTCATTGTTTTCTTTGGGTTTTTTCCATTTCTTTTCTTTTCTTTAATTCAACACGCATCCTTTCTACTCCAACTGAACATTTCTCATACTACCTGTTCTTGCAGTATGCCAATTTTCTGTGGCATGTGGGAGGACTAGAGTCGTTAAAAATCCCTAACCCTAACAGTTGCCTGTCCATGTCTATTAAAGCATCTAATAAAATTCCTAAGCCTGCCATGCCCGAGTTGTGGGAATTTATAGAAATACGTCAGGTTGTTTCTATTCCAACATGTAGTGTTGAGCTGTCCAAAGTGTGCCTACATGCACAGCTTAATACTCTTTAGCTAGTATTCTCATATTCCTTTTGCAGGAGGAAGAACAGTGAAAAAACATTTGTGCCTTTAAAATTAGAAATACATAATGGTAATATGTGATGGGTGTAGGAAATGGATAGATTAGGCATTCTTCTCTAGCTTTACTGCTGCTTCATATATCATTAATTTGTGCCTGTGTTTTAATGAAAGTGAGAGATTCCAAATGAGAGACGGAGAGAGAAAGACTATAAATAAAAAGTAGAATACATATATCAGCAGTCTGAACAAAAGATGCAGAGACAGGAATCCCTGCATTCTGTGGTGGATGTTCACTTTCCTGGAAGCAAGGTACTTAGGCTGAAAACGTCAGACTTTTGAATGAGTGTAGCAGGTTACATGCTTAATTCTTTTTTTAAGAATTCAGCCACTTATTTGCTCTACTTATAAGAACAGGAAGGAAACTGAGCTTTTCTGAAAATCTGTCCCTAAGTGCTATTTTTTTTTGTATTATTAATTACTATAATGATGATAATTATCACATTGCTATGTTGTTTAGACTACATAATGTCAGTTTTCTTCCTTAAGATATACATTCTGTGATAACTGAGACACTTATGTTGGAGGGGATGTGAAAATGATGTCCAGCTATTGAAGGTGGAGGAGAAGTTTCCTAAGTCTTAATGGACAATTCCTTTTTGTAATTAAATGTGTTGCAAAACTGACATTGAGACACACGGTATTCTCTCTAATATTATGTAAGTTTACTTTTGTTGAATTGTCTATATTATGTTTAATGCAGATGGGAAGGAAAATATGCGTGCAAAAAAAGCATAGTAATTAAAAATATATTTTACATATCACCTCAGATTACATGGTAGGTATATACTATACTCTTCCAAACTACATAGATAGTAATCATGAGAATACAGCTGCATTATCCTTACATAAACTGTGCGGCCTGATAATATCTCTGAGCCCAGGTTTTCAATTGATAGAGTCAAACTGGCTTTGGAAAGCAAAAGTCTTACTTGTATTCTCTCAACTCCCACTATTTCAGGGGATTCTGGCCTGCCACTATCAGAGGTAGGGTGAAACAAGGACATAGCAGTTTATCTCTGGGGTGGCTCCTACTGACTAGCGTTTCATCTGGTAGTCAACTTGCTGTCCCTTGATGAAGGACATTAGTAGCTACAATGTACTTATTCCTCCTAAGGGCACAATATTTGCAGGCTGAATTCCTCTGGGCCACCTAAAAGTGTGAATCAAGTTAATTGGCTCTGAACATTATCTTAAAAACCTCACTGTAATGAGTCTCTCTGCCATCTTTCCAATAAACTCTTCCTACCTCTTTGTAGCATGTACTTTTGAATAAGTGTGGGAAGCTAGCTCTGTGATTGCTGTATTGCTGTCCCAGGGCTGGGGTAGATTACTGGGAAAAAAGACTAAAGGACATAAGAAGAATGTGGTCTCAATTGTAGAGCCCCGAGTAGAGGTTCATAGGAAAGGAAATGTCATAGTAGGCAATGCTCGGCTTGAGGCACATCCGTACTAGATTTGCCAATTACATAATTCACGTCCTACTTCTGTAGGTGACTGAAAAGTCACATCCACACAAGAGCTTTAAGTTCAGTGGGTAGAAACTGGTTGCCAGTCTGTAAGCAGTTTTGGCTCAATCTTTCTTCTTCAGGGAGCCTATAGTCACTATAATTGACTTGTGAAAGATATGTAAACTCTCATGGTTTAGATCATAAACAAGCCACTAAATTATGGGGGTTAGGAAACTTACCCTCTGGCCAGGTTATTCTGTAATTGTTCTCTACAGCAGGGGTGTCAAACTCAAATAGTGCCAGGGGTTATAAGAGTCCATAGGGCTGGTCCATGATATAAGGTGTGGGCACTGCTCTTACTCCAGCTGCTCTGAGGCTGTCCAGGATGTCCAGCAGGGGCCCAGAGCCACTGCCACTGCAGGGCTGTGCTGCATGGCCTAAAGCACCTGCCATGTACAGCACAGCCCTAGAATGGTACATGCAGCTGAAGCTGTGCAGCTTGCGCTTTAGGGTGTGAGCTCCAATAGGTACCCCATGCAGTGAGTGGGGGCCATCTGGTGCACCCCACATGCTGCTTGTGGGTCATTCAGGGAGCATCGAGGTTGAATGATATAGCTTAGTGGGCCAGTTCCGGCTCACAGGCCATATGTTTGATAACCTTGCTCTACAGGACTTTATCTTCCTGTGAAGCATCTGTTGTGTACCACTCTCAGGAACAGGGTAGTTCTTGCTTTTTCTCTATAATGTTATTGTGTTAAACTAAATACATAATGGATCATCTACTTCAGTACTTTAAACGGCACTTGAGATTGGTGGGTTGGATCTTTGGACTCTCTGTGAGTCATGAGGAGGACTGGAATCCTGTTTTTATTTTTCATTTATGTCTATCAATGGTATCGTCCTAGGTGAGGCAAAATATTTTTTAAATTTCCAATATAGGTTATGTTGAGAGTGAAAGAGGGGATGTATTTTGGTTGAGTTCTGTATTTTTTGTGTGTACTTTATTATGTTAGTTCAGATGCTTTATTTAATGTGGGACCAGGTTTTAAGAATTAATCATTATTATTGACCTCCAATAATATTATTGTTTAGTGCATGAAATTGTACAAAGCACTGTTGACCACTAACAACCTATCTCCATTAAACTTATGTGCGATATTTTGGACACAAGTCTAGTTAGAGAGAAAAGCTAAAAGAAGGTAATTATTTAAAACTTAAAAGGTTTCATAATCATTACCATAATTATGCTGCATCTAAAGATGAAATGTACTAGTATCTTTTCATATCTAACAAAGTGCAACACATCTAGCATGTCGCATTTATAAATGAATTCATTCCTTAACCTTCTAAATGATGGAACCACAAACTCCATTTGTTTTAACTTAACCAATATCCTGTATATATTCCTTGAGTTACAGATTATGGTATTGGGGTGTAGACTAAAAAGGATAACATTCAACTCAAATGACTGAAGTGCATTGTGGAGCCATTAGGGCTGTGCGAAGTTTCAGTCGCTGACTTGATTCAGCCCGATTTGGTGGCTGAATCTCTGAATCCGAATCGAATCAGAGGACCTTTTCATCTCTCCGAATTGAATTGGAACCCTCTGAATTGGTTCAGAGATTTGGACATGGACGCAGCTTTAAATGTTTTTTTCTACATACCTCTAGGTACCAGGTGGCTCATCAGTGCTGTGATGCTGGAGCACATAGAGTGTCCCATAGAAGCGTGGGGAGCTCCCCAGCATGGTCGGTAGCAGACCCAGAAGTGGACCAGAAGCACTTCCATTTCACTTCTGGGTCCTCCGAGGAGCGTGCTGGGGGGCCTCCCCATGCTCCCCTGGCTTAGTGACTGGTGCCTCCTGGGTCTGGGGGGTCCCCCCCATGGCCGATCACTGAGTCAGGGAGGTGCAGGGGGGCCCCCCAGTGTGCTCCCTGGCAGACCCAGAAGTAGACCGGAAGTAGTTCTGGTCCATTTCCGGGTTCACCGCCAAGCACGTGGAGGGCTCCCACTCCTGTGGGACACTTCATGCGCCCTAGCATCGCAGCAATCACGAGCAGCACCTGCTACCTTAAGGTACAGTAAAAGTAGGGGTATCCAGCACTTTACCGTCTGGAATGCTCTATTAACCAACATCTGTCATCTTACGTACCGCGTGCTGATAGATGTGGCAAAAGAGAAACTGGAAGTCCCTTTTCTTCCTTGTGCAAAGTGGCCTGCGCAGGGCCCCCCTCCTTGTTCCCTGGCACACTGAAGCCAAGGAATGAAAGCCCTGGTACACCACATGCAGCAGGAGGGGTGGCAGCCCAAACATGCAAAGATGCCTCCAACCCACCGGGCAGGAGTTAAGTTTCCGATAACCAGCATATTTGAGTAGCCGACACTCCCCATTCCCCACTGGTGCCGGATAAAAGAGCTTTTACTGTATGTAGATAAAACTTTTAAAGCTGTGTCTATATCTGAATCGCCGATTCTTCGAATCAGCACTGAATCTTGAGATTCGGATTTGGATGAATCGAATCAGGGACAGAGATCCAAATCAACAAATCGAATCACTGTTCCTGATTCTGTTGAATCTGAATGGAATAGGGCCCACTTCGCACATGCCTGGTAGCCATCTACTGAGGTAGACTAGATTTGAGTTCTAAGGCCTTGAGTGATAGAAGTTGGACAAACTGCAGAAATGATGTGCCCTCTTTCTTAAGGGAGTGTCCCCAATATTTGTTCAATTGGCCAGTCAGTACATTGGGACTGGAACTTAATTACTTGCATAGCTTCCTAGGTGGATGGTACAAATGTTTCAACAATCCCACTAATACTGAGAAGGAAAGGAAATATGAGGAAGCAAATGTAAGAATAGCTTTGGAAAAGCTACAGAGCATTGAAAATGGCTAATTTTAGACCATATTTAGAAGCCAGTAATTGCTGACATCAATTGCAGCATTTTAATTAAATTTCACATACTTTTTCATTTAGAATATTTACATATTCCTGTGAATACTTGTTGTTGTTTAAAAGACCAATGTATGGTAGTGCATGCTACATTTAAGTTATCTCTGTGGTATTTTGCTTCTATAGATTGTAAGTCCCCCCCCCCCTTTTGCATTATTTATAGAGTTAATTTTGATAACAAGCAATTTTGCAATCACTAATGTTTGTTGTAGATGCATACTAAAGTAGATTCTGCTGGTGCCATAATTAAACAATGAATCACATTATCTGGCACATCAAGCTCTGAAGTTTTAAATTATTCAAAAATGTTGTGTTGTGAGCTGGCATAACCTCATTAGCATGGATCTGGCCAGCCAGGCTGAATCAATCATGCAGGGAAAATTCATGTACTGCCAGGCTTGTCACCTCCTGTTATGTCACAAGACAAACTTGGCCTGAAAGAAATCTTGATTGGGAAGTGTGTGGACAGTATTGATAACAGATGGTACCCACCACATCAGCCCTGAAGTAGTTGACACACACACACAGGTTGTGGGCTAAGGGGTGAGGACTCTCTTTGAAGAAAGTTTTATAGTTCATTTTAATGATGAGGAGATAAAATAATGCCTTGCTGTTTTACTTGGCCAAGGAAGAGCTATATAATTCAAGCTATGTAGGCTCCAGGACACATAATATAATTAAGACCAGAACTTCACACTCTGTGCCTGATTTTTCTTTAAAAAAACAAGTTTTAGTAAAGAAATTGGAATGTATTCTCTTAATTTGTGTACATTTTAAAGTGAATTTCCTTAGAAAACATTCTTTCTGTTACTTGTTTCTTTGCAAAAAATAAGGAAATTGTGTTGGGGTTTTCTCTGTTATGGAAACAACTAGCAAAGTTCATTGATCAAATAAGAAAAAATGCAACTCAGAGATGAATTGCATGGGAATGCTGCTTTGGTCCAAATAATGGCTTTTCGAAATACAGTAGAAGCTTTAGACATTAGTAGGGAACAGTAAAAAATCTTAGATGTGAGCCCTCCATTCCATATTCATTTTCCGTCATTCAGATTACTAATGTAATTGCAATAATCTGTGTTAGATGGTTATGGAGAGACTGCAGTTTTAACTTTTTGGGCCCATCTGTCGAGAAAAATAGAAAGCTTGTACTTCTAAGGCCAAAATGTGATGATATAGTGGAAATATTTTACTGATTTCAGTGAGAAGTGGACCTATTATCTTACTATCCATGAAGTTACTGATGGCATCAGTTTTTTACGAGCAATTTACAAGGTAGAATATTTGGGTTTTTTAGCTGGTTTAGAAAGGTGGTGTTTGGGTATTCACATGGGATAAGAATTGAAGTAATAATGAATAATCAATCTATGATACCTGGCACTTAAATAGCAGTTTTCGTCATTGGAGTTCCAAAGGCTTTCTAAAGGAGATATGTATTATTATATACCTATTATGGAGAGTTAAACATTCGTTGGATATGAGAGTCCAGAATTTAAATTGGTTTTGAGTAATTTAAATCACTCTTCTCTACTTAGTTCAGTGGTAGGCATTTTTATTATACTGAGCATAAACAGCTTTGAGTTATTCATAGCATAAAATAGATAAAACAGTCTTTGTTATATAAAACAGCATGGCTTTCCTTTTTAAATGGCCTTCAATTTGAATGCACTAACTAAATTGTATTAGTCTGTTTGACCTTTGCTATCAAGGGAATAACTGTAATTTTACTCTCCATGATGAAAATAACAGCAGGAAAATATATGTAAGAATACCTGTTTAATTTCCTCCTCGCCTGCATTTCTTCTGTGGAAAATTATGAAGTGTTGTCTCAGTCATCCCTATGAAACATATTCTTCTTGGTCTTCACTTTGCCATAGAAAATCTTTTGCTTTAGAATAAAAGTAATAGTGTTTGTTTTAAAGGAAGTTATCAAGTTTGTTTAATTAATTTAACTGTGCAATGAGTGGTTTTGAAGAAAATGTAGTTAGGTGTTGATTTACATATATACATTTTCTATTTAAATAGTGTTTTTCATTTAAATTGGATTAGATGAATGTATCAAAGTAGTGATTCTACACTTTAGCACCAAATTTCTGTTCCTGTGAATCTTGCACATAGGACTGAACCTGAGAAAACAGCCTTACGCATCTTGGGGAAGATAACCACACAACCAAGGTATTTGGTGGGAAGTTATATGGAAATACATAATGCTGCAGCATGATTATTAGAAAGAAATCACATATGAATTTGTATTAGAGTACAAGAAGAAAGGGTGGATTATAAACTGTGCCTTCTGAGACACCATGTAATCACCTTGGAAGGGAGAGTACCTGTAATACAAATGCAACAATTGACATCTCTTGGTCCCAGGAAGATGTTTGAAAAATGCCTCGTCATTTGCTAAGGGCAACAAAAACCATTTTGATGCTGGGAAATTTACTTTTGGGAAATAATTAAAAGATCAAATGTGCAGAGATGGGTTAACCTAAGGGTGGGCAACCTGTGGCATGAGTGCCACAAGTGGCACAGGCAGCCTCTGTGTGTGACATATGGCAAATCAGGAAGGGGACAGGCAGTACAGCAGCAGATAGGGCAGGGAAAAGAAAGCAGGCTGAGATAATGCAAGGCAGGAGGGAGAAAGCAGAGGAGGAGGAGATTAGGCAGGGAGCATAGAGTAGGGAGCACAGCTTGTGAATGCTGACATGGTGGGGCAGATGGAGCATCCCAAAGGATTGTGTGTGTGGGCGGAGTCCCTTGCATTCTTGGCAGCAGACCTAGAAGTGGATCAGAAGTACTTCTGGGTCTGCCTCTGAGTGCGTGGGGACCACCCCCCAGCGCTCCTGTGGGACACTCCATCTGCCCCCATCATTGCAGCATTCATGGGCCATGCCTGGTACCTCAGCGTATGTAGAAAAAACATATAAAGCTGTTTGTGGCTGAATCGCTGATTTGCTGAATCAGAATCGAATCTTCAGATTTGGCTGAATTGAATCGGAACAGTGATCCAAATCAGCAAATTAAATCACTGTCCCCTGAATTGGGCCAAATCCAATTCCAAATCAAATACTGCCTGCTTCGCGCACTCCCCTATGCAACGGGGCATATGACTAGGAATAATGAAAGAGAATTAAATCAAGCAAAGGAAAACTAAGCCTGTTAGAAAAGAATTGCAACAGTGAAGTATATCAGATTATAAAATAGTCTCTCAAGGGAAATGGTAGAAGCACCATTACTAAGTCAATGAAAACTGTCTAGAGTAAGTATTGGAGAAAATATATTTTTGGGATCAGCCTTACCTAGTCCCACTGTTTATTCAAGTGGTAATGTGAACCCGTTTTCTGGATAAATTGCAGGGATGTGCATACATGTCTACCTGAAAGGACAGAGGCTTAGTTTAACAAACTGCTATGGTGTTCTGTCACCCTTAAATTTACTATTTCAAAAATGAAAGAAGGAACCATAACCAAAGAGAAATGTTTCCTTGTGTGACAGTGGTCCTGATTCATGAACGATCAGAAGGCAGAAAGCCATCTCATTGGCACTCACCCTTTTATCTGTCTTGTTTATCTTGGGGTATTTCCTCAGTGCTGGATGTTTATAAAACCCCAGATGTTTGCAGAAGACTTTAAGAATTATTAATGCCATTTTGAAGATCATGTGTGCTGTACAGACCATATTTTCAATATAGATTATCCAATGCAGACGGATTCCTAAGTAGTGGCACATTTCTCTAAGAACATCTTAACACAGGCTTTGCCCTGAGCATGAGGAAATGCATTGTTTTACTGCTTCAGTAGCAGACCAGAAGACACTCTGTTTTTTTCTACACCATGGGAAAAATTACCTCATCCCAGGCCTAGGCCTGGCAGAGCAAACTTCCCGGTGTGCACTCAATAGCAATGATGGTTGGAGTGCTGGGGAACTAGATCAAAAGGTCTGTATACTCCTAGTCCTCTTTTGCTTACTCTTGTCCATTTCTGTCGGAGAGAAGGAATGTGATAGCTGCATAGTGGCATCTCTCCTTCTTGCACTGCTACCTGTAAGCCAGGTAGCTAGCACCAGCCAGACCAAAATCTAGTCCTGTATGAGGTTTGTATGTGTGTATTTTTACAACATATGAAAAAGATCTAGTAAGAAAATACCTGGTAATAGTTGTAGTGTTGAAAATGTTTTGGTAACAAGGGCTTTGAATCTTTTTTATATATAGTTTGTTGAGAAAACCATGAGTAAATTATGCAATAATTCCAAATGAGGGCTGTGAAAACTTTCATACCATATTATGCCATCATGTACACTCCAAAAATACCTTATGAATATTTAGGAAAGACTGTAAAAATTGTTTTGGGGCTGTTCTTATATCCACGTGTCTACAATGCCTGCGACTTTAGTTACTCATGAAACCAATCACATAGGACAAAGTCAAAGGCCAGGTATGGATGTTACATTTTTACCAGTATAAGCAATCAGAAACTGGTCTACACCTGTAACAGAACACATAGACTGGTTTAAAAATTGTGGAACCTGGTCTAAGATTTGCCCCTCCCCACCAAAGGGCATATATGTCTGTTCTGTGTGCTACGGATCTAAACTGCCGCTTACAGAAAACCCTTCAACTTAGATTGATTCTGCGTCAGGCCTTTTGAATGTCTGTACCAACCCTAAAATATTTGTTTTTTAATAAAAATTACTGGGAATAGATTCCAAGTCCTTCTATGTAGACACAGACCCAGCCAGGTGTTTCGGCTTTCACTGAGTCACAGGCCAGACTTGTTTAGAGAAGGCTCTGAAGTTCATTGAAATGGCCCTTTTGCTGCCATTGTGTCATCTCCATTTTGGACATAAACAGTAGTATAAATAGGGGTGGCAAGTAGGTGGCAGCTGTCAATGCTGATTTTGTTATGGCGTGGGTGGGTGGGGGCACACAAGAATAGCCACCACTGCCACTGCTGTGGCTGCCACTGCCACTTGAGGTGCAGACATTGCTTGGCACAACTCTGGAAGGGAAGCTTGTGTTGATGCAGGAAATTGCATGACAGATTATAGGCTAGATTTTACTTACTGTACTGATTTAAATATTAATTTAACTAAGGGTAGAATTTGGTAGAATGAATGCAGTTATAGCTCTGTTCTCACTAGTTTGGTAATTTATTAATTCTAAACTGTTTTTTACCCTGTTGGGAAAAGCCTCCGTAAATTGATTCTTTGACATTTGTGCCACTGGTTAGCTGATAGAAAAATGCATAACTAGCATATCTGAGCTAGCACAACGCTGGTGGTTTCAAGGTACCGTGTAATATTTTAACAATAAATGTGCTTCATTGGTCATAATGTTGACTTTGGGAAGAGATCAATGTACTGTAAAGTAAATTGCACCAGTATTTTGATGTTTAGGCTCTAGGTAGGCAGTGGCTCCTGTTCCAGCTGTGGAATATGTAAACCAAATAAACACAACAAAATTACCATGTCAGTAAAATAGAGCTTAATTATTTTTATTTATGAGCCAGAAACAATGAGGACGATAACGGAGCATGTGGCCCATATTTACTAAAGCCTTATTTTGCTGAATTTACAGCCAGAACCAAAGCATGAAAATGACACTATCATTCAGTGGCAGGGTGGGGAAGAGGGAAAAAAACTAAAACATAGCATTGCAGTGAGTTTGGCATAGGGAAGTTAATGAGTTACAGCTGCATTTAAAAGAAAATCTTTCAGGTTTTGAAAATTAACAAGTGATGGATGGATGGAGACTGTGACAATTGATATAGCAGTTGTGCCAAGTGAAACACATTTGTTATCCAACAGGGAATAAAATATATGCTACTGAAACCTGTTAGCACAGCTTGGAACTTAATATAAGTAAAGTATATTTTAAAATTATGCCAACAGTTATTACCAAGAAATGATTTCTGGATAAATTGCAGGGATGTGCATACATGTCTAGTTCCTTTTTTCCTTCTGTATTTGTGTGTGTGCGTGTGCGTGCACTCACACGTGCTCTGTTGTCTTTGATGACTCAACTAACAGTCAAAGTTAAAGGGTAGCTATGAGAAAATGCTGGATTCAAGGACAAACATTTGTTTTTCATTGAAGACTGAATTTATAGGTACAAACTTTGCTTGAAATCATAAAAAAACAAACACTAGCACATCAGTTCTGGATGCTACTTTTCATATTGTTATACATAGTGACTTCTTTACCTGTAAAGAAATCTATTTCATTGTGGAACAGGATTTTTCCTTAAAGCAAAGTGACATATAAAGGGATACTGAGCAGACAAGACATTCATACTTTGACTACCCTCGCTTTCCTCTCCCAAGATGCAGAGAAGTCAGTGCTCCAAGCCTTCCACAACAGTAACCATGACAAGCTATTTTAGAACAAGGTCTAGCCAAGTGGTTGTAGGTCTGGTCCATATTAGTTTCTTTGTATAGGCTTATTGACTTAGACTTCTTGCAATCTTTTTGCTACAATAGCCCTAAGGAATGACTCCAAAAGAGGTGGCAGGATACACTCTAGTTAACTTAGGAGCTATATTACAAACTTCCCCCCCCCCACAAAATACATAAAACACATGCTTAGTAAGGACTGTGGAGTTTTGCTGCCTCCTGTAGGTGTTGCCCTCTACCTGATATTTCTTGAGCATACATTGACAACATTTCATAGAAGCAGGACATTGGCTGCCATGGTTCCCCTGTTTAATTTGTCGCAGATTAGGGTGTTAGTTGTCAGGGCTGATGGTAGCATTATGTAGAGTTTACATTATAGTTTGTATGGGGTGGTTTGGATAGGGATGATAGTGCATCAGGCAGGGGCTTGGACTAGACCAGCTGTTCTCAAGCTTTTTCCTACTGGGATCCATTTGCAAAGATCCATGGGCTGTCCCTATCCACGCCCCACCGGCCATGCTGGTATCTTACCCCCAGCCCCCTGCTCCCCAGTCCTCTGCCCACCCCCCGGGCCATGCTGGTATCCCTCACTTCCGACCCACAGGCGCCTGCTGCCCTCCCACCGGCTTTGTCAGAGGGGCCCCCAGCTGCCCCTGTCCTGCTCAGGCCAGAGTGCAGTGGTTTCAGCCGCTCTGGCTCATGGAGGCAGCAGTGGAGCAAGTCTGGCCCTGGCACAGGTTGGAGGGGGGAGGAGGAAGAGAGGCCTGTGGCACCTCACCCATGAGCATGAACACTGGCTCTGATACCTCCAGACTGGCCACATAGCTCTCCTTCACCCACTTCTACCTGCCCGTCTGCCCTGCCACAGCTCACGACCCTTTGAAACCCTCTTGTGATCCACTTTTGGGTTGTGATCCATGGGTGCAAAACACTGGATTAGACAACCTTTGGAGTTTTTTTCCAGCTAGACTTCTCTGTGATTCTGTGAAAGTACCTGATCGTATGCTTGGGGAGGGTAAAGTGCAATTTTTGTTCCCTGATCACCTCAGTTAGACGTGTTAGAGTTTGTGATTGCTCAGAAAGGGTGGGTGAGAGGGACTTTTGTACTAAATAAGCATTCTAAAAGAGGAGCCATCCCATCAGGATAGGGAGTAGATTTCATATCTGTATAATCAGGATGGCTATCACACTTTTATGACCTGGCAGCTGCAGATGTTCTTTTCTGTTTGATAGGGCACTAAATGTTTTATTGATGTATAATTTTTTGTCTTGAGATCTTTAAAGCCCACACTAGAGCCAACTTGCCTTCTGTTCTTATTTTTTTGTATAGCAGCAGCACCTAGGAGCCCCACGTAGAGCAATATGCCATTGTGCCAGGCACTGCACAAAGCACCAAACAAAAAGATAGTAACTAACACACAGAGCTGGCTATCCACATGTCTACACTCTAGTTTCCCTTTGTTATGACACTGGGGATTTTTTTTATTATTTTTGGTGCTTTTTGTATTTTTAATGGAAAGGGGAATAAGATGGATTCCATATAATCTAGGCCAAAACTGTTGGACTTGTATTTCATCTTGGTTGCACCTAAATTTGAATTTAATGGCCATTTAAATCCCTCCAATTTGAAATGGTGTTATCCTAATGGTTAGGGCAAACTGAAATTAAATAAAGGGCACATTCAGTCTCAGATGGAATGATTGCCTTTTTTTTTTCTTTGTTTTTGCTGTAGTAGTTGCTTATTCCTTTCACAGGTAGAGGTATGGTGAAAACATGCAAAAGAATGTAAATTTGACTCCAGCTTTTTAATAAAACAATAATTCCTGAAGTGCCATACAGTTTAGGTGCAGTATTTTTATTAAATGTGTATATATAAACATTGGGGCCAAAACAATGGCTGTGACCACAAATATGTCAGAAGCCATATTCAGTCTCTCTTTCCTGGCTGAATTCTGTCTGACCAATAGCTGTGACTTTTATCTGTTATTTAATCTCTGGAGAATTTTAATGGATAACTGAAGATTGTAGGAAAATACTAAAAGGTGCTGAATTACCTTATATGAAAAATTGAAATATACTGAACAAGTTCTCTGTACTAATTATTTGAAATGATTAAAATGAAAAACAATATGGAGAGATCACATGCCTAGTAATTATTGCAAATAAAGCTGCAGGTTATGTGAGTGTGTTGAATTCTATAAAAAGGCATGAGGAAGAAGTTTCACAACTTTAGTAAGAATTCTAAAACAGCGTTTATCTACATCCAACACCTGTGTCTCGCTTTTCTTGTACTTATGGCTTTTCTGTTTTTGAATCTGGGAAAGAGGGGGATAGCCAGGACATTATTTACTAAAAATCACCATATTCTTCCTGAATCCTTTGTTCAGAAAACAACGTAATGCTGCATTATAAACAAAAGGAATGCCTCTTATCTCTATGTGAATATGCAACTGGATAGCTTGTGGCCTAAGGATTATGAGAACTATGCGAGCCTAGCTCAATCAGCGGTATTTGATCTGTCTGAAGGTAGTGAGTGTGGAACAATTATAAAAAGAAAAAATTAAAATTGGAATCCCAGCCATTGGAACAGATACGTGGCATGCTGATGAATAGTGCTGGCATAATTAAACAGATACCTCCTCCTCGGGCTTTATATGAACTCATGGAGCCAAATGGGTGTAACTGAGAGTATTATTTGGTGGATAGAAACAGCTAAGAATTTGGAAAAGTTCCATTTAAGATGATACTTTAATTACTCTTAATGTTAAAATGTAGAGCAGTGGTCAGTAACTGGTTGATTGGGATAGACCAGTTTATTCCGGGCTGGGGGGGATGAGCGTGCATGTGCTCCCCCCTCAGCTCAGCATGTCAGTCGGTGGGGGAGGGGAAGAGGTGGGGGCCATATCGAGAACCTGTGTGAGGGACAGAGTGCAGGAGCAGCCTGATGAGTGGGGCCTTGGCCGGGCGGGTGGTGGGAGGATCAAGCCTGGGCAGCTTGTCCAGGGTCAAGGAGAGGTCTCACCACTGTGTGCAACCTGGCCCCAGGGGCCATGTACCCCCCGCAGCTGTGCCCAGTGGAGGCAGCTTCCACTGACAGCTGAGCTTTGCTTCCCCAAGCCCTGCTGCAACTGTCCTGGGAGCAGCCAGACACATATGGCAGACACACTCTGGGCCAGTTACAGAGGGGCTCGGGGCACAAAGCCCAGCCTGCAGCAGAAGCTGCCTCCTCCCTGCACAGATTGGGGGAGGGGGACATGCCTCCCCAAATGTGGGGCAGTGTGGGCTGCAGCAGCGGTGAGAGGGAGAGGGGCTAGAACTGGGGCAAGCCTTGTACATCCAGGGTGGGGTGGGATAGACCTGTGACCGGCTTGCCTGGGGGACATGGGGAGTGGGGTACTCACCTCAGGAGGGTGCAGGTGCAGGGGGGGTGCGTGCCCCCCACCCCTTCTCCCACAGACATAGCTGCTGGGGAGGTGTGCCCCCAAAAATTTTTTCTCCCTCTGCCTTGATCTGTCCCCCCACCTTCCCTCTCCACAGACTTACCTGCTGGGTGGTGGTTCTGGGGGAGGGGGGTGGCAGTACAGGGTAAATCTTAGGTTCCTTTTAAAGTCCAAAAGTGTTCTCCAAATTAAAAAGGTTGAAGACCACTGTTGTAAAGGGTGGGGGAGCATTTGTAGTGATACCAGAAGAGATGTTTGCACACCCTGAGAGGTTTTGAATTCCAGCAGTCAACTAAGCATTTTATTCTGAATCCTTTAAAAGAATAGGCATTACAATGGAGGGAAAGTTTGGAGCTATTTAGTCATAGGTAGCAACAACTTAACACAGGGCCATTTTGCATGTCATACTCAGTATTGTAAATGCACTTAAAATGTGAGCATCCATGTGTTCAAGCAGTAAAACATGCTACATTTGCTCATGTTTTAGTAAATTTATGACTTTTTGCGCCAGTAGTATCTCTAGGTCATATTAGGTAGCACATGATCAGTTACTATCAGCTTGCTCCACAAAGCTAATACAAGCAATTTGCAATCCGTCAGAACCAGGATGCACTGCTCCCAGCCTCCCTACTTGCACTCCAAGGGCCGGTTTATCCACCTGCCCAAACTCCACTGCCTGGGGGGTAGTACTGACACTAAGGTGATGCCCCCACTTGCCTAATGGCAGTGTGACCCCCAATCCACATGGCACCACTCTGAGCACCCATTTTGAATGCCTTAATTTTGCTGAGGCTTGCCACCTTTGATTGAGCACTCCCATGCAAACAGCCAGTTAGAATTAACCCTAGTTAAGGGTTAATTCATGTGTGCAAAGATGTCATTGAAAACCTAATCTTCCATTCCCACCCCACTTTACTCCCCAAACTACCCTGCCTAGAAATGGCAACTTGCAGCTACCCTCATATCCAGCTCCTGGATGTCCTGTGTTCGCTGGGGTACTTTGGCAGATTTTATGGGAGGCTACCTCTTGGGGCAGCTTTTTGGGGTATCAACATAAAGAAACATGCAATCACAGGCTTTTATTTAGGGGCATCTGAGCACAAGCAGAGAGGTAGCAGAGGTGTTAAAGCCCCAAAGTGTGGGAAGGTGTAGAATAGACTGTAGCCCCATGCTGCCTTTCATCCTTGTACCCCAAGGGTTTTCATAGATTTCGTAGACATTAGGGCTGGAAGGGACCTTGGAAGATCGAGTCCAGTCCCCTGCCCAAAGGGCAGGAAGTCAGGTCATAGGATTCCAGCAAGATAAGCATCCAATTTGCTCTTGAAGGTGTTCAGTGTAGGTGCTTGAACCACCTCCGATGGTAGGCTGTTCCAGACCTTGGGGGCTCGGACAGTAAAGAAATTCTTCCTTATGTCCAGCCTGAAATGGTCCTCTAGTAGTTTATGACCATTCAACCTCGTCACTCCTTGGGGCGCTCTGGTGAACAAACGTTCCCCCAGATACTGGTGGTCACCCCTGATAAACTTATAGGTGGCCATCAGATCACCCCTGAGCCTGCACTTTTCCAGGCTAAAGAGCCCCATGGCTCTCAGCCTGTCATCATAAGGTCTGCTTTCCTGCCCTCTGATCATACCTGTGGCTTTTCTCTGGAGTGTACTGTTGTTCAGTCAGTGGCAATCTCATACACTTTTTTGTTCAGGCCAGGCATGGACTAGTCTGGCAGTAGGGAATGCTGTCATCGCTTGGGTCCTGGCATGGTAGCAGCCTCTGTCATCCCAGGCATAGGCATATGGCATGCAGCTGTGCCAGGTGGCCATGAAAGCTATCATCCTTCTGAATTCCAAGTCCCCTTTACAACTCAGGGTTACAGCAACAGTGGACAAGCTATTCAGGTTGGTCATGGAATAGCATAATTTTTCAGGGGGGAGGTTGAGGGTCTAGATCCATAATTGGTCATTGCATTCACTGCTAGGAGATCTTGCAGAGCTATGAAGCTGTAATACAAGTGTAGGATCACATACACAAAGCCTCACGTACATTCAGTAGAACTGCTACATTTCCTAGGGAGCTATTCTAATTAGCTGTTCACTTCCATGACTCTAGGGTTGGTGCTCATACAGGACCATGTAGAAGGAGCCAGGCATATCTTGTGGCAGCCAGGCCACATAAAAGCTCAAAGTGCTGCTTCTGCAGTGCTGGGACACTTTTGCCAAGGACATATCAGCCAGAGAAAATGTTCCAAGACAGGGACAGATACATTAGCATGGGTAGGAGTGCCTTTCTAACTTTGAGGATGGAAGAGGTAGGGGAGATGGTAGGTAGCTGAGAGTACTTCCCAACCTTATCTGGTTGCCCATGAAAGTGAATGTACTGGGAGAGCAAGATGCTTAGGCTTTCCCTTATAATATCTAGATGTTTGTGTTAGAGTAATAATATGAATTTTGGGGAGTACTGGGTGGTGTGCAGTTGAATGAAGGCTTTTTTTCCTGCGTCTCAATAAAAGCCACTAGTCACAAGTTTGGATAATATATTACAAGCAACTAATTTGGCTAATGCTTAAGTAAGTGGATTCTTAACAAAAGGATAGGGTGCAAAGTGCATGATGTGTTGGGTAGGATACAGACCAGCAGTTATCGTTAGAGGACAAAGCAGAAATATGGCCTTGGAGATGGTGCTGAAGTCAGCAAGAAAACTAGAAAGAACAAGTGAGGAACCCCAAGTGACCAAAAGAAGCAAAGGTCAAAGTCTTAAATGTGCGCTCTTAACAGAGAGGCATGTAAATGAATGAAATGCATAGACAATACCATGCTAAGGAAGCAAACAGTAAACAGAGGTGAAGCTTGAGATGGGAGGAGAAATGGGTGGAACTGAAGGAGGGACATAGGTGGGGTGAATGTTAATACGTACGAACCAAGGTGTATAAATGTTGGAAAGAACTATTGTTCAGGGCAGGTCCCCTGGTTCATGGGCTGTGTATCTGTGAGGGACCCTTGTCTGAAGCTGTCTCCATTCTGAATAAAGCTGTTGCGAGCAATGGGTGCTGGTGTTTGCTCCCTGCTTGCTCTGGGTAATGAGTACCAGGATCCATGAACAATTGGACCATCGTCTCCCTAGTTGTTGGGTTCTGTATGGAGTCGGGGTCTAACAGTTTGTAATGCTTTCAGGGTCTACTCCTCTGTCAATGCACTGTTGTCTGTGCACCTGCAGAGTTTGTTTGGGCATCTAGAACAAACACACATTATTTGCCACCTGTGGAAGCATGCAAAAGGTCACTTCTAATGTGTTTGCTTCTTAAACAGAGTTAGGTCCATCCTGTGAGCACTTGGGAGGTTCCAGCACTGATGCTACTTCAAGGATGCTATAGGACACCCATTTATAGGATGTGCTGTAGTTGAAATGTCAACAGAATCAGCAAAATGAGATGTTAGAGAGGGTCCAGGAATTGGCCGTCCAGAACCATGCATCTCTTCAGTCCATCACTGAGTCTTGGAAGTCCTTCCTGGACAAGGAAGCTACTGCATGGAGGACTGTGCGTGTGCCATAATAGCAAGGTAGCAGACACCTATAGCTGCCTAACTTCTGCCACTTGACCAGAGGCAATGGTACCAGCCTATGGCAGGACGCTCTCTAGGGGTGCCGTGACCTCCCCTAGCGCCCCCTGGCTACCGTGTCAAGCCGGTGTCAAATGCACCCTCACCAATCTCGCCCACCACGTCTTTGATGTTTTAAGTGTTTAGGGGAGGCTGCCTTTTATCTCTGCTTTGACACGGTGCCTACCTTTCTATACTGGGGCTCGGTCCAGTTGCCCACCAGCGCCCGGCGCCCCCCTTCACCTCTCTCATGGCCCTTGCCGCACTGGGGCCTGTCTCCAGGGCTCTCATAGCCTGCACTGGGGCCTTGCCTCTCTATCGCCGCCTGCTCTGGGCCTTGCCTCTCTATCCGCTCGCCCCCTCCTGAGGCCTGCTCAATCCGCTCGCCCCCTCCCGAGGCCTCTGCCTTTCAGTAAGCTCGCCCCCTCCCGGGGCTCCTCCGTATGCTTGCCCTCTCCTGGGGCCTGTGCCTCGCGCTCCCACCTGGGGCCACTCAATAGGCTCACCCCGTCTGGAGCTTCTCCTGTACAGACAGCACCCCACTGGGGCCTGTCCCTCCGCGCTTCCCGTGCTCTCTGCCTGCACTGGGGCCTTGCTCGCACTTCTCGTGCTCTCCCCCTGTACTGGGGCCCTCTATGCCCGACTCGGGCTTCTCAGAATTGGGGTTCAGGCAGCCTCAGCCTTACCTGGCCCCCAGACCCGCCTTCTCAGGCCTATGCCCCACTGGGGCCTGTCCTGATAGTCGCCCACACTGGGGCCGGGGTTGGGACACCCCAAAACGCAGCGCCCTCTGCGGCGCCAGGAACCGCCCCCCCTTCTACTGGGGAGCTCCCTTGAGGCCTCCTCCACCCCTACAGCCTTGCCCGGTCCTCCGGTTCGTAACAATAACCAAAACCAAAATCTCCCTTTCCTGGGTTACAACACAACTTCCAAGCCAACCTGGCTCCCTCTCACGTATCTCCTTGTTATCAGGGCTTCCTCCACCTAGTACTGTCAAGCAGGCGCTCTCCAGCCATCAGGCTTCTATATTATGTTCTGCTCTGCTCTGCTCTGCTTGCTCCAACAGAACTCCCTCTTCCTCTTAGGCTGCCAGCAGGGGAACTGACTCTGGCCTCAGCCTTCTCTGTTTAAAGGCCAGGCCCTGCCCCCTTCTGGTCAGCTGACCCAATCAGTTGCCTTAGCAACCCCCACCTGTGCTGCCCTAGTGAGTGGCAGCTGTGTCCATATTCCTGTTATCCAGTAGCAGGCACCCTAGTGCCCTGCTACACAGCCTCACGCCAGGTGAGTCTACTGTAGAGGCTGGTCACCTCCTGCCCATCCTCTCCCACCCTTTCTTGGCCAATGGGTTCCTCTGGTCAGTAGGAACAAGAGGAAGGTGACCAGGTGTTCTGTGTACATGCTTCTCCATACTCCAGTGGGCCTGACCAGCCAGAGCCTTGCGCCATCAGGCATGGCTAGACACCAAGCAAGAAGTGGAGGCCTGAGCAGGTCCATGGAATGTCATGGCAGGGGTGACCTTTACCTGCCCTAAGCAACAAGAAGCATCATCACCCTCCCAGGTGCCTGCACCTCAGCAGCAGGGGGGAAGTGCTGCAAAAAGTTACTTGAACTTTGATGATGAGATGGGAGGATGGACCCTGGCACTGTTTGTCCCTACTCAGCTCCCCAGAAGTGTGGAGTTGGACCCATCCATGAAGAGGAAGTTTTTGAGCTTCTTAAACCCATCTGGATCAGACTAGGGAGTCATGCTTCTACAACACAGCATTCCCAGCCAGCAGGGAGATTTGTAGATTAGGGATTTGTGTGGTCCCCAAACCATTCTACAGCACATGTAACATAGTTTGCACACTTTATTTGAGGAAATAAAGCTTCTGCAGTTGTGAAATTTGTTATTTCTGTGCTGCTTGTTCAGGCCTCCACTTGAGTCACTCACAACCCTGACTCATCAAGCAGCCCATAACTCAGTTTCCCTCTGCTAGCCAGCTCTTGCAAACTCCCAACACAAGACTTGTTCTATGGGTCTTCCAGCACTCACATTCCTTGATCTTTTCTGTTCATTTCTCCCACCCCAATCCTCCGCCAGGGAGCCTTAAGTCCAACAGTTAGTGTGAAAGATATTTACTGAGATGTTGAGGTACAGCACATGGTGAATGAAGAGTTCACAATTGCCAGAAGTCCCCTGCACCCACTTCCCCCTGGCACAAGTAATCAGCCAAGACTTCCAAGATCAGAATGGCCTGGTAGTCGATCTGTCCAGGACACTCGTCACCATCCAAAGTGCCAGGGGCTTCTCCTGCTATGGGTCTGTCTGGAGTCAGCCCAGTTTTCAGGAAGGTTTTCCCCCTCATCTCACATATATTGTGGAGGATACAGGCAGTGGCCTTGAAGCTAGAAATGTTCCTCAGCCTGAGTTCAAGGTGGACCCCTAGAGACCTCCAGCACTTCTTTAGGTGCGCAAAGAAGCACTCCACTACCATCCATTAGCTGCTTAGTTGGTAATCGAAGAACTCCTTCTTGGGGTCCAGCCAGCCAGCATTTGGCTTCACAAGCAGCAGGTAGACTGCATCCCTTATACTCAATGGGGGAACGGTTAGCCCACCCAAACTCATAGTGGGGGTACCGGGGTGAACTCCCTTCACTCTGTCATGTCCAGGAAATTGGAGTTCCTGAATGTGCAGGTGTTGTGTATGTAGCCTGACCACCCAAAACTGATGGTAGTGAAGCACCCCGGTGGTCCATGTCTCCTTGGAGTATAAAAAGAACGCCTTGCAATTTGTGTAATCTCAGGTGCAGTGTGAGGGGGGGCACAGAATCAGTATTTGGGTCCCATTGATGGCCCCCATGAAGTTTGGGAAGCCCATCTGTGTGAGCCCAGTGATGACCAGGTCTCTGGGCCAAATGAACTGAAGCCCTAGCTCTTCAAGTATGGCATTGCAGACTTCATGCATGGCCATTGTCCATGGCACTGTTATCTGCCCAGTGTTGATCTGGTTGGTGATGGGACCAGAGCTGTTTGTGCTCACCAACTTCCAAATCACCAGGCCTGCATGTCTCTTAATGGACACAGGGCACTTAAGCCCAGTGTCCTTGTGCTGAAACAGGCCTACAACACGTTGGTTTGCATGGTGTGCCTCCTGCAAGTGGGGCAGTCTGATGCCCCTAGGATAGGGGTGGGCAATTATTTTGGGCACTTACCGAGCTTTGGCAAGCTGTCAGGGGCTGCATGGGTAGCCCCACCCCTTGACAGGTGCCCCATCCCCTAGCCACTATCTTGTCACCAGAAGTCCCACCCCCTAACCCCTGACCTTTGCCACCAGAAGTCCCTCCCATCCCCTTGCCCCTGAAAATCCTCCTTTCAGCAAGGGGTTTTGCCATCTCCAAACCAGAAAGATACCAAAAGCAAACATCTAAAACATTCATTAATTTGCTTTCAAACGTATTTTTGTCCTGTTTGACATGTTTGTGTAGTGTACATAAAGATGACTATATATAATAGCTTAAAATTATGTCTTACACTAGTATATTGGGGGGGGCTGTGGGTGTGGGGGAGGGTGTGGGTGTGTGGGAGGGTATGGGGTGAGGGAGCATGTGGGTGTGGATATGTGGTGTGTGGTGGGGAATGGGGTTTATGGGGGAATGTGTGTGTGGGGAGGGTATCTGGTGTGTGTGAGGGTGTGGGAGTCTGCTTGTACGGCAGTGCGAGGGGGGTGTGGGTATATGTGTATGGTGGGGTGTGCGTGTGGGACTCGCCTACGAACACATGCACACACACACCTCTTCCCCCCACCCCCAAAGGTACCAGAATGTCCCCATGCTCCCCAGTTTGGCGGTGCAGCCAGGAGCCACATGGTGCTGGAGCAGGGTGGGGGCAGGATAGCAGGGAAATGGTTGGGCATGGAGCAGGGTTGGGCTGCCTGTGTCTTGCTGTCAGCTCCCCCTGAGTCCTACTGCCTTTGGTTCCTGTCATCTTTGACAGGCAGCCAGGAGAAGACAATACAAATTTTCTAAATTTTTTAGGGGCCCTGCGGGCTGGATAGAATGGTCCAGCAGGTTGAATCTGGCCTGCAAGCCATATTTTGCACTCCCCACCCCCCTCACGCTCTAGTGGCATGACAGCTCTCAAAGCAGTGCCTTACCAGGGCCAGGGGTTTGTACTACTGAAGCATGGAGTGCCTGCAGATTCGAGTGTTCAGGGCAAGGATTCACTCAGTTCCTTCATTTCTCATCTCCAGGAAGTTCCTGGAGATATGATCGCAGTTGGAACAGTTGGTCAGGGAGAGATTGGAAATCCCATGCAAGGCAAAGAAGGTTTGGAATTCAAGTCCTCACCTCAGCTGGACAGTCAGCCAGTTGGCACTTTCATTTGTGCTCAGCTGTTTTTGGCTGCTGTTGGAAAGTGGGGATAAGTCGCTTCAGCACAGCATGCTAGGAAGCCTTCTAATTGGCTCTGTAGCATGAGCTGTACACGTATGGTTCATGCTAAACATTTCTGTGCAACCACTCAGAACTCGTTCTAACCTTAATACCACATATTAACACTGCAATTTAACACATGCTAAGTGCCCAATGCAGCAAGGCCCTTAATGATGCCCTCTTGACATTAGAACTGCTTGTGGAGTAAAGATGGTAGATCTTGCATGTAGTAAGGATGAAAGGAAGAAGAAAATGGAACATCTCAGTATACGAATACAAGACCAATACATAAATGTATACATTTGTACTTACTACTTTACATATTGAGATGGACACAGGAGAAAATATCTTGCTTTTATGGGACCTGCAGATTAAAATAGTGCAAGCACCAGATTTCCTGCCATTTCCAGCTCATTGTGCTGTAGATTTTTTTTTTATAGAAAAGAGATTTAAACACTGTGACTGATAACACGTAAGGTATTGTCTCCACTAAGGAGCTGACAGTTGGAACTCTGTCTACTAAAAATAATAGGCTTGCTAAAAGACAGAACAGTCTAGAGCAGTGGCTTATAGCAGCTGAAGCCAAGATAGATAGAGACTCATGAGGCTGAAGGAAAAGAAAGGAAACCTGTCACTGTCTGAAGTAAAAAGTAAGCAAGCAGGGTGAAGGAATGAGCTGACTGAGAATTTGGTGCATGGAGACTGATAGGTTTGCAATTGTGTGTGAAGGAAAGCAGGGAAAAATCAGACTGGCAGCACATTTTGTCTTTTGCAAAAGTTAATAAAGCAGAGAAGAAAGAGCAGTTGGTAAGGGCAGCAATCCAAAAAGAGATCTTTTTAAGAGAAAGAAGTCTCTAGGGTCTTTAGATATTAGCCCAGTGACCCAAAACTGAAGACAAAAAAATCCTAACAGGGAAAAGCTGACTTTTCTAAAAGGAAAGAGAGGGTTTTATTTTTCAAAGTAACTGAGTGTGCAAAAATGTGCATGCATTTTGTACATAAACATTTCCATGTTTAGTTCCAGAAACTGGATGTAAAAATATTACATTTGTATTGCTACTCCAAAGACTTGGGTTTCCAAGTACCACTCCCCTTTTCTAAAATGAGGAAGGACTCCTGAGGGCTTCCATGGTTGTTTTTTTTGAGTTTTGATTCATATGGTCTTGAGTAAGACACATTTTCAAAACACGCAATAAACAGAAAGCAAGATAACAGTAACAAAAAGGAATAATGAATAATGAATTTCATCGTTCTTAACTGGGTAATGATCTGCAGACAAGCTACTTTGCTGTATGTTATCAGTCTTTAGATTGCCTGAGACCTAGCAGTTATTTAACCCCCTAATTCTGGATCACTTCCTAGTTACCCAATAGAATTTATTCCTCCACCTCATCTGAAATAATAAAATACGGAATTCTTCAGCTATGAATATTATTTCATGATACTATGAACTCATATCAGGATAGCGGGCTTCCATCCTGACAATATATCGTCTTTTGGAAATTAATTAGAAACTGCAAAACTGCAAATTTGGTATGAAACCTCAGGAAACAGTATTTTCAAGGCAAGAAGTAAAGCATTGATCAGACCCCTTTGATTTGAAGAATGATTGCCACAGATTTAAAACATTATAGCGGTCAGTGACAGCTGCCATTCATAGTGTCTTTCAATGCATTGAGAGAGTTTTCTAGCTGAAATCTGTAATTAAATATTATGGATTTTGTTTAATTTTATCTGTGTATTTTCTCTGCTGTTAAACTATGAACATTTGAGAGATCTTTTGAAAATGTCTACATTTTCTTGTTACCAGGTTAGCTTTGTTACTTTGGTAAGGGACATAATTTCTAATAACATTTGTCACATTCTGCAAATGGCGGGGTCTGACCTTGTCCTAGATCATGAAACCCTTTAGATATATAATCACTTAGCTCTTTAAAAAACAAAGGTCCTGGTTTTCTAATGAAGTGAAAACAGATAAGAAATTACTGATGATAAAGATTTACCAGGACTGATTTTGATTTTATTATTTTCTCTGAAATGTAGGAGAAGTAACTCTTTTTTATGTGAAGTTCTCCATTGAGAACTAAGGACTTCAAAGGAGCTAAAGTCTGGGTGAATTCATCAGTGGTGACAAACACAAATAAGCCCTGAAGTATTAGGACTTTAATAGCACAGTTTTTTTTCTGTATTCAGTCACACTTGTGATGGCTAAGAACATTCAGTCCTGTACTTGGATGCTTTGGGCTACTTCTCATGACTGCAGGATTGCCACTCTTATAACCCCTCGGATCAACAAATAGTAAGTCCCAGCAGCTTTAACCCAAATGGATAACATTAATGATGCTTAGAGGTCTTGCTAATAAGTTCCTGATGGCTTTTTCCCTGCGCTTGGAATTTCTGAACGCTAATGCAAAACACCTTTCCCTCTGCCACTTTAAGATAAAGGATTGATAACTGTATAAGGTTGCAGTCTCTTCTCAGTTTTGCTGAAGTTTTTATTTTTTTTCAGATGAAAAATGCCCTTGGGCCAGTAGCAGAGACAAATAACGTGATCTGTACAATTTGAGATGATACACGATGGCTGTCTCTACATGTGCAATAAACTCTGGTGCAGTTCATGCTGGAATTTATTGCTCCCAGGTGCAGTGTTTGCAAGTACATCTGGGGACTGCAGCATGTTGAGCCAGGGCAGAGCAGCCCCAACTGGCAGAAGGTCGCAGGGGTCAGCTTGCCAGCCGGCAGCTGCTCCACCTCAGCTCAGTGTGCTGCAGAGTGGCTGTCTGGGGCTCCAAGGGTGCTACAATGCAGAGCTAGCCAACAGGCAGCCTCTGCATGGTAGCACCCTCATGCCCCAGCCAGCCCCGGTCACTGTCTACACATATGTTTCAGCACACTAAATAACTCTGCCATACTTGTCCCAGGCAGTACTATCCTAAAGCAGAGTTAATTAATTTACTGTACTCTAACAGGGGTGAGCTTGTAGATGGTGACACTTTACTGCATAGCTAATTAGTCAACTCCTTAGTAAAGTGCACATGTAGATGCACCCAATGTGTCTGAGGCAGACAAACAAATTATACTGAATAAAGGGAGGGGGTGTGAATGACTGCAATAACCGTTTTGTGCGTTTGTGTTGAGGCTGTTGTCTGACTCAACTGCCCTGGTTTAGCTTCCACTTACTATATGTAGGCGCAGTCGCATGAAACAGTTACCACAGAACAACTGATATACTTCCCCTTTAAATCAATATAATTTGTTTATTTATCTATACTCTGATTTGGTTCTCAGATAAACTCTGAATAACATGTTTCATATTCTAACCTTATCTCTTCTAGTTCATTATACTTTTCTAGCATTCTTGTTTGGAATGAAAAAGTTGCATAGTATGATGAGATGTTGCTATAGTGGGGGGTCATATAAGGTAGAGTAGCTGGAATATAATATTCAGTACTATACTTAAAACTAGAAAATTATTTATATGTGTGTCTGTGTGTGTGTGTGGCCTTCATAGGGAAAACACATTTTAATCATGTGCTCTCTTAGCCTGCAAAATTTTAATCCAGATTCATATAGTATGAGGTAAAATAAAACAACCTTCTGTATGTTAATGCCAATGAAGAAAGTTAAAAAAAAAAATTAAATATCTAATAAACTATCTTAGGATCTGTTTTTTTTTTTGTTTGCATAATTTCCCATTTGGTGTAGTCTGAGAAAACCATTAATCATAATGACCATTTTAAAGTGCTCCCTTTCCTTTACAGGCTAGGCCACAAGGTCATCAGCTAGTCATTCAGGTCAATAAATGGGTCACACATCTCTCCCTGCCTGACTACTGGCTCAGTGTGTAAGTTGTCATTGGGTTAACAATAGGCCACTCTTCTAGTAATTATAGGAAACGTGGCAAGTTTGTACAGATGGACAAAGGTCAGACTTTTAGGAACTTACAGGTGGTGGCAGGGCTTGCAGCTAAAGGCTGAAAAAACAATATAAGTCAAATCAGTCCCAAACTTATTAGAATGAACCTAGTTCTTCGTATTGTGCAAAAGAGTTTTTCTAAAGGGTTTGTTCTTTCTCTTCTTTTTTCATAAGTGAGCACAGATAACCAGTTCCTTATAATAATGATCATATACGTAATTTCCTTTTGCTTTTTTGTGCTCTAAGGTTTCAAGACTGTGAAAATGTAATTATATGCTTAATTTTAAACATATGATTAAAAATCTTTGGCAAACAAAAGCATAAAACAGCACGTATGCTATCTAATAAAATGAAATGTACTCATGTTAACATTGCTGTATAGCAGATTTAATCTTCCATTTAATTTAATCTTCAGTAGCAAGGAAATGTTAAAGGAGACTGTTACTTATCATCACTAAAGTGGTGAATAGATATGATTGAAAATGAGCATTAACTTTTAGTTTGAATGCTATCTTACAAGAACAATAATTTGCATGTCATTTGTTTCTGAACTTGGATTTAGGATCCACAACTTCATGCACGTTTTACTTATCCTGTGACAAATAAATAGACACACACAGCAAGAAAGAGAGGCAGACAAAAGAGTTCAAGATTTTGACTCATCACTTCAAGGTTGATTAAACAAAAAGCCCTAATTCTCTCTACTAAATACGTTTCAATCACCACATGCCAGGAATGTGGCTTTCCACTGAGTATTTACAGTTACTAAATGTTGCTATAGGGTCAGATCCTGAGCTAATTAATGTGGGTCTGTGAGGCCCAAAAGCAGTGGAAATGCTGTTTCTCCAGCCTGGAGGAAGCAGCTGTTCAAAGAAAACGTGTTTGAAAATCTATGTTGTTCAGTATAAAAGGGATGTGAAATATGCTGCTGTTATTTAGAAATACGTAGTAAGAGTGATAAAAAGTGAATTCATACTGTGTAAACAGGAGTGTTTGTCTATAACCAATATACCAGCTAAGCAATGGACTATGTCTAGAACTAGCTTGTATAGCTATCTGGAACTGGCCTCAGGGTAATTCTGTGGATCAGAATATTCAATTGTTACTGAAGATTGTGACCTACAGCTTCACAGCATTTGGCTGCAGGATTATTTTTACTTGGCTTTTTTCCCTCTGCAATGATTTGGAAGATAATTGCAATTTACCTTATTATACTCATTGGGGAGCTAATACAGTGTCTGGTTGCTTTTAAATTGCCTCAGCACGATGTGAGTTGTCATTTCAGATATAAATTTTTCATCAAAAGGGGAATTAGATCAATTAATCTATATATTGTATTTCAACTTTAGCGATTCAGAAAATCATTTTGATCCAAACTGTTTTTGCCAAACTACAGGGGGAAAATGTTTTTGATGGGAATTAATTTTTTCAGGAACATAGTTTATGGAGAGGACTTCAGGTACATGGATACATAAATACAAAAAAAATTATGTTTGAAATTATTTACAAGATCCATGTAGTGCATCATTTTATCCTTTACCTTTGGTAACAAGGCAGCTGATAATGTAAAAATGCCACTAACTAAGTCAACTGGTTTGCTATTTCTATGTAATGCCTCATAACTGCTTATGATACCTGGAAAGAATATATTGTGAATATATAGTGTCGTTATTGTTTATTCCTGCAGAGCCAACAAAGGTAAGAGAGGTGGAACAGGGCTCATTTTTCTCATTCATCAGACTTTTTAAATATCGGGGCACAAGGGGGCGTGTAGGCAGTCAGAGCTAGACTCTACAGAGTCACAACCCAGGGGATCAGGAACAGACAAGGTCAGGGAAGTAAGGGTCCCAAGTAGAGTCAGGAATTCAGGAGTAGGTAGGTCAGTAGACAAAGGTCTGTAAAGGACTGGTATGTAGGTTCTATTCCTTGGGTAGAGCCATGAACTAGGGGGAGTCAGGAAAAGAAGCCAGGGATTCAGAGTGGAATCACTAGCCAGGGTGTCCAGAGTTAGAGCTGTAAAGCATCAGGATGTGTGTGATCATCAAGCTAAACCACAAGCCAGGAGCTGCCTGTCAGAGGACAGGGGCCTGGACTGGAACATGGAGCACAAGGGGCCTAGAAGCTGGCAAGGCAGTAAAGGGTCAAAGCTAGAGTCCGGAACAAATCCACATGCAGAAGCCAACAAGAGAACAAGAAACCATGAGCAAACAAGCAGGACCTAGGATCCTGGGAACAAATAGGACTGGAAAACTAGAGGTATAAATGAACATTGCCAAATGAAGTGGATCATCTGAATCAAGATGTGTCCAAACATAGCTAATCTGCTTCGCTGGGCAAAACAGACGTTGTCTGTTGTCCCACAGAGTCAGGCCCCTGCTGTTCCTGGGGTGCAATCCTACTAGACAACATTCATGCCACCCATCTATAAATGGGAGAACACTGTTTGCCTGCTAGTAGAGGAATGCCCAAGGATTATCAGATTTTCCCCATTGGTTGAAGCACAAGCCCAGGGAGGAGCCGGGCAGGTGTTCCCAGGGCTTCAGGGACTCGATCCTGTCTGCCCCCGGAGCACGTGCCTGGGCAGTTTGAGAGTGTGGGCAACTGCAGGCTGCTCTCCCTCTTTAAAGCAAACAGATGCCTGCTGCAAAATAGCAGCATGAATTCATACCACCTATGTTGTAGCCACGTTTTGGACATTTATGGTGTGACAAAAGATATGCATGTCTGTTCACTTGGACTTTGTGACACCATAAAAAAGGTTATGGCAGCACAGTGGCAACAACTGTTTATACTGTAGGAGTCAAAGGTAGGAGCCAAGATATTATGAATAAGATGTCATAAGTTCAAGGCTGGACAGAGAGATATCATCCTGGTGAAAACCCTGCAGGGCTCTGAAAGAGCTGCTGCTTATAAGCAGGCAGCCATGCCTATGTAGGCAGCTGGGGCCAGCTGGGAGTAGTTTGGCCACTAGCAATCAGGCCCATGCTGGTAACCAGGGCCAACTTGCTAGGTGTTTAGCTTGTCCATTGTCCCAGCTCCTGATATTAACAAGGTTTGAGCTAGCTTTTTCTGTGCAAAACTACTGAAATGTTGGCTTTTTCAGAATGGGTTATTGCTCTGCCCCTGGCTTCAGGATTTTCTGAGCCATCTGTCTTAAGGCCTTCTCACCTTCAAGATTGTTTAGCAGCCAAGGGACACCTCTCTCTTCAACTCTAAAGGCCATGATAGACATTACACTTTACAACCTGGTAATGTGTTATAACTGTAATGTGATGCACATGCATGGGGTTAAATCTCATTTAAGGGCCCGATCATCATATGATATCTAAAGCTTAATGGCTGTAGTTTAGGTGAACCAGATGTAGTTGAATCAGGTTCTGTGACTGGTTTTGTAACGTCTGTCACACATACGTAATTTAGCATCTGTCTGCATTGAGAGTCAAGTAGTTTGTCTACTATGTGCAACTCCAGAGCCTGCAATTTTTTATCTCCATGCTTCCTTGTTGTGTGTGGGTGTGAGTGAGGTTTAATAGATAAAGTAGGTTTTGTTGCTGGAAGTGCAAAGTACTCACCTTGGTATTTGCCAACTTGAAAATTCAAGTAGCCACTTGAGCTACGAGGTTTCAGTAGTGGGATCCTGGACGGTCCTGCAGCTATAATGGCTTAGACACAGGTATGAGAAGGCACTGAGACCATACTCAGTGCAGGGCTCAAACATGGGTGTGAGATGGAGCTGAGAACGTGCATGCTTGGTGCAGGCTATGGAAGAATGGCATCCCAATATCTTCCCTGACTCTTCTATTAGGTTGCCATTGTTTTTTCATCTGGCTGTCAACTTGGTTGCCAGTGGACATGAGGAACTGCAGGTAGGAGGATGTAAACTTAACCTCTTTATTGTGGTAGCACTGACCGCATGGCATGGGGGCAGGAGCTCAAGCCCCTGCCACTCTCTAGTGATGGTCTTTAAATTGATTGGTCCACACCCAACAACACCTGGCCTTTATTGGCTCTCAAAGGTCATGTCAAAGAGGCTATATAAGCTAAGGCTCCCCAGGAGGAGGGGGCTTCAGCCATGTTAAGTTGCATACAGCAATTGGAACATCTTCAACTCTGTTTCTCAGGATGTTGAGGATACTGAAGTGAGTAAACTGCTTCAAATCTATCTAGATATGTAGCTTACTGTAATGTTGAAGTGTATTAACCAGCAATTAAGCTGACACTTTTTGCTCTAAGGTTGTTCTGTGATACTTCCCTATCCTGTACCCTTCCCCAGGCCTACCCTGTTTAACCAATAAAGCTATCCACTATTACAAGCATGGAGAGCTTGTGGGGAGAGGGAACAGGGCATGTCTGTAAGCTGCCTAGGCTTAAATAACCAAGGGAGTCTACTTTCTGTCCTTCAGGCTAAAGGAAGCACCCCAGGTTCTTGCAGGGGGTCAAGCACCCTCAAGGTCTACAAAGCCTGTGTACCCCAGGGGGCACAGGTCCTGAATACAGACCAGCACCCTTGGGTACCCCAGTCTTGTGGGTGTGCTCCAGGAAGGGGGTCAGCAGGATGTGAGGCTCTATGGGGAGGTCCTTGGAGGTTGGTAGGTGGTTGAACGGCAGTGAGGTGGATGGCTTAGCGTAGGAGCTCCCCCTACTGGCCCACCACAGAGGGCACAGACATGGGTGTGAGATGGAGCTAGTATTTGCCAACTCTGAAAGTAACTGCTTGATGTACAAGATAGTGGGCTGGGCAATGCATTGTTCTAGGAGGTTTCCTCATCATCCTCCAAGCAGTCACCCTTGGGGTGGGGGTGAGGTGGGGGGTGAGTGTTGGTATGATTAAGGCCAAGCTTAAGCTGGAGTATGATACGTATTGAAATTGCTAGTTCTTTGCCAGGAATCATGGCAATTTCCGCAAACTCAGGTCCTCCAGATAAAGACAGTTTTGTTGCCTACCAACACTGCCAGCACTGAAAATTCAAGTATACATACAGATACAATTCAATGCTGTCATTGTCTCAGCAATGGGAGGGGCAAAACTTCCATTTATTATACTAATAAAAAGTCAGACTCCAGGTTAGCTGTAGTGAAGGAAGTGTTAAGGTAAGAAAAAGCAAAAGGTTTTTTAGGTCTGTAAAGAAACAATCATAGTATGACCTCCCTTTATGTTATAGGAAAAGACTGTTTTCTTTTTCTTTGGAAGGGTAAAACTGATGTAGGTTGCTGGAAGCATTAGCACTTCTAATGAAGGAATTTTGTCTTAATATTTGTCTTACGTATTTTGTCTTGTATTTGTCTTGTGCAGTGTGAGGAATTAATATTTTGAAAGGAAGAAAAGTATATAGACTATAATTAATTTCTATTGTTTTCTAGTTTGATTCAATGAATATGAGAGAGGAGCAACATGCACTTCTTAAATGCAAAATACAAGAGATTTCAAAGCATTTTGTAAACCGAATTAGCCTCAAAATGAGCTTCTGACTAACTTTGAGCTTTACTTCTTAGTACAGCTGTATTTGAGGAACGTGGTGGGTTAGGTGTGTGACTAACAGCCAGGACAGGAGCCAGGCACCATGCTCTGGGGGCTTGTGGGGGCAGCACAAGTATTGGGGTCCGGGAAGCTCTCACTGGAGCCCTAGGAGCCCCCAGCCTTGCTTGGGCACTTCAGTCCTTGATGGCAGCCCCCCAACCTTCACTGCAACCCCCTGAGACCCTGCAACATTTTTTCAGCTCAACTACAGTGAGGAGGTGGCTGAGATTTTATGGTCCTATGCATTATGCCCTTTTAAATTTACCCTTATGCTAACCCACAATAATTTTACCTTTATGATAACGAGAAATACAGGCTGCTATAGCCAAAATAAGAATACCCACACAGCCTTTAAGTTTCACAAACAAATGAATAGAAACTGGAAGGCTAGCACCTAGGAGCAGTTAGTGAGCAATCAACTTGGTAATTGCTACCATTATGAAATCAAGTAGCCCCTTGACCACAGACATTGATGGGATACCCATCTCTCTTCCCCTCCCCCAAAGAAGAAACCAGGCTCAGAATAGCAAGCAAATAAATTTTATTCTTTACAGAGAGGAAAGTTTTAATTTATTTTATATACCTACATACAGATATATTATTAATTACAGCTAAATTAAAGCTAAGCTATTAAAGCTAACTATTTAAATCTTAAATATTTAAGCTTTTAATATTCATGTATTTAAGGTTAAATATTAAGTTAAAGCTAAGTAATTACAGCTGAATTAAAATTAAATAGATATACTTTCTCTCTAGAACAGCACCACCCAAATCATGAGAATTTGAAGTATATGAATCTACTCTCTAAAAAACATCATGGTGTGTAAATGCCATCTGTTGATGCTGCAAGGTGCATAATTTCACACACATGACTGGATGAATGTATATCACCCTCGTCTACATGGGCATGCATCTAAATTGGATGCAGTTGAATCCACACTTAGATAAATCGCTTTGACATATATCAGGGTCTTAGGGGAAGTTCTAGGTGTGGCTGCTGTCAGTCACCATTAAACAGGGATTTAAAAGTGTATAGAAGCTTTCCTATGGGAGATTCCTTGTGGGAGGAGGGGATGATGTGGAGAATTTTAGGTATTTCCATGGGCTCCTGCTCAGTGTGGCCTACTTGCTTGCTATTCAGTTTTTGCCTGCTTGGTAGAATGAGGTATTGTGGGAGTCATTATAAATCGGTTACCTTAGGAAGATGTTTAGGGATGTGTAAGATGTGGATGCCATGGTTGACTCCTTCCTTTTGAAATCAGTTGACTTCAGTGGCTGGTTTGCCCAATTTAAACTAAGAGGAGATCTTTGGTTTACCCTTTAGTGCTTGTATTTTCTTGGTTAAATGACAATAGACCAGGTTTCTTCAGCACAGCAAACTCATATTCACTACAAAAGTAAGATACACTGCCACTTAAGTCAACGTAACCAGCTACAGAGATTGATTCCTGTCCAAAGATGAATGTAGGCCCGTGTAACAGTTCTTAAACTATTCCCCCTCCCTTATTTAACAAGTAAAGTGGGTTGTAAATATGGAATATGAAAATGTTTTGAACTCAGCTGTTGTATAGATCAACCAGATCCAGGTCCTGACACAACGTCTGGTCATTTTGTACTTGGCTTTGTAGCACATCAGTTGGTGGTAAGATATGAAAGCCATGAGTTGTTTGTACAACTTTCCTCTTTCCTGTCATGGAAGAAGGAAATTCCACAGCTGGTGCCTTTATTCAGTGATAATTATCATAAAGCAAGAAAGTAATTAATAACTTTGATGAGCTTGGGAAGAAACAGAAGTGTGTGTGAGTCTGTCTGTCTGTCTGTCTGTCTATCTACAGGAGCCTGTATAAATGCCCCAAGAAACAGTTAATGGAGTCGTGTTTGAACCAAGCCCTTTGGTTCCTGCTCTTTCAAACTCTGGGAAAGTTTAGATCCAGGTCTCAACTTTGTGGTTTAGGCCCATCTCTCTTCCTTGCATATTTATATGATATATGGGGTGTTTTTAAAGAATGAAGTGAAATAACCATTCAGGCTTCAGGAAATAGCCCAACTTCTAATGAATAAGGATTAGTGAATGACTTTCTTCTGAGTAGATATTCCATAACTTCCTGCTGTAGACTTTCAGTATATACTTCAGTCTTGTTTCCAAATCTAGCTAAATTTGGTCACTGCTATTTAGGTATTTTCCACAAATCATGCCATCTATCCATTTAAAAGGAAGCAGGTATATATTTTTTTCTTTTTCTTTGCTATAATGCCACATATTACGTATTGTTTAAGGTAGAATTTTGAAACCAGTGGATCTGCTTTATTTCATCCACTCTGAGATGTCCCAACTCATTCCTGTATTGTGGAAGTGTCTTTTTTTTTCTCTCTAGCTTTATTGTATGATAGTTAGTATAATTACTTTCCTGCCTACCAGCTGGTTCATGGGCTGTTTTTTTCCCTCTGATACTGCTTTTTTTCTTGTAAACAAAGTTTTCTTCCATTATGCTTTTGTTATATCTCTTTACCATGCTTCATTTACTGTTTTTCTTAGACACTGATGGAATTAAGAACCTATTTAGCTATTCCATTATTTGGTTCACCTTACTGTCCAGGTTGCTGTCTCTCCTATAGATATATATCTCTCAAGGTGCTGTATTTCACTGCTAGTAGATCATAGATTTCACTCATTATAGGTACAAATAACTTAGAATAGTGGTCACCAACAGATCGATCAGGATCGACTGGTTGATCCCGGAGCCTCTTGCACTTGATCCTGCATGCCCCCAGCCCAGCAGGTTAGTAAGTGGGGGAAGGGGAGAGGTGGGGGCCAGATAGAGGCCCTTGTGGTGAGAACACAGTGGAGGAGCAGCCTAGTAAGTGGGACCCTGGCTGGGTGGGTAGTGGGAGGATCGAGCCTGGGGTGAGCAGTGGTTCCCGTTGCTGTGTGCAGCCTGGTGGAGGCCCCGGGGTGGGGGGCACATGCCCCCCCCGCCCCCCATCTGTGGCTGATGGAGGCAGCTGCTGCTGCAAGCTGGGCTAAAAGTGCCCTGAGCCCTGCTGCAGCTGCCTGGGAATGGCCTGATGCCACATGCATCTGGATGCTCCTAGGCCAACTGCAGCAGGGCTCGGAGAGCAAAGCCCAGCCCTACACAAAAGCCACCTCTGCTGCACACAGATTGGAGGGGGAGGCACATGTGGGTGGCTGCAGCAGCAGTCAGAGGGACTGGGGCTGGAGCAGGGGCAGGCCCTGCACAGCTGGGGTGGGGCAGGTCAGGCTGGAGCCATGAGCAGCTCATCAGTGGGGTATGGGGAGGGGGAAGCACTCATTCTGGGAAGGCACGGGGATCACATGCCCCTGTAATTGCATCGGACAGGGTGGAACAGGTTGCAGCTGCAGGTTGGGGCCAGGCTGTTCCCAGCAGACAATCAGGATGGGAGGCAGTGGTGCTGGGAGTGGGGTTAGGGGGGGCTGCAGCCACCCAAAAATTTGCTGCAGCCCCCACAACCCACCTCCCAGCACTGGCTCCACCCAACCTAACTGCAGCACAGCCTCAGCCTCCGCCAAGAACAGCACAGTGCCACGTCCCATCCCTAGCCCCTTCCCCACCCTCCAGAAGCATGGGGGCTGTGTCCCCCAGATCTGCATGGTAGAGGGAAGGCTGCTGCTGCGGGCTGGGGCTGGGAGGTGGCACCAGGCAGTGGCAGTTCTGGGAAGGGTGTTGAGTGGGGGTGCGGGGGCTACAGCAAATTTTCAGGTTGCTGCAGCCCCCTGTAGCCCCACTGCCAGTGCTGCTGCTGCTGCCTGGCCCCATCGCAGCACAGCCCCAGCCTCTGCTGGGAACAGCCCAACCCCAACCTGCAGCTGCAGCCTGCCCTGCCCCATAAAATTCCAGGGGCACGCGCCTCCCCCATGCCCTCCCAGGCTGAGTGCCCCCCCCATGCCCCTTGGACTAGCTGCTTCCAGCTCTATCCCACCCTTCCCCAGTTGTGTAGGGCCTGCCCCTGCTCTGGCCCCACTCCCTTCTTCACTGCACTTGGGCAGTGGGGGGCAGATTGAGGTCCCAGTGGTGAGGGAGGGAGTGGGGCTACGGGTGGGGCCTCAGCCTGCCACCACCCCCGATGGCCCTTTCCCTTCCCCCTGCCCCTTCCCCAACAGACTTACCTGCTGGGGAGACTAGCTCCCAAATATTTTTTTCTCCCTGTGCCTTGATCTGGCCCCTTCTTTCATCCCCATAGACTTACCTGCTGGGGGGAGGGGAGGTGGCAGCAGCGGCACAGGGTACATCTTGGGTTTCTGTTAAATTTCAAAGGTGATCTCCGACTTAAAGGTTGGAGTTGGAGACCACTGCCTTAGAATTTTACATACCTTTAACATATACAGAAAGATGGGCAAGGGAGATGAGGAAATAAATAAAAAGAGCCAGCAGTAAATTTGAAATGCCTGCCTCAGCTCAGTTAAATAAATGTAAGGAAATAGGTACATGCATATGGGTGGGCATGTGCACGCACACACACAAACATACGCACACTATTGCTCTTCATTTAAGTGAATGCAGTTTGTTAAAACCAGAGAAAACCTCAATTATGTATTAGTGGTGCAATTTAGGAATCTTTATATACACTTTTTAATGGGGTTTGGTAATTGGATACAGAGTCTTTGAGTCCTAGGTCACCAGTTTAAAACTGTACCAGGTCAATAGTCACTGAAAGTTGGTACCATTTAACAGCTGGTGGTTTACATGAAATAAGTAGCTGCTCTTAGTCCAATTCATGGGGAACAGGTGTTCACATTGCAAAAAAGTCACTACTGCAATTACTGTCCTAGCCCACAGTCTCAGTATAAAGGCAAGGGACTGAATCGGTATAGAAACTGAGCTGTCCTATCACCCCTAGAAGCTGTGACTTCATGTCACAGTTTAACTTTATTTTCAGGCTTAAAACTCTGGTCAAGTATGCTTCTTGTACTCTGAAGAAGTTTAGGTATTCTGTTTCTGGAACTATCAATGTGGCATCTTTCAAGAGCACTAAATTATCTTTATAAAAGAAAACAGCAAGCTGACAAAGACCTCTTTGAAACCCGTGTATCAGAAATACCAATTTTATATCAACAATTAGATCTCTCTACTCTACACAACCTTTCAATCAAACTTAGACCATCCCAAAAAGAGATAAAAAGGGTTGAAAAATATACTTCCCTTCATTTTAAGATGCCTTTAAATTCCTTGCAATTCTCTGTGGAGTTTCTCATCATATTTTCCTTTTTGGTGTTTTTCAAAATCCAAATTTTTTATGATAAAGCGATGCTTATTCTAAGCATACAATGTCTAAGGAAGTGAAGGTTAGATGCCAAGCAATAGTACTTGTAATCTGGAACAGCTAAACACTTATTTCCCATGGGGCTTGAAGTTTAGGCAGGTGAAAATCTGAGAAATTAAAGTGAAAATCCTTGGGCAATGTAACCAGAGCACTTTTGTGTTCAATAATTTTTGCCATTAAAGAAATGGTTGATAATATATAATATATGCATGTAGCCTGATTTTTCCAGAGATTTTTTAGCACCTAGGTTTTTCATTAGTCAATAGTAATCTGTGGTTCTCAGCACCAGTGATGACTTAGGCTGGCAGTGTATAAAATAATATTCTATACAAAAAGATTTATGCTGGTTTCCTGTGGTTTTTAAAGAAGCAAACTGGAGAAAAAAATCCATGTGAAACCATAGTGATGGCCTTGGCAGATCATTAGCAGGAGTAGATCAACAGCACAGACATATAGTGCTTTGCTTAATGGAGTAACTGGCAGCTACAGTAGACTGCTGTTCTCCCTGCAGACCAGTCACTAGAAGCAGGGGCACCACACGTATTTTCCCAGAGAAACAATGTAATCCTAGATTAAGTTCTGAATTCTTGAAGGGAGTTTTGATGAGTATTTTTCTTTCCCTATACTCAAACCTGGCCCATTCTGTTTCTGTCCTATGCTTCTGCCTCCACACTCTGCCCCTAGCCCTGTCAAAGCTATCCCTCCCTATCTGCTTCTCTTCCCCTGTTCCTCCTGTCATTCCTTTCCCCCGCCCTCCTCCCTACCACTTTCTCCTTACACCTGTGCATTCCAGTCAGGCTGTTTCTCCTTGTCCTGTACGTCAGCAGGAAGAGCACTGAGAGCACAGAAGAGGCATTCTTCATGTTCTCAGTTCCCGTGCCCAGCACCAAAGTGGCCCACAGCTATCAGGGAACGCAGTTGCAGGGTTTAATTGCAAGCAGTTGAAACCTGTGAATCAGAAATCAAGTTCTCAACAACCCTTGTGGTCCAGAGCTGGAACATGCCTGGCACAGAGACTCTTTGAGAAATGTAGTTACCAACCTCTTAATAAATCTCTACCAAATTATTAATACAGTCTTAATACAGAAACTGATATATTTTAGAGGCATATTATAATTTAATCAAATTGGGATGAATTATTTATAGGGATGTCAAAAGGAGCATCTCTGGCATCCAACTGGCAAATTTCAAGGTTATGCTTGTGTCCTAAACTGAGAAACTGTGCTAAGAAATTCTGAAAATTTTCAGCTGGTTTTAGACCACTAATGTAGAATAAAAGAATATTTCAGCTTTACAGTCTTTTGATGGGAAGTGTCAGGTATCCTAACTATAGGAAACACTATCAGATCTTCCAGTAACCACTTAAATAATTGTGTTCTTTGTTAAGAACAGTTTCAAGGATGGTGAATCATTTGCAATGGTTTTATAAAGGTTTAAGAACTCAGCCATTTGTTACTAATAGAAGGCCATATAGTCCTTGGTTTTGTATGGCTCTCCATGTGGATTCTGAGAGACCCATTCAGTGTTTAACTTAACGCCTTGGTTCTTAAAGTTGTGGAAATGTATGTAAATCTCAACCTTTTTTTAAAGGAAATTTCTAACCCTTCTGATTGCAGAATAAACTTTGAAAAGTGATCCAAATGGACCCTCAAGGTGCAGGAACCAAATGGCAAAACAACCCAAATCAACCCAAAAAGGAAAAAAAACCCCTCTAAATTTATTTTTATGAAACCTTATGATTTTAAGCCAAATGTGTAGTTTTTGAGTGTTTGGAACTAGCACTGTGGGGAGGGTAGAATCCAAAGAAGCTCTCCCATTTCCATGCACCCAGTGCAATGGCTGTAGACAATCACTCCTTCGGATGCTCCTTGTCCATTCCCTTTGTATACTGGGGTGCTTTGGAGGGGAATGTACCCTTTGGCCCACAATCCTTTCTGGTGCTCCTAAAGGGGCTGTGTGGCTCTGTACTTCCCCATTACAGAACTGCATGCAATTTGCACAGCCTCATCTAAAACACTGGTGCAGGGAAGAAGGAAAACCTCACAAGAACGTTCAGTAAAAGGTGGCCTCACAAGGGCACAATGTTACACAGTTTTTCTTCAACTCAACAGGTGGCTTGTCAACATAACTGTAATTTTATATAGAGATATTCAGAAGCTTTGGGGACATAGACTATGGCATTTCAGTTATGCCTATGCCTTTGATACTGTGCTACAGTGTCAGGAATGGTATGGCACTATTTAAACTCAGTCTATGTCAGTGTTGGCTACATGGTTATGTGCCTGGTGCCAGCTCAATGCTTTCTCATGTCAATGACTGCTCATGCTGTGCGTGTAAAAGGCAGCTGTACTAGGAAAGCTTGGGTTTCTTAGATTTGTTGATAATGTACAAACCTCATAGTAAAACAGCCTCTTAGATAATGCATGAAATATTGTGGGCTGAACAAATGTGCTGAATAAGGGGAGAGGTCACAGCACGTGGTGCTTTTGTTCATGCACACTGTCCAAAGCAGCATATAGGCATGATAGTCAGTTCTATTTGTTGCTCTCAATTTCAAGAGCAGTTATATTATAAGCAATCACTAGAAGAAGGAAGGACATTCTAACTTTGTGGAGAGTGGGTTAAGGAATATGTTTAACCTACTTAGATCAAACACTTAAGCTTTCAAGTTGTTCCACTGACTGACCTGATTTACAGCAATGTATGAAAAGGAAGAATTGGGTCTCATTTGTCTATTTGTGCCTCAGTGCCACTTTGTCACTTACATGGCAAGTTGGAGAAAATTCTACGATATGGTAATACCAAAATGCATAATGCACATTGCTTGCTTGGTGCCTCCTTATTTCTCTTGTGATGGGAGTTAACTGCTCCCTTTGAACTGAATGGTTTTGCCACTGATGTCAAAGAGTGTAGATGCAGACCGCAACCCTGAATCTGAGTTACAAGGAAGAAACAATGAATGAGGTACACAGCTGGTCTTAGCCTCGTGAGCTCTCTAAAGCTATGTATCATTTCCATTATAAAATATAATAATACTGTATTCAAACATAATTACACTATGAGGTGAAACAGACATGAAAAAAATCTGAATGAATATTTATTGGTGGAGTTTAGGTTGTCTTACTGGTCACTCCTGTGTCTTATTTTCTTTGGATTCTTTTAATTGCAGTTTAAATTCTGAATGTTCTTGGTTTGTAATTGCTACATCTCAGTAGTGGAAGAAGTTCAGGAGGATTTTCAGACTGAAAATCTGACAGGTACCGTATTACAAACGGTTCTGCTATTGCATGTATGCCAATGATATGCCAACCCAGCTAAAGTGTAATTGAGTTTCTTCCACCTCTTGAAAAGTGATACCAGCTTAGCAGTGTCTAGAATGGGGTGCCACCTGCCTATTATTGGACTTATGTTTAATTTGAATTGACACTAGACTGCAGACTCTCCTTCAAGTCACATCTGGAGAAGACAAAGCCATTGCACTTGCACTTTGATTTTTGGTTGCTGAACATATATGACATAGGAAAAGAAGCTGGACCTAGAGCTAAATGACAGCTGCTGTTGCATTATAGGATTCTAAAACCAGAGAATGTGAATAGCCTATATGTGCTTGTTGGAATTGCTCTACTAGACGTCAGGAGAGTGGTCACAAACAAAATGGAACAATTATAATATATCAAAGACACCAGACATCCATTTCATGGCCACACTGCAGCTGTTAGGTGCTTGAAGTCACAAAAAGATTCTTGGTCACACCAGAACCTCTTAGCTGCCAGTGGCTACACAATTGGAAATGTGGCAACTGTGAATTGACCCTTTGACCCTTTTAATTAGGACATTGCAATGCACATAGACCTTGTGGAATGTCACTCCGACTGAGAAGGGGTGGTTGACTTAGAGATGTTTCAGTCACCTCTGAACAAGAACCAACAGGCCAAAGACAACATGTGCAAGTTGGGTTACTGTAATGACCCACATGTAGGTGACTTTGGTGATACACCGTGGAACTGGTGGTAGTCTGCTAGCTCCTGCTCACCCTGGAAGACTTTGCCAATATTAGAAACTGTCCCTTTTTATGGGTGTGATACTGGAAAAATATGCAGTTGTGCTGGCAGGACCTGCTAAGAATAACAACTCTGCAATGCTTTCTACCCATAAGGTTGAGATATGTTCTTTTAACCTTAACTCCGTTGTTGCTAAGATTTTTGTCCTGAAGTCAATGTGTATAGTAGCATCTGATTGTTATGTAAACAAAACTTAGCCATTTTTGTCTCTAAACTTTAGTTTATTGGTTCTCAAATTGTAGTTTGTAGATCACTAAATGTCTACGAAGTACCTGGTTATAACTTGCTTCTTGGCTTCTTGTCGTAATTGTATTAGCTGCTCCAGGCTTGTAGAAGTCCTGGAAAGTTTTCAAGAAAAGAGAGAAATGAGAGGTTCATCAGGGGGGCACAGAAGGAAATTGGTGAGTATTTATTCACCAAGGCCCCCCCGGGGGTTACAAGAAATAATGGCCACAAGCTAGAAGAGAGCAGATTTAGATTGGATATTAGGAGGAACTTCTTCACAGTTCGAGTGGCCAAGGTCTGGAATGGGCTCCCAAGGGAGGTGGTGCTCTCCCCTACCCTGGGGGTCTTCAAGCGAAGGCTAGATGTGTATCTAGCTGGGGTAATGTAGGCCCAGCACTCTTTCCTGCTTATGCAGGGGGTCGGACTCGATGATCTATTGAGGTCCCTTCCAACCCTAGCATCTATGAATCTATGAAAGGTCTCCCCCAGGTTATGCTGCAACCAGAAAGCAGGGAGGTAGATGCCTATGAAGTTCTTACATGAGAAATGCACAATCTGGCAGATGGGAAAAAGCCAAGTTGCTGTTGGGGAGGCTACAGTCTGTATGTTCATAGAGGAGGTACTGGAAAGTGCAGTTTTCAACAGGTGGGGGATAAGACAGTAGTGCAAGGAAACCTGGGTGTAGTTAGAAGGTGGATGATATTCTCTCATTCCTGGCAATGCTGTGTTTCTCCTCACCAGTTTTCAAGTCTAGAGGGGGAGTGCCAAGAGTGAAGAAGGACCAGTTTAAGGCTATAAGGTGGAGCACCAATTCTCCACCATCAGCAGCTGAGCTCACCTGGGCTGGGCAGGAAAGAGGAAGCTAAAGTTGCAGTCTCTTGTTGGCAGAGGTCACTTCTTTCCCTTGCTGCATGGAGAGGCACATCAAGGGGCAATCCAATTGAGCAAGGGGGTTGAGAAGTAAAATGCATACTGTTTAGAACTGGCAATAGTTAACAATTGAATTACAGTATTAAATAATATACATACCTTCAAATGTATCTAATTTTCATCAGAAATTAAATTTGACATATAGAAAATACTGATGATATCCTGGCCAGCTGACTGGCTGCTTTTAATTTTACTTTGCTAATTATAGAACATAAGGTGACAACACATTTTTATATAGGGATGTTCCACGATACTTCTGCATCAGTCCTGTAGTTTATAGAACCTTTTCTCTGTGCTATACATCTGCTTTATTTTATTTTAAGGTATGCAATTACATTGTTATATCAGTTAGGCTTTTTTGGTACAATAGGTACATTTAGGATAAGGTTTTTGCCAAACACATCCATTATGTTCTTAAATCCATGCCAGAGAGCTGCTCTCAGAGATCAAGTCTTAGAATGTTAACCAAAGATTAAATTGTGTCACTTGCTCACTTGGAATATATGAAATGATTATTCCATTTTTATAGTCGGTGTGGAAGGTGGCAGCTCCATATAAAAGTGAGAGTGATGGTGGTTAATCTATTCTATATGTGGAATTCAATTCTTCTTTCTTTCCAAATGACAAAAATTAGGAAAACCTTAAGCGTTTTGCTCACAAAACCTGTGGAGAAACTGTTCAGAATATTGCAGCATATGTTCACTCATAGACTGAATAAGTGTTTTCTTCTGTAGCTTATAAGGGGTAAATATCAGTCTTGGTGTCAGTTGTATTGGCATTTGCTGGACAGGAATATACAGGTGTGTGATAGAGTTAAGTCAAGGCAATTGTCTTTAAAGTTATGTTGGTGGAAAATAACAGGTTGGACTGCAGGTACTCTGTAGTGGCAGTTCTGAGTATCTGCTGGGTTTGACTTAACTTACTCCCTGCAGGTCCAGCAGTTTGGGGATCCACTGTGGACTAAAAGCTAGTCAGATTACTCTTTTAGGAAGAGCAAAGAGCTAGCAGCTTTTATTTGCAATCGTTTTAGCCTCGTGTTTTTCAGGAGGTACAGGCAGTGATCTCTTGTTATTTAAGCGTATTTGTCTGCTTCTGCTAGTGACTTTGAAACCCATATCCCCTTTCAATGAATTGGACTAAGAAGTTTTGCAGAGATGTTTTGATACTTGAAAACTTGGCTGTAGTCAAGGTTGGTGGTCAGATTGCTGGACTTCTTGATCAGCAGCATCTGTTTTAGAGCACTGCATGTTGATACTAGATTTAACAGGCATGTCTTCTGAGTATTTAAAAGAGATATTGAAAACTGCACTGCAGTCTTTTGGGGCGAAAGGAATGAGTGTATGAAATTAAAATTCTAAAAGGTTCAGTTGAAAGGTCATGGATACTCTTCTTACTGACTGTGTTCAATTGTGTGATCCATGTATGTTTTTGATTAGTCTTCTCTATAGCATTCCTGTCTAATGGTAATATTAATAATAGCCAGAGTATTGTAGGGTATCTATTAATAATTCTAAAAAAGCCCTGACTGTATTTTTAAAAGCATCTTTGGCGCATGGATTTTTCTTAACACATCCTTATTTTCTTTGAGGTTCTGTCACTCACAAGCCCTATAAATGGCATAGTTAGGCTTCTGCCTTGAAACATGTCTCCATACTGAAAATATCACCTCCGACATATAATCTTATTGATACACAGTGCTGGCTTGTCCAAAGTCAGATAAAGGGGTATACATCTAATATTTTTTTTTGCAATTTTAAATGTAAATAGTAACAAGAACACTCAATTCTATTTAACAAAAAAGGTCATTAACCTGTTCCTTTGTGTACCCATGACATGTATCAGCTATAGATTTTAAATCACCTATAGAGGCCCTGATTCAGAAAGGCACTTACAAACTTGCTTAAAATTAAGCATGTGCCTATGCACTTTACTGAGCTTTCTGAATTGGAGCCACAGTGCATGCTAAGGTATATTAGAGACATGACGTTTAAATCTGTAACTTGATTCCATAAAAATAAAACAAAACAATGTTCTAAATCAGTGATGCTTAACTCAGGTTCCTTGAGATCCTTCCAAGAGTGTTTTTAGGTGTGCAAACGTGATTTGCAAAGATAAACCCAGAGATTTCAAATAGGTATCTACCATGTAAAAACCTTCTAACCTATTGCAGTCTTTCTGAGTTCTTTGCAATGGAAGACTTGCTCTAAAATTTTTTTGGTAGTCCAAAATGTGTGAAAATTAAGAGTTGGTCTTTCCCAAGGGTACCCTGAGTTTAATGAGGTGGACTTTGCGTCTAAAAAAGGTTGAGAACGCTTCTAAATAACAGACGTTTTTGAAAGGCTCCGATAACCTTGCCTGTGGGGGACTCAGTTAGTGTAATACTTCAGCTAATTAGTTGCTATTCAGATATTTACAAATCATATTTAAGTTTCTTAGCTTTGTATATGCCCTCTTGTACATGAAGGGGGGGAAAAAGAAGCCACTTCCCACTCTCTTAGTTGTCCTTATCCTAGTCTGAGGAGGCCCACTTCAAAAGCTGGGTCTAAAAAGGTCCTTAGCTTTTATCTGGAGCAGACAAAGACCTTTAGAAAGTTCCTTCAGCTTTTTGTTTCACTTGACACCTACACATTAGGTCAGCCTATGTCCCGAAGAACCATGTCTAAATGGTTCCTTTTATGCATTTCTAATTGTGATTCTTTCTCAGAAGGGTCAAATTAGAGCACATGCATGCCAAGCCATGGTGGTGACAGTTGACAGCATCAGCGCCGTTCTGCCTCTTAAGATAATGTAAGGTAGCTACTTGGAGGGATTTTAAAATAACTTCCATAAACATTTCAACCTTGACAAAGCTTCTAATAGATGGTTTTTGTACTCATTCTTCCTGGGGCTGTTTTCTTAATTTGAATGCTTGACTCATTTCCTTTGGTCTTTGTCTTCCCCATTGTGTTGGGCCTCACGCATTAAAGATAGGTAAATGTTTTAATACAGTTTATCACCATGTATGCTCACCAGGTAATTGAATATTAACAAAAGTAAAAAAGCTATGCCCCCAATCTTGCAGACACTTTTGTACTGTGTATAATGTTTTTTTCCACAGGAATGGGCTGCTGCTGATTTCCCTAGGACTCCTTATTCCAGTAAGCATTATTATTGGTAGCAGGCGTTTGCAGGAATGGGCCCTAAGTTTGTAATAAATTGAAGGTTTAATTCGGAGATGTAGATCCACTTTCAGCATATGTTGTGAGTGCTGTGACAGGATTCTTGTCAACAAATAGTGAATGGTGAGAAGCCGTGATGCAATCTAGATCTCTTTGTGACTGATATATACTGAGCTAAGTGTGTGTGTATATATATTTGAAGGGTGTGTGGGGGAGAAGGAAAGTGGTGAGAGGGAGCAAGATAACTAATGTCTTTTTAAAACTTGCTCCATTTTATACAAGGGAGATACTATCTTCATTTTAATTTTTGTATAATCTTTTAGCCATATCATGCTGTCAGTTTTTAAGCGGAATGGTTTTATGTAATCATGAAGGATTGTTAGCCAAACTGATAGCACGGCATCACCTGAGATACGCTGTGAACCTAAAAAAAGGTAGGGCAAGATTCAGTTTTCATATATGTTTAGAGTATAGAGTATATGTTTCATATAGAGTTTAGAGTGTCTCTCCACGAGAGACACTCCTGGCATAATATTATTGAGCCAATTATTGTAATAGGGACATTTTTCAATGTTGGAAATGGTGCATACATCTGAATAAAGTTTGTGAAATTAAGATGTCTTATTTAATCGGATTAGAATTCTGTTGCTTTATAGCGTTGGAAGTAATCTATGACAGTTACAATAAGTGTGATGAATAGGGGTCTGGAATACGGGCTGCTTTTTCCCAGTAGGCTAAGGGTTAGCTCTGAAGGTCAGACATGCTGTACAGGAAGGCTTTCTTTCTCTTTTGTGTGCCTTGGTGTTTCTATATAAAAAAGAGGCCGATTGTTTCAGAACAGTTTAAGAAATGGCTTCAAGGGACTTTTATCTCTTTCTAGTGTAAACTTTTATTAGCTTTTGCTTTTTTGAGGTGTTTTTTTCAGTAGAAGTTATTGCCACTGAACTTTTTTGGAATGTTTTAATGTTACAAGTATTATTGCTATGTATTATAAATTATCCACCCTTTTACCTCTGGTGTCAGCAAAATCAGATCGTGAACCAACAATGTTTTATTAATGTCAGTATGTTAGTTTTTTATGCCTAAATCACAGAAACAAAAGATAGAAAAGATTCAGTAGCTTATCTTGTATATCATTTTACTAGTGTAGGACTGTTCTCCAAAATATATCGTCCCATCTTTTTTTAAATTATTCCAGTGGTAGAATCTTTCACAACCATTAGAAAGCCATTCCATAGCACTTTGTTGTGCTTTATCTAGTTACTCCCTCAGACTCAGCTCTTTTTTTTATAGACCATAGTATTAAGAAGTCATCTAGTTGTCTATAAATTTCTGCTCTTCTGAAACAGCAACAAGGTAGAGGAATTAGGATGGCTTCTCTTACCTTGTTGCTGTTTCAGAAGAGCAGACATTTATAGACAATTTACATGTCAATAGGTTCTTGTAGACTATTATCTAGTGTTGCTTGAATCATTGAATATCCTGGCTATACCAACTTGCATCTCCTTATCTTGTCCTTCTCCTGCATAAAAACATAAGGAAGAATAACAATTACCTGGAAAAGTTAGTTAGCCAGGGAAGATGGCCCTCATTACATTCTTCACCTACACTTTAGGACTTGGAAAGTTAGTTGGCCATGGCAGATGGCCCTTATTACTTTCTTCACCTGTGCTTTGGGACTGATGGCAATATAGCTGGGATACAAAGTGTATTCTCAGAAATAGAGACTCCAAGGGATCCATGGGCTATAGAGTACCAAATCCAGTGGATCCTTAATCAGCTGTGGAAAGGATTCTCTTTTAAGCTATCGCCAGGCAGTGCCCCTGCCAGTGACATCATAGTCAAATAACATGCATCACTGACCACAATAGGCAAAATAACTCTGCTCTGAATTTAAATATCCTAATTTCTGAAAATTTTTTGATAACTATGCTGCTGTCTTTTTCAGGCTTATCGTGGTGTAACCCACACAAAATATATAAGCCACTTGTATTGCAAAGTATGTTGTTATATATGGTTTTAGTTAAATATGATTGTTATATATATTTTCTGCTGTGCTGCATATACCCATGTTTTCTGTATTTGAGTTTCTTATTTTCTCTCCCCTGCTTGGGTAAGCTGGTCAGGGACAGGAGACAACTGCACATAGTCAGATACCTTTGGCTTTTGTTAGGTCTATTGTCTGTGGATTCCCCTGTTATTTAATGTAAATAAAAGGGCATGGGGGTCAGTCATGTAAGCAGGAGGCATCAGGCCCCTAGCCTAGCTGGTTAAACTGGGCAGTGGCCCATTTAAAATTAATTGGCTAAGAGAAAAAGGCTGAAGGCATGGCTGACCCCTGACTGTATACTTGGGGCGATGTCATGCTAGGTACATAGGAAGAGAGAGCTGGGGGCTGAGGTGGGGACCCCAGGGATGTCCTCAGACAGAGAAACTAATGTGAAGGGAAACTCTCAGGTCTGTCTCCCCTTCTTTTGAGGATTTTTTTGCAGTTTTTCCCCGCCTGGAGCTGTGGGATTTGGAACTAGAAATTTTGGGGTGCGGTTACCCTCCCCTCGCATGAGCCACCACGTGGATGTGGAGGTTGCTACTCTGCAGCTTCTCAAGATGCAGCGAGATCCAAGAAGCAGCTTATAGGACTCTTCTGCTGAGTAGCAGGTATAAGGGCGCAGGCCCCATGGAACTAACCCTTTGGGTGAGCTTCTCCCATATCTCAGACTCCTCGGTCATGGGTGGAGTCTTCCCAAAAGGGGTGCAAACTAGAGACTGTACTTTAGTGTTTTAGATTGTAACTGGTGCTTTCCTTTGTTATCCTTGCCTTTGTTTCCCGTAATAAATCTGTCCTCTGTGTTTACACTATTTGCGAGGAGGGGGTTTTATTTATGCAGGATGCTCTGGCAAAATTCAATGATCCCATATTTCTGGGTGGGGGCTCAAGCCACTGTGAAAACTTATTGGGTACTCTGAAATTTGAACCCAGCACTTGTTCCTACCAACTGGTGCCCAGCAGAAGGGTTGCGTGTGATTTGCTTTTCAAAGAGAAACCATGCAGAACCATTGACACAGGTCATGTTTGTTTTTTTTTGTTTTTTTTTATAGTAAATGCGTAGATTATACATTGGGAGGACTGGGACACCCAGCACTGATGAGGTTCCCTTTGTCAGTCAAGTTTGCAGCCTTTGTATACCTTTCACTAACTCCATCTGGCGAGAAGGCTGCAACCCTTTCTTTCAGTTTTGGATCTGGCCTGTCATCCATGCCTCCGTAACATTAATGCTAGACTTCTACAGTGTGCTTTGTTTAAGGCTGCCCTTGAAAATTGTGCCCTTGAAACTTCAGCCCATGCAAAATGTGGCAGCCTGCCTTCCTAGGGGGTGGGGAGGGGGGAGTATCAGTGGGGGAGGGTGACCGGGAACATATTACTCCAATGCTTCAGAATCTGCACTGGCTCCCAAGAGCTCTGTTTGCAATTCAGAGACTTGGTTTTTGACCTGTAGGGACCAAATTAGTCTGGGCTGTTGGTACCTAAGGGACTTTTCTCATGCTCCATTGCAATTCCTAAGGTCAGCTGAGAGCAACCTCCAGCAAATACAATCAATACATCAAGTCTACTTGGCCAAAATGTGTGGGAAGTCATTCTCGGCTGTTGTTCCTCAGCTCTGGAACTCCTGCCCTCCAGTTGATCCCAAGCGTGGCTGTTTCCAAAGGGCTGTAAGACCTTCCTATTTGGGCAGGTGTTTAGCAAACAAATTTAGGCTGAGATACTGTTTAGGAGGCAGAGGCTCTATTTTATTTTGATATTCCAGTTCCCTTTTACGATGGTTGATCTCTTCATCTTTCTTAGGTTTTATAAGTTATTCCAGGGACCAGGGGGTAGGGATAGGGCGGGGGAGGAGAGGGTGGGTGCAGTGGTGCAGTTGTACCCCACCACACCTTGGGCTGTGCAGTGTATGTACAGTGAGCTCTTTGAGCTCACCAGCCTGTCAGTGCAGCTTCTGCCAGAGTTCTGCTGTAAGCAATATGAGCTCACCAGCTTATGGGTGTGGGCTCTGGACAGAGCCCTGCTTTCACGCAGCTCCAGAGCACAGGGGAGGATATTTGATACATTTCCCCTTGCAGTTTCTATGATTATGAATTCATATATTATTGGTGTTAATGTGCTTTTTCCCCTGCTCTGGTCTTATTAAGTGCCTGCTCCTATTAAATGTAGCATGTGAAGCCTCTGAACTTCAAGGAATCCTATTAATTTAATTTCATCCCAGAAGAACATGGTCTCTGGGATGTTATCAGAATAAAGAGTGGGACTAATTAATTTTCCCTCACGTTCATTATTTAAATTAGTTCTTAATTACAAGTCATCACTGTATAACTAGGTTATACATGTACATATATATGTATATACATATGCATATATTTGTTTTATATCTTTATATAAAAAAGTAAATTCAGCCCCAT
>NW_017728912.1:20129400-20169277 GCF_001723895.1 Crocodylus porosus
TAATTAGTTTTCCAGTGGAATGTTTAATAGATACAGTAATGTTACAGCTAGATTTTATACAAAAACTACAGCCAGAAGGCTTGTCAGGTGTGATATGGAACCTCTCTGTACCCAGTTCTTCCCCTGAAACATGTTACAAAAATAATTTTGGTAACAGGAATGTGCAGTTTTGTCAAAAGCCATTTGTATCTACCTAGGTACTCCCAAACCCAGTTGCTTCTGCCCTACTCCTTCCTCGTCCATGATGTCCTGTGCCTGTCAGCCACTCAGAAGGGCTTCCATGGGGTCTCAGGGGAAGTGAGGCAAATGCAAGGAAGGCATCAGTCATACTTTTTTGTGTGCTTTTCTCCCCAGATTTTGCATGCCTGCAAAATGAGCTGTGGGTATGAATCAAGTTGTTCCTGTACCTGCTTAATTTTCACTCTGGTAGAGCTGAAGGGACCTTGAGTTATGTTATTGAATTCTGAAAATCTTATACATCATCAGTTGAGCATATGAAACAGTAGGAGCAGAAAATACAGTAGTTCCCTTTTTATTTTATTTTGGCAGATGATTTGCTGTGCTTCTCCTGATAGATACAATATCAGCCTGACAGCACTAAATTTTTTTTAAAAAAGCCCTTCAATAGCCACTAAGATACATATTCTAATTTGTAGCTTGGGGTCATTTTTCTCAACCTTGTGCATCCATGAAATTTGTATGGTCATTTCTCAAAAGATGTTGAGCAGCGAATTCTCAGCAAACTTAGGCATAGCCAAACATCAGGTTAGAAGATCTCTTAGACCTTCATCTCCTACTTGAGTCACTAGATCAGCAGTCAAATGACTATGTGCACCTGTCCAAACATTTTAATATTTTGGTCTGTAGTTTCAAGAAATTGTCCTTTATTTACTTCCCAATTTACTTTGTCAGTGCTTCACTCGGTAGGCAAATTAATTTTAACATCACTTTAAGAAACAATGACCAGTTCTGCCCTTGGTATCTGTATTGTGAGGCCATTGTACTAGTTCAGTTGCTGCTAAAGCCACTGTAGTTTCACAGAGGCCAGTGGTATCCCACTGAATGATGCTGAAGTAATCTGACAGATTTCATAGACATTGGGGCTGGAAGGGACCTCATAAGATCATCAGGTCCAGTCCCCTGACAAGGGTCAGGAAGTCAACTAGGGTCAAAGGATCCCAGCTGACTCTGTTTATCAAGAGAAGCACAGCAAAAGATGTGCCAAAAGTGTTCAGAGTAGGTGCTTTCACCACCTCTGGGGGGAGTCTGTTCCAAGCCTTGGGGGCTCAGACAGTAAAGGTTTTCCTTATGTCCAGCCTAAAATGGCCTTTCAGGAGTTTGTGACTGTTGGACCTTGTCATCCCTTGGGGTACTCTGGTGAACAGGATTCCCCCACATTCTGATGCACACCGCTAATGTACTTATAGGTTGCCACCAAGTCATCCCTTAGCCTGTGCTTCTCCAGGCTGAAGAGTCCCATAGTTGCAGCCTCTCTTCGTAAAACCTGTTCTCTTGCCCTCTGATCATGCATGTGGCTCTCCTTTGGACCCTTCCATGTCCTTCCTGCATTGTGGAGCCCAGAGTTGGATTCAGTAATCCATCTGTGACCTCACCAAGGTTGAGTACAGTGGGAGGATAACATCCTGGGTCTTGCTTGAGATGCATCAGTAGATGCAAGCCAGAGTTTTGTTTGCTTTACCAGCTGCAGTATCACATTGGTGGCTCATGTTCATCTTGTGGTCAGTCATGACCCCCAAGTTTCTTTCGCCCGTGATGCTAACAAGTGTAGCATTGCCAAGCCTGTAAGTGTGATGTAGGTTTTTTTTCCCCCCTGAGGTGGAGCACCATACATTTCTCTGTATTGAATGCCATCAGGTTTTCATCTTCCCACCTTGGAAGCTTATCAAGGTCAGCCTGAATTACCAGCCTATCCTCAGGTGTGGATGCTCTTCCCCAAAGTTTGGTCATCATTTAACTTGGCCAGTCCACTTCTGACACCAGTCTCCAGATGGTTTTATTGAAGAGTACAAGTCCAAGAACGGAGCCTTGGGGGACACCATTGGTCACCGAGTGCCATGTTGATTTAGTTCCATCAACTACCACTCTCTGGGTCCAACCTTGGAGCCAGTTCCCGTGCCATCGTACTGTGGTATAGTCAGGGCCGTGGTTGCCCAGTTTTTCCATGAGGACATCATGGGACACCAGGTCAAAGGCTTTTTTAAAGTCCAAATATATGATATCAACCTCTTCCCTTTTGTCCAGGTGATGCGTCACCTGGTCATAGAAGGAAATGGGAATGGTTAGGCAAGACCTACAAAGGGGAGTGGCGGGGAGAACAGCAGTGCCTGGTCAGCATAGATCTCATTTAGCAATGAGATTTTTGAAAGTTCTTATGGTTGCATGCTCAACTGAGAGTTTGTGAGTTATTCATTTTAGGGCTTTGGTACAAAGAATTAGCACCACCCATATTCTGCTATTAAAATGCATCTCAGTATTTGAGCGTCTAAATCTAGCCAACTACACCCTGGCTAGGTAACCAGAGGAGACTCTTTGCAAATTTCACTGTTAACTCTGTATACCTCAGTTTACCCATTTGTAATGTCAGTGTAAGAATGCCTTCCTTAGAGAGCTGTAACAACATGTAATTTTTGGATTTTCTAAATGTTCCATCTACAGGTGGAATATTTTACTTAAGTGCATATATGTATTGTTGTCGTGAATCTCAATGCACATAAAACCAGAATGTAATGGTCACTCCTTAGAGTTTTAATGAAGACTTGCAGAAGTTGTCTCTTTTCAGCACTTGATTCATTTCCCCCTGTTCATTCACTTTTTTAACTAACCATTATTTCTGATACATGCTGCTAAAATAAATTAGAAAGCTGCAAGCACTTTTCATTAAGTCTATATGTTTATCTTTTCCCCAGACAAAGTAGTGCTCACAGTAGTTATCACCCCATGGATTTATCTCACATATAAAATGCTATTTTCATAGCACTGAAGAAATTATGACCCTGGTCCTTTCCTCATCTCAGAAGGACTCTTTAGGAGGTACTACATAATTAACTAGGTTGAGAACTGCCAGAAACTTTAGAAATTTAAGAAGCCCAATAGTGTATTATTTTGAGAACCATATGTGTGTAAGCCAAACTTCAGAGTAATCAGAACAAGATTTATCTTAAAATGCATACTTATATTACCCTGGTGGTCTATGAATGAACCTTTCTTTCCCCTACCTCTTTCTATTGGGCCTTACTTTATTTGAAATATTTCAGATTATTAGATACGGTAAAATTATTCTTTTCTTTTCCACCAGATTTATATATAAATAAGATTCCAGCATACTGCCTTCCTTTTACAAAATATTGCAAAATGGATGTGTTTAAATATTTAATCATCTTGGAGAACAGTTATATGCCGGAATTTGGTTTTTGGTGTTGCCTTTCCTTCCTTTTTCTTTTCCTCTTCTTCCAGTTCTGTGCCTCTCTTGTAGTTTGTTTCAAAACTTCATTTGTCAGAGAAGCAATTTTTGAAGTATTATCTTAGTATTGATTGGAAAGTGTTATACAGTATCCTACTGTGTAGTTTTATTTCTAAGTGCAATGTATGTGTCTTAGATTAAGATTGATATAATCTGTATATATCGTATAGAGAATAGATACACATGGGCCCCATTAAGCATCATGAAGGAAGACGGGGATATTTATATTGGACTAGTCAGTCCAGTAAAGGAACCATCCCATGTGTTCCCATCCCGCAAAATATCAAAGTTAAAAACAAAACTATTTAGTCAGAAAGAAGTGATATCTATAAAAATGCATCTGTATTAGAAAAGATTTAGATATTTAAATGATTAGAACCAACTTAAATGTTTCAGTGATCCACACCCCTGGCTAACTTGACCCTCTTCTTTAAGTTAGTAAATCCTGTCCTACACCCAGCAGCATTTAACTGAACTATTAAACTGTTATGTTCTGTTATCCATCTCTTCCTTTGACTGTTGAAATTTGTTAGTGTTCTTCTGACCAAGGAGGCTATCTACAGTGCCATCACTGGCATGATGATAGTGTAGTGTAGGCACAGCTAAGACTATTTTAAATTAGGCAACTCAGATGCTGATAGCAGCCTAGCTCCTGGAGCATGGTACCAACGTGGGCTAACCACTGGAGTGTTTTTTGCAGCCCGTGTTGAGCCTCCATTGCTGCAATTAGAGTGCATTATAAGCTAAAGAAGGGAAAGGCAGAATGAAGCCTTATTGCTACATTTGCCCCTTCCCTCACCTTGGCTGCACTAAAAGCGAGGTTCAAAATGTCTGAAGCAGCCAATGGTCTTCCAGGATTAATATTTCATCTGGCTGTGTGTCCAGGGGCTGGGGAGGTACTATGGTGCCTCCAGCAGAATAGATTGTCTCTGTGGGACCAAGGAAGGAGCTGAGGACTGAAGGGAGTAGGACTGCAAGGACTCATGGAGTGCTACAGAGGAGAAGAAGAGAGCTGGGAGCTTGAAGGTCATGGAATCACTAGTGGGTCTGACTGAAGCTAATGCTAGTTTCACAGTGTATGGGCACATGCACATTTGGAGCCATTTCAAGAGGGGAATGTTTCAAAAGGGAAGCTGCTGATCAGGAGTACATAGCAGCTATCACATTTTAACAGTTGCATGTGAACAAGCGAGAGGCGGCACAAATGTAGGAAAATCTATACTGGATGAAGCTGTTTTAAAATTGGAGCTGGTGCTGCATTTGTATGATTCCTGGCTTGTCCACATACAAATTTTAGCATGTTACAGATGCTATGTGGATTGGCGCACGAGATCTCCTCCTCCCCTTTTGAAATCGCTAGAAATATGTGTGTTCATAGTCACAGTAAATAGGGTATAAGAAAAACTTGGGTGTTTGTATTTTCCTTTTTTAATTGGACAGTTTATTTTTAAACAGCTGGGTGACAAGAAGTTTAAATAGCCAGCATAATTTGAAGATTGAAAGTTTGCTACAGGAAAATAAAGCAAAACTATTTTTGAACTTTGAGAGAAGTAATCTGGGCAAAAAAAAAAAAAGTTAACATATATGAGTCTGGCTGTGAGGGCTGTTCCTCCTATTAAAGGATGAATTTTAAGTATAAAGATATCAAATCATGCCTAAATCTTGCCAAAGCCCCCAAGAATTTTACAAGGTAAAAAATTCGTAATTAATTTCACCTTATTTTTAAAACCTTTGTTCCTTTCAAAATTGCATAGAAATTTTGCCAGGCCTTCAGTGACAGTTTTTAAAGACTGTTTTTAACCTCCAAACTTTGATACTATTGGAGGCCATCAGAGATAAGGATTATTATACCTCTTGTTTCATTCCTTTCAAAAGTATCAAAGTTCTCATCAGATCAAGCTGTTAACCTGAAGGTGAATGAAAAAGCTTTCTGTAAATAAACACAACAAAAGGGCCATTGTGGATGACCTTATTTGAACAAATAGACCCATTGACTCATTAGGAGTTAGTTACTTGAGGAAAATATTGCAGGAGGTCACACAATAAGCAGAAAAAAATTCACAGGCATTTGTATTTTAAAGGATACAGGACTCTTAATGGATAAAGGTGCTGCTCTAGATACTTATATGATGTTATCTGGAATTTCAGGAGATCACAAGGTCCTGGCAAGTAAGGTAATAAGGAGCCAATTTGAAAATCTTGTTTTAAAATATATTTTTTAAACATTTGAACTAGTAGTTTTTATAATACCATTATTTTGTAAACACATGATTTAGTACCTGTTATCCAAAGTTATTAAGTTGCTTTGCAAACTGTCATGAATTTAGCCATGCATCATCATGGAAGACAGAGACATATTATTATCCCGCACTTGGCATTAACGTTTATATATTATAAAGAGCAGAAGGGGTCATTGTGATCTAATCTGACTTCTGTTATAAACAGGTCACTGGACTTCACTGAATTAATTCCCCTTTGAAATAGAGCATATTTTTTAGAAAAAAAAAGAATGTTTAATCTTGTTTTTAAAAGTGACAGTGATGGAGAATCTGCAGTTGTGGTAAATTGTTCAAGTGGTTAATTGCTAACCCTATTTTGGCTGGGATGATTTAGTTAGAAATGGTCCTGCTTTGAGCAGGGGGGTGGACTAAATGATCTCCTGAGGTGCCTTCCAACCCTAATTTTCTGTGATTCTGTGATTAACAATTTGTTGTTGTTGTTAATGTAAAATTCCCTAGTTTTCAACTTCCTACCATTGATTGGTCAGTGCTATAACCTCAAACCTGTCCTCCTCCTCATGCAGTGTATACCTACAGAAAAACTGACTATCTCTTGACTTTAAAAACATACCTGCTGTAGAGTGTGCAATGCAAGAAACTGGAAAACTGCTCCGTGGTAACTAACTAATAGGGTTGGCAGTTTAAGGCAGTTAAGTTTATAAAACTAACAAGCACAACTGGTTGTCCAGGAGCTTTTGGCCATCATGTGAGTGCTCCATCCAGAAAGATAAAGAAGTCTGTATAAACCACTGGTATCAGGCCAGCCTTTCACTAAATTATTGATAAGCGTGAGGAATGAGGAAAGCCAGATATCTTTAAGAAGGGGATGGAAAACGCAGAGAGAAATAGGAAAATATGTTTTATATTTATTGGAAATACTTACCTTTTTGTTCCATCTACTTATACCATTTGTACCATTCCATCCACTTGTACCAGTTATCCAACATCTAAGCCTATTGAGCCATGTCTGCCAATTCACTAAGTTCTCTTATGTCTAATTGAGACTTCTTCCACGATTTAAAGAAAGTAAACAATAGCCAATTTGTTAATTTATATAAAAAATACAATTAATCATCAAAACATGCACATGCCCAGACTGATTATTGTTTGATCTTACTGTTGGAACCACTTGTCTTCCCTCATGCTATTCTTTCTATTCCATACTGGTTGCTGCCTATATGCAGAGCTGGATCCAGGGAGTGTGCTGTTTTACAGACACATTCCCATTGATTTCTATTGTACCTAAAGTTTAAAACCAACTGCCTGGCAGTGGCAGCAGCATTCCTAATTAGGCAACAGCAAGGGAATCAATTGACTTCATGGCTCATTATAACCTACCCTCTTCCTTCTAAACTTTTCACCATATAGATGTTAACAAGCCTCTCTCCTTTTTAAGGGCCTTAATGTTCTACTAATCCATCTATTCTTTCTTCTGCCATTCTGGTATTTGTTAGCCATTCTTGGTTACATAGCTTCTGTTTCACAGCCCTGGAGACTGTTTTTAACTCTCGCTAAAAACATTACCTCAGGTGTGGAAATAACTTTCAGTAAAGCATTGCATACACTGCTGAAATGATCAAGAAGGCTAAATTTTGTTGTATGAATCTGAAAGAGATGTACATTTAATGACAAGAGGCCTAATGAAACCTCTTTTGATTTCTTTTTGCCCAGGTTGTTGTGCTTGTTATATATCATGTAGCAGATGATTGAACATCCCAATAAAGATGTACTTCTTTTTGTTCTGTGTTTAAATGAATAATGTAGTCCTAGACCCCAATCGTATTATTAAAGTTTTGAGTTTCTTTTTAACTGGAGAAAAATGTGTTGTGTTATACGTGATGCACCATGCCATCTGCAACCCTTTTTCAAGATCCCAGTTCTGTCCATGCCTATATTCATGTATGAAATTAAGGAATTGGGTATATTAGGGCAAGGACTGTGGCCCTAATCCTGTTTGCAGAGTTGGAGTCTTCATTGCTTGTTTTTTCACTGTAAAACACCTGCCACTGTATTCCTACCCAATTATGATTGACAGAGAGAGATGATGGGCATAATACCTATTAGATACAGATCAAAACAAGTATTTCACAGGTAAAACAGGAGAAGCTGTATCTATGGTGTCGTATTCCCCTTAGATGTATGAGGTTTGATAAACTCAACCACTCAAGGTCAAAAATACAAGAAATATAGAGGAATAAAAAGTATTTTTTAAATAAACTGATGTGCCTCAATGTCTGTATCCCTTTTTTTCTTTATATAGGCTTTAAGTATTTGCACAATGACATTTTTTGTACTTATGCATGTTACATGATAACAAGTATATTCAAAATTTAGGACCTGATCTTATAAGAAGGTAACTCATGTCCATAAGGATGCTATTGTGCATTTGTTTCCTGGATTAGATCAGCCACTTCCTGACATTATGGTTTTTTCTTGTCTCTCTGACTTTTCTTGTTTAAAAATGCAGTGAAAATAAGCTCAAATTTACAATATACAAATTAAAATATATAAAATGCACCAGGAACCAGTATAATTCACTTTGATATGAAAGTTTCTTATTCAAATACATGGTATTTGTTAGATCATAAGATAATACTTTCAGATAGTAATATTCTGGAACAATATCAAGTTATTGTATATAAACACTATTGGCTTTTTTGCATTCTGAGGAATATATTTAAAGCCACTTTGCTAATGTTAGTAACAAGATAATCCTTTCAGCCCTTGTTTGCCACCTACACTTCACTTAGACATTTTAAAATCATAAAAGCATCCATGGAGAGAGACTTAAAAATCATTACATTAAAATATTTGTTTAATAGAAAGTGATGGCTTAAATGCTACAACATGTTCCTTGAATATCTTCACATTAAATAGCAATTGAACAAAAAGCCTCCTGGTCCTGTTCAAGGGCATGTCCCACAAAGCTCCTCATTATCGTAATTTCCAACTTGGAAGCCAAACTAAATAACAGGGAGTAATTTGCCAATTAGAACTTCCTGGTCTTTTTCCTTTATTCCTTAAAAACCATTCAGGGCCTGAACCAGTCAAACACTTTTAGCTTCAAAACTGCAACTGAAAGAATTTAATTTGTCTCTCTCCATGGTGAACTTGTTAAGTAGCAGCAGTGATGCATACCATGTCCTGACACAACAATTGCCTTTAAATACACAGAAAAGGGTCTCCATTTATTTGTATTCCTAGGGTTTCCTATTCTCATTTCCTTCCATTTTGCTTCCATTAAAAAAAATTACACTTTAACTATTGAGTTATGATACTTTTCAACAATGATTTTGGACATGTAGAAATGTCCCAGGGAAAAAAAAATTGTCTTGCTAGCAATTTTGAAGGTAAGAAATATACAAGGGTGAAAAAACATGAAAGAACATGAATGCAATGAAGGAACAAGGTTGTACTCAGCTGATGAAAACTGCTAAACTGGGTCCAATTCTGAGAGATTTACAACTTAAAATATAGGAAACTTGTAAATGAATCTTTTTATATTTCTTTTAGGATTTAAATACTAACTGGCCTAAAAATCAGGTTACCTTTCATAAATCAATTTAAAATCCCAAAATGGGAGGCAGAATATATATGTGCAGAAGAAAAATATAGGACTGTGAAGCAGGGGTTGGGATTCTGTTCTGGGACAGCAGGACCAGCTGCATGTGCCACAGCCTGGGGTACCCCTTTTCCTGGGCTGAGCGGGACAAGGGACCCACCTCAGATGGGAAAGAATCCATTGGTAGACTGGATCCAGCCTCTGGGCTATATTTTGCCCACCCTTGGTTTAAGGTAAGGTGTTCAAAGAGTTTGAAAAGATGGCATAGTAAAAATATAGGTCTAAAACTGCTGGGTGAGGCGATATTTGCATGGAGCAAATAAAACACTTTGGACAAAAGGTCTGCCTACTCCATTTGTGCAATACACGTGTAAACGCATACAAAGCAGTGGTGATGTTGGTTATATTGGATCTGGAATGTAACTGGTTGAAGTTAAAGGGAGTCCCATCCATGTAATACTAGATGCTGACTCCAGATGGAAGTGTGTCAGAAATAAGATGGAATGTCTGTGATATGGATAGAAAAGAGTGATGGTACAGTTAGGGCTCTACATATTCAGGTAAAGGCAAAATGGGATCTAATGCACAATTCCACAATTGTGCCTCCTGCCATGCCGCACCTGCATGGCAGGAGGCACAACTGTGGGATTATGCATTATATCCCATCATGCCTTATTGCCAGTGCAGGGGGAGCCAGATCCTAGGCACCTGCATTGGTGAGAAGCAAGATTCTGCAGCTGGGAGCCCCACACATCTGAGTTGAGGGGCCCCAGTCATGGGGGTACCCCACACACACCCATGGGGCTAGAGGATCTATGGGGGATCTAGAGGACCCATGGGGCTAGAGGCGCTATGGTGCTCTCCCTACCTCTGGATTGCAGGGAAACCCCCAGAGCCAGAGGATTGCTGCAGGGTGATTTCGCCCCCACCCTGGGGGTGTGGGAAACCCCTGAGGCTGAAGAATCACCATGATCCTTGGACCCTGGGGGTTTCCTGTGCCCCTGGGGTGGGGGGTCACCTTTACAGTGATCCTCTGGCTCCAGGAGTTTCCTGCACCCCAGAGCCCTAGGGGTCACTGTAGTTGCAATCCTTAGGGTCTATGGGTTTCACACTGGGCATGGTGCACCCTTGTGGCTGGCAGTCCCTATAGCTGACAGGGTTCCCAGCTTCCGGGGAGACCCTGCTACAAGTGCAAATTAAAGCTTGATAGCAACAAGCTGTAAAGTTAGTCCTTATTTTTTAGGTCTAAATTTATAGCTGGTTGGAGCTTTTATTGTGCAATAGCTGGTTTGTATGTGTAGCTGGTCTTTAGGTAATTGCACAGTTAACCAGGTAATTGTGCAACACCTGTAACATGTAGAGGGGACCTCAGTCATGTCTGCCAAAAACAGGGTAGCTGGCTCTGAATGGCATTTAGCCCTGACTAGCTAGTTATCCTAAGAAGCATGGTATATGAACTTGGGCAGAGTGCTGTGCTAACACTGGGTCTGGATTTTGTTCACATTTGCATTTGACTGTGAGATGGGTCAGATTACTTTCTGTCTTAGTTTCCCATCCATAAAATGGAAATTAATACTTTTCCTATCACTTATTGTCTGTCTTGCCTATTTAAATTGTAGGTTTGTCAGTGTAGCAACTGTCTTTTATTATATGTGTATTTATACTGCTTGTCTATAAAATGATATAATCCACATAAGCTTTATCCCTCTTGCACAGCACTACTAAAAATTTGTCCATACCCTTTTGTCTCTAGTATCAAATTTCCTCCTCTCCTGTGCATTGCTAATATGAATGGCTTACTCCTTTCTTATTTGTTTCTAGTAGAAAAAGGACTAGTATCTTCTGCAGTTTTTCCTTGGTTTTTGCTCCTCTGGAGTTTGACTGGACAAGGCAAAGTAAGCATTGAAGGATTTAGCCCTGAGTATTTAGGCTCTTGTGGAAAAATATTTGAAAAATGTCAGGAAAAAACCTAAAGCAACAAGTATTAAGTGGTGACACACTAGGAGTGGCATATCTAAAAATAATAAAATAGGCCTTGAGCTATTAAGTACAAGTATCCTGCACAAATACCCCTTTTCTTGCTTACATTTCTGTAATTAAACCCTCTCTTTTAGTTGCAAGTTCAAAATAAGAAATCAAAATTACCACCAAAATTTACATTAATTAAGAATGGCTAAATAGACTTCTGGGGGAGAGAGTTAATTTGTTCAATAAATTTTCTTCTGAATTAAGTCCTTTCATGCCAAATTTTGGCCTAGAGCAAGTACACTTAATGCCAATTTATAAACCTCTCAAAACAAGGATATATAATAGAAACACTGACAGATCCTGAGGTTTACCAGTGCTGCTGGATGCTGTTCCCATACAGTCAATTATTATTTCAATGGAAGTATATGACCAGTAGATGATTCATAGTTTCACCCTCATGTCCAGCATAGAGAGCTGTTTGAGAGTGAATCCATAGGTGGTTTAGTCCTTGTTTTCTTTGGGTTAAATTGGCCCTGGAACAGACTCATAGTGATTCATATGAAAAAATCCTAAACACAGTAACAACTCAAAACTAGCATATTCTGCAAATACTATTTCATTTATATAGCTATTTTGTAATATTTTAAAATGTATTTTATTTACTTATTCATTCCAATTTGACATGACTTATTTTGTTATAGATTTAGGTATAGTGTAATACAGGTAAGAAATGAGAGGTCATCAGACTGTTCCAGGAAAATATATTTTTTTATACATTGGTAGCCAAAAGTGGTTTGTTTTACATGGATCCCCATGAGTGGATGATCGTTTTAAATAAAAGGTTTCATAGAGTTTAAGATGAGACTGTTAGAACATTTAACCTGTATATCATATGCTGTAAAGTTTCACCCTGAGGCCTCTCTTTTAAGCCCCTAAAATTTAGATAGGCCAAAGTATTTCTGTCCTCAGGAAACTTAACTGTGTGCTGTACACAAAGATTGGAAATATCAAGGTATTGCCCATCCCCTCAGCACCTGCAAGGGTGGGGATATGCCCAGATAATTCCAGAAGGCAAACATGTTTCATGCTGTAAAAATAAGATTCAACAACATATGGCCCATGGGGCAGAGCCAGTCCACACAGCTTCCAAGCTGGCAGTTGCTGCCACTTCTCCCTGTCTCTCCCCCTCCAGATGCTCATGTTGGGCAGCCGTTGGTGCCTCGCTCATGCCTTGAGACTTAGCAGTCATAAAAGGCAGTGGAGGCGGTAGTGGCAGGGGCAGTGACCAGGTTGGAAATATCAGCTCACCTTGAACCTAAGCCTTGCCGACTGTATTTCAGACTCCAGGTCTGGTATCTGGTGTAGAACTGAGCATTTGAGCAAGACACACCAACCGCATATCTAAAAAGAGGATTCTACTAGTCAGAGCCCTGGTCCAGTTAGTTTGGTGTTTCAGCTCCACCATAGGCAGTCCCTGGTACTTCAAAAGCAGGCATACAAAACCTACCAGAATGCAGCTAGCCAGTTTTATGTCAGAGAAGAAAATTCCTTTGTGGTCTCTTGCAGACATCTAGCTAACACTGCAAAGCATAAAATCTTAAGATTAGTCTTTATCTTAAAACAGAAGTTTGAGTGTTGTTAGAATTTGAGAAGTCAGGTAGTCCTATTTTCTCCATAGGCGCTGAAGGTCAACTGAAGTTTAAGGAAGAAAGAGATGAACAGGGGAACTCTCAGATTCCAAGTTCTGCTGTGACCTCTAACCATGCAGCCTGCCCCTGCACAAATAGGCCAGGAATTCTTTTAGAAACTGGATTAAAGAATATGTTTTAAAAAGATATCTAATCTTTTTCTTAAAAACTAGATAGAAGTGATGGTAAGTCCACTTGCTCTCCTGATAAGCTGTTCCAAGACATGAAAAGCACAGTGATGCAAGTCAAATGAAAGCTCTTGCTTTCAGAAGAGACCCAGACAGTATGTGGGCAGAAGACAATTTACTTTGGCAGTTCACTGTCTGAAATCCTACAGTGTGCCATTATTAAGTATGTTCTACTGTTGGATGCCCGTCATCACTTTCCTCAATGACGCTATTTAAGGATAGATTGTCAAAATACAATGAAATTTTCCTGTTTCTGATGCTGGCATGTCATCTTTTTGGTTGTGCAAAATTTTTAAGTCGTTTTTATTGCTCCATTAGCTACTGACTCAGTGGAAGGCAGCACAAACATGTAAGAGGAATGCTTAGGATTTTTTAACCATAATGGTTTGAAAAAATCTGCATTTTACTTGCAAGGTATATGGGAGGCTATAGCAGTCAGTAAACTTACCTGTTGCACATTGTCAGTTTTTATACAATTTTTGCAAACAGAAAAAGAAAATGAAGAGGTGATTTGATTTATGGTATGTAAGTACTTTCATGGAAAGAAAATACTAGTCATTAAAGGGCTCTTCACTGAATGAACCAGTGGCTGGAAGATGAAGTCAAATAAATTCCAGTTAAAAAAAGGTACACATATTGAACAGTGAGGATAAATAATCTTTGAAACAAACCACAAAAGCAAGTGCTGGATTTTCCCGTCTTCTGTTGTTTTCCAGTTAAGACTGGGTGCTTTTCTGCAAGATATGCTGTAGCTGAACACAAGTTATTAGACTTGGTATAGAGGTAATTGTGAAATTCTACAGCCTATAATATCCAGGTGGTCCAAATGTCTAGTAGACCTTTAAGGCCTTAAAACTTTAAAAACTTACTCAGCAACTTTATCCTGGACTTATAATTCTACCAGCTACATTTTCCAATTTCATTTTTTCCTAATCTATATTGTAATATGACTATGTATCTTTTTAATTATATAAATAATAATATATATATATGTGTATAAATCCCCAGAAGGGCGAGATTTTGTTTGGATATTGTACGTATGCATGCAGGTTGGGGCAAGTATGTAAGGAGTATATGTATGAGCAACTTTTATACAGGCCGGGGATAAATGTTGGGTCTCCACTTAGGGAAGCATAGGTTCTGCTACATCTTTACTCCCCTGGGGCACATAGCATTCCAAAGTGAATATGCAGGAAGCAGGGTGTAACTCTACCAACTGATGGATCATCAAACAAAAATCACATAAGCTTGCATGTCGGGGAGCTATGGGGGTACGGGAGAAAGGTATTCTGCATCCTCTCCAGGTAGAATGCTTTGCAGGAAACTCCCTGGGCCAGTTCAATCCCCCTCACACTCTGTACGATCAAAATTTTAAAAGGTTACTTAGCATCATTTAGCAATTGTTGCCTTTCTGAAATGATCTTTAATGTGCCACTCTGCCCTATCTTCTGCCTGACTTCAGACTAACATAACTAACCATCTTTCTACCTGTGACAGGTGACTTTTCTGGTACCCTCAGAAAATCAGTTTTGAATCTTACTGATTTCCTTTCTTTTGTAGACTCGGGAGAATCTACTTTGATTATGAGAATGGCACTCAGATTGCTCCCCCTCTATGAATTGTGATACTGCTTGTACGTAACTTCCACTGAGATCTCATATACATAGAAATGATATTCTTAAAATGACATGTTACAAAGGAACCCATCTACTTTTTTGTACCCTTTTATGCATTACTTTTTGTCTTTACATCCAATACACATAAAAATTCAAAAGAAGATAAAATATACGTAGAGCATATGGTTTCATTGCTAAGTGAAGTGTGCTTAGCAGCCAAGGTACAGCTTGATACCAAGGAAAATTGCTCTTTGACTGCCTGAAGGGTTAGCAAAATGGTGTAATTAGGATTCAGTATTCATCACCACTGGAGTACTTTTAATTCAGAGAATCATTATGTTGGAATGTCTGTTTCTTCAACTGTGAGGAATTTTAAAGGATTACAAAGAAGTATTTCTATAGCAGGGCGTAGATATTTTATTGTGATTTTAGAGTTATGTTTATCTTTAGATACATACACACATATACAATCTTAAGGGAGCTGCAGGCTTGTCAAGCAAACAAAAGACTGAGGTTGTGGACACTTAAACTCCTGCATCCACACCCTGATAGTCGTATTCCTTGGTTAGGTATAGTTTGTCAGTGTAATATAATGGACAAGAGGGACTCCTCATGCCTGTAGTGCACCACTCAGTGTAAGAGATGATTGAAGCTCTACGTCCTGAAAAGGACAATTGGGGGCATTCTGCCCCCAGAAGTCTTCTTGGCCACATGCACAAAGTACATCTGCCACCCAAAGTACAGAGGCTGCTACCACTTTATAGCTGCCAGTGAGACTCTGTTGCTGCTCTACAGCCATCCTCAAGTTAATGACAGTGCCTGTGGACAAACAGTCAGTGGAACCAGATCCAAAACACTGCTGCATGTGAAAACCTACCGGTCAGGTTCAACCAGCTTTACAACTAGGGAGCTCCTGGAAGCTTCTCCCATGACCAACTTCTGGGAGCTGCTAAAGTTACCTCTTCTGCCGTTGAAGCTTTTGTTATTAGTGCTATCACCAGTCCAAGAGGTTCAAGCCCTGAGAGTCAAAGTCTGCCATTAGTGATACCCAGAGCTCACTCTGCAAAGGCAGACACATAGCCAAACAACTTAGTGATGGTGGCAGAGTCTATATTGGGGTACTCCAGAGGGGTAGTAGGTATGGTGGTTGGGATGAAAAAACTATTTTTTCCCAGTCTGATTCTTGACCGTGAATCTTACTGCATATACAAACTGGACTTCCTACTGATTTTATCATGGCACCTAATATGGACTAGTTTAGTCTAGCAATAGGGATGAATAGTATTTGAAAAATAATCTTTTTTTTTAATGAAACATCACCAAGTTTCAAATAATTTAACCCAGTGGTGTTCAACCTTTGGCCCCATTGCCAAATGAGTGGTGCATGGCTGGTCTGCTAGTTAGATCAAGCCCTATGCACCAGAATCTGACTCTGGGGCCTGGCACTGCCCACTCCCTGCTGCAGGGTCTTAGGACTGTCACTCCTGTCCCACGTGCTGAGATTGGGCTCCAGGGGCCTGGCACCGCTCCCTTGTTACCATCTACTTTGGGGTTGGACCCCAGGGGCCTGGCACTACTTCTGCATGCTGGGATTAGGTCCTGGCGCCTAGTGCCACCCCTTCCCATACACACTGGGGTCATAGCTCCCCACCAGTCTGGAAATTTGGTAGCAGTGGATTGGTGCCACTGTTCTGCTGCCAGGCGGATCTAGACAGGTTGGAAAAGTGGGCAGAACAGAATAGGATGCAGTTCAACAAAGACAAGTACAAAGTGCTGCACCTAGGGAGAAGGAATCACCAGCACATTTACAGGCTGGGGGAGGACCTTCTCCTCAGCACAGCAGCAGAAAGGGATCTCGGAGTCATTGTTGACACCAAGATTAACATGACTTGTCATTGTGATGAAGTGATCAGTAAAGCTAACCACATTTTATCATGAGTTAGCAGGTGAATGATGAACAGGTACAGGAAGGTGGTACTTCCCCTCTATGCAGCATTGGTCAGGCCACAGTTGGAGTACCGTGTCAAGTTTTGGGCGCTGCACTTCAAGAGGAACATGGACAACCTCAAGAGGGTTTAGAGGATGGCCACTCGTATGGTTAAGGGCCTGCAGGCAAAGCCCCATGAGGAGGGATTGAGGGACTGCATCTCTTCAGCCTCCACACAAGAAGGCTGAGAGGTGATCTTGTGGCCACCTACAAATTAATTGGGGAGCAGCAAGGAATAGGAGATGCTCTGTTTACCAGGGTACCCCTTGGAGTAAATCAGAACAACGGCCACAAACTGACAGAGAACAGATTAGGTTAGGCATCAGGAAGGGTTGCCAGAATCTGGAATGGGCTTCCAAGGGAGGTGGTGCTCTCCTCTACCTTGGGGGTCTTTAAGAGGAGGCTGGACGTGAACCTGGCTGTGGTCATCTAACCTCAGCGCTCTTTCCTACCCAGGGCAGGGGGTCAGACTTGATCTCCTGTCTGACCCAAACATCTATGTGGAAGCCCACTGAGGTGGGAAAAGGGAGAGGAAGGGTCTGCCTGCTCAATGGCTGCCACCCCTCCACCCCTCACTGCTGATTGGTTGGAAAGGTTGCCTGTCATGTGGCCCCGTCCCTCTCCACCAATTGACTGCAAGGGGTGGGGTTGCATGACAGGCAGCCTTCACAGCCAAGCAGTGGCAAGGGGCAGGGCCATATGACAGGCGGCCCTTACAACCAATCAGCAGAAGGGCAGGGCCACTGGAGCTCCTTAGCCAATCAGAGGGGTGGGGGGGATGGGCTCTGCATTCTGCCTGTGAAATGGCTGCTGGGCCCTGTATTCTGCCCATTAAACTGGCAGGCAGCTGCCCAAAATTTGGTAGGTCCTTAATTATAGAGACCTGCAACTGGGCAATACACACATAGCAGGAGAAATAAGGACAAATGTAGTGTAATGCCATGTGACTGTTTGGATAGAGACTTGCAATATCATGCCTTTGTTCAAAGATTGTTGAGTAGGTGACTATTCAGGTTTTGCTGATATTCATATTTGGAAATCTTAGTGTTCCAAAAATGTTTGGTTTGCGTTCTTTCCCCTGACTGCTTTTAATAAATCTCCCTTTCCAGCCTCACATCTGAATGAGCAGCAGATAGGAGAGCACATAGATGATAAGCCAAGGAGAGCAAAGCCAGAGACATGCTGACTATGCACGTTGCAATATGCTTCTGCCAGCAGCACATGGGGTAGGTCACTCAAGGATTTTGGTACTGCATATTCTCTGAGTAATAGCAGGCCACTATTTAATTTGATGAAGAGCACAAATACTTCAGCTAGTCAGCGGATTTACAGAGGTCATCATGAAAAAGTCACCAGTTAGTCTGTAGTAGCTTGAATTTGGTGACCTACTGGACACACTGAGAAAGATGCTTGTTGGAGAGGGTTTTGGTAGAGAGATGAGGATAGGATTCTTTTAATGACAGGTGAAGGAAATCTGGTTCTGTAGCTATCTGACTGACTGCGTTCTTGTTAGACTGATTGTTTCAGTGCTGTTTGGATTTCATCAAGGTGTATGATTTATTAAGGTGTTTGGGTGTTTAGAACTTTGGGCAAGAGTTTTGTATAGTTTTAAATCCAAAAAAATAATAATAAATTTGTCAAGTTACTACATGCCACTCTCTTGCTATTACTATAATATTTCCCTGCATTAGAAGAGGAGGCATTTTTTATATCTATGTGATACCAGCTGGCATATCTTGATTTTAAAGATGTACAAACAAGACACAAAAAATCTGGCGTTGGGTATAAAATGGAAGTAGGAAGTCTGACAGAATAGTACACCACATTGCACAGGTAGAGATTATTATACAGGGTGGAAAGTGGTAGAGAGATGAAGTATATAGCAGCTGAAAGTAAATTTATCCACTAGAGCCTTGTGTAACATACATCTATAACAGACTGTAATGGAAGGGATACTCAGCTGTAGGGGGTCTCCTGCCGCGAGCTGAAAACAGGCTGAGCCTAGGAGATTTTTGGCCCCCTGAGGACACTGGAATGAAAGGACTGGAGCAATTCTGTAGCCAGGATGGGTGGGCCACCAAGATCTGGTGTGGGAGGTTGGCTGGGGACAGTTGAGGAGCTGTGGAAGGGACGAACCATGGCAGGGATACTTCAGGGATCTTACTGGGGTGCCAGAGATGTGTGTGGGAGGCTGGAGGAGGCAAGCCACCTGTCACGTGAATGAGGGAAGCAAGCAGATCCCAGAGGCCATCCCTGGATCTGATTAAAGGGGAGGCACTTGGGCCTGGGGGTTGATGAGTGGGCATAGCCCTCTCCCCTTGGGGTGGACCCCCATATGGGGGACCTGAGGGGAGCCCAGCTTCAGCTGGCAAGAGTGCAGCTGAGGACAACAGGAAAGGGAGCCCTGCTAGTGAAACCCTAACCCTGAGTGTCAAAGAAGGCTGTCGGAGTGAGCAACCGGTACAGTAGATCCACCAGCCCTGTCTGAGGGGCAGAAAGGGGTGTCGTGAGGAGGAGGTTGTTTATGTGTTACAGGAGGCCAAGCATGGGCACCAGGTGCTGTCAGGAGTACAGCCTCAGGCAGGGCCAAGGGAGCCCCCATCACATCCACACCCGACTGATTACTCTTGCCTGAACTAAGGTGACCTCAAGGCAACAGTAGTCAACTGAAAGACTTATTTTCGGTGTCTATGACATATCTTCTGGGAGGGGATGTCCTTTTTTTTTTTTTTGGTTTCTTTCAGGTTTTGCACGCACATAAAATTGCCTTATTGTATGGGGCATAGACCTACTGTTGCTCTACCAGAGGTGTGATCAGTTACCTATACATGTTACAAAGTTATATATTTATAATTGTTGAGTTCGTTAGTACTATTCCGTAAGTTGAGTATGAATTAAACCTTATAGTAGATAGCAATGTATGTTCCTGAATATAAATATATGTATGTATGTAAATATCTGAATATAAATTCATAAGTACCTATATATACTGTAAATAATAAATAGTGTAAACAGTTACCTATTCTGTCAAAGTGCTGTTACGGGAGGTATCCCCGTACCAGGATCCTGGGGTTCCTCATTTGTCCAAAGGAACCAAAATGACGAGTCTAGCTGGTGCCCCACAGTTCCACAAATTGCCACCAGTATCAACTGTAACCATGGTGGGATGTAACATGTCATTACTGTGATACTCTTTTGCACAGAAGAAAATAAGCTTGCTATAGCTGTGACTAACAGTAAGGTATTTTAGTTTCTTGCTGCTGTTGGTTTTTTTTTTCCCCTGTAAGTCCACCCATTCTGTGTTCACAGGTGAAAGATTTTAGGTGAGCAACCAGGAATGCAAGCTTGATGTACTCCAGTGCAAGTGATTTCAAGTAATAGCAGAACTTACATATCAGTTTAAATAAAGTTTAATGAAAAACTTCCCCCTTTATGATAAACGGAACTAATTCTATAGCCTCCCAATTGCCTGGTAGTTTACTTAAAGAGAGGGCAATAAAGGGGAAGAATCTGAATGGAGACCTTATGACATGGCCTAGTGCTATGTACACTCTTTAGTGTTGTTATGAGATGCTTGGATGTGTTTGCCTCTTTGGCCTCATTCCTGCTAAGCAGGGATAACCTGGCAGAAACTGATTATTTGCTTGTTCTTGTTCAGTTGGTTGTTTTTTAATTTGCAGTTACATAGTCAACCTTCCACACTTGCACTGTGCAGATTTTAGTTTTCACTGGCTGCTGTTGTACTGTTTGATTCATTCATTTCTGTTGTCTCATCAAAACATATTGCACCACCTAGCAGTTTGGGTTGTAGTATTTCATGACAGGTAATATACCTCTCACAGAAGTGAAAAGTGTATGAAAAGCCAACTGGTTGGCTGTGATGGGCCAGCTAAATTGAAGCATTCTTCAGTCAATAAACCAGTAGGTGACAAGCATTTTACTTTACTAAGAGTAATGCCTTGCGATATACAATGCTGTTTCCTCTCTCAGTTCAAGTAATTTATTTCCATTCCTTACAGTTTGTACTGTAACTGATTTTGAATTGCACTTGGGTTACTGATCATATGGTTAACTTTTCTTATATAATATCTATCATGGTTGAGAGGCTTCTATAAATAAGTGAAATGTGTTGATTGAGTCATGGACCCTTAATCCCAAAGATAATGTCACAAATCCAAGTGATGGCCCATGTGTGGCGCTCAGTGTTTGGCTCTCTTTCTAAGATAAGTGGAATCATATGTAGAAGGACACTACTCCTATGTCCCTGTGTGTCTGAAGTGCCTCTTCTGACTTGTTTGTTACTATTGTTATGAGATGCTTGGATGTGTGTTTTGCCTCTTTGGCCTCATTCCTGCTAAGCAGGGATAACCCGGCAGAAACTGATTATTTGCTTGTCCTTGTTCAGTTGGTTGCTTTTTAATTTGCAGTTACATATTCAACCTTCCACACTTGCACTATGCAGATTTGAGCTTTCACTAGCTGCTCTTGTACTGTTTGATTAATTCATTTCTGTTGTCTCATCAAGTTTCATGCAGAGAATTGGGATCTGGCTATGTCCATCCCAAACAGCTGGATCGGGCTCTGGGTGGGTCATTCCCACATGGCTGAATCAGGCCCCATTTGGGCCAGCAGCATGTGCCAGATCAGGACCACGGACAAGATCCAGCCTGCAGATTGACCTGGCACCACTCCTCTGGCCCGTAGGGTGAAGAGGTTGGGCACTAGTGGTGTAAATTATACTAAACATGTGACTCAACTTCTATTTTCCAAACTATATCTCCTGTTGGCCTTTGCTTATACACTTACGTATTGCTGTGTTGGCTTTTGTGTGAAAAGATCAGAGTGAAAGCAATTTCACTTATTTTCTCTCATAATTTCTTCCTTATTTTGCCTTTCTGTGGGATTTTCTTGGTTGGTCTTGTACTGAATGGGAACCGGATGAGCAAGGAGAGAGTTGCTGATACTAAATTAGGTCTCAGTGATGCATTTGAATTCAGATGCCTTGCCCATAATCATCTTGTGGATTTATGTGGATGGTACTTATTTTGTTAATGAGTGACCTTGCATTCATGAACAGGAGATATAATTGCCTCCTGCTGACCAGTTGTTGTGAAGCTGTGATAAAAGAATCAATGTCAATATCTATTTCACCACTGCTGGGCTCTTATGTGCCATTGCCATTTTCTGATCCCCATGAAAACTGGGATTAGAAAATGTGGGGGGAAAAAGAGGTCCTAGATCCTTTGAATTGGCTAAGGTGCTTCTGCCTTCTCCAAAATCCAAGATGCTGGCAATATTTGGGAATTAAGTACAGTGGGTTTGCATGATGGTCTTTTGAATGAACAGAAAGAGTATGAGGAAAACATTATTGTAAATGTGCTAGGGAACTTTTAAGAAAAGTATATTTATTTTGTTGTTAATGTATATGTGAATATACCCTTAGTAGGTTAGTCAGTTTTAAGTGAGGCTGTGGAGTTGATAATTTTAGTGCCTTTGTCTCTGACACTAGTTTATGAGGTGGTGTTGTTGGGGAGTAGGTTCTTATCAACTTGTAGTGGATTCACAGCTGTTCACAGTGGGCATGAAGTGCATGAAGGTTCAGCAAAACCAAATGTTAGTGCCAGACAATCAGATAGAGATGTCAAAAGCCTTCAACACTGACCTTGTTCCACTCCACCGAAGGCCAACACTGAATACAACCTTCTTTTTACCCTAATAGTGAATGGCACATGCAGTATAGCTACATTAAAATGGAGCTTTGATTGGGTTAATTTATCCTGCTTTCCATTCTCATTTCCCAGTGACAAAGTATTTAGTGGAATTCTAAGATTTGTTGCGATCTGACATGACCACACTATAAGCACGTCTGCTGTGCCCTTGAGCTTCCAGTCATTCACCCCAGTGTCCACACCACTGGATTGAGCTTATTTACTCTGCTGAAGAGTATGGAGCTCTTTGCCCATGCATATATGCTACTTCTGGAACCTGAATTAATATTTTTAGAGCTAGCTTGGTATCTCTACACTCAGTGTGCCATATAGACATACCCTTAGGCTGCATCAAAAATCTCGACTTTGGCCTTCACGTGTGTTAAGAAATGGCAGCTTGCCCCTGTACTTCTGCACATTTGAATATTTTAAAAACTCCTCTACCTGAAAACCCACAGTGATTATTAAAATGAATTTATTTCAGGCCATTAATCCCTGTGGCAGAATAGGCTAATTATAGTTTTCTGTTTTTAATTTGAAAGCACTAGCATTAGAACATCCTCTGCTGCACATTTCTGCAGATGGAAACTACTTTTTATGGCTTTTCACACTGTGTATTCTAGAACCATTACAATAATATTAAGTCCCACTGATTCTGGTGGAACTATTAGCATCATAACACTGTAGTTATACAGTATTTAATATTCTCAGTGCACAAAGAGGTGGTAATGACATTGACTAGAATAGTTAATATGTATTAGTAAGAGAGCCATGTATTAAATGTTCCGTTTCACTCTATCTTGTGGTTCAAAGATTTACGTTCACATTGGTCCTGCCACTCAAGGTCATTGATCTTAAAGGTGATGCATGTAAGCAAAACAAATATGTAAGCTAAACAGCTTTTATTTAAAAAAATCTAGTGGTATAGGAGTTTGAGGTGACATTAGCAACAGACCCACATCATTAGGTATAATCTTATCCTATTTTAAACTTTAAAAATCTGGATATTAAAAGGGAAAGTGATATACTGATAAATTCAAATGTATTTCAGATGGGAGTATGATGCCACATGCTTTGTGTGCTTATATCTTCTATTGACTTCAGAGACTTCACAATACATGTGGAAACTGGTCTTAACATTTGCATGCAGGCTAGATTCTGATCATATTTTCACATAATACAATATGAAGTAGGACTAGTGATTTGAGAACCTGGCTCTTAAATCAGAAATTATTGGGAATTACTATGGGAATGAGAACCTTAATGTGGAATTTCACTGACTTTTCCCTGTCAAATTATTGATAGAGCCAAAATCAACTCAGTTCAGTAGAGCTGCATTCACTTACATCAAGACATAATTGGACCCTTCATCATAATTTTTTTTATCACAACTTTAATTGTTTTTTATGGCACTTCACTGTGTAGCAAATGAACTCTGATAAAGAACCGTCTAGGAATTGGATAAACTATGGTTTCAGGTGTATCATTGGTAGCAAGGAAACATCAGTATTATTAATGTCACCAAATACCTAGACACAAATGGTATACAAACCACAGCAGATAAACTTGGACAATTGCCAGGATTGCAGGCTTGGTACTGATTCTGCAGAAATATTTCTGTGACCATGGAAGAGGGGGATAAAAATGCTTATGCCTCTTGATATCTTTGTACTTTACCGACTAACTAAATCAAAGATGTACAACATAAGCCTTCATGAACCCCAGCTCACTTCATCAGGTACATGCATCTGAATAAGTGAGCTCAAGCTTACAAGAGCTTACGCTATACACCTCCAATTTAGTTAGTTTATAAAGTGTAAGTCTACCCTGCCTTCTGCCTAACTTCAGACGAGCATGGCTAACTATCCTTCTTTCATGGTAAACATCTATATTCAGGGAATCAACATTTACAGAATATTAAAACCCTATGGTTTTGTAAAGAAAAACAGAAAAAACATATATGCATCCATGTGCATCATACCATAGAATCAAAAAAGCATCCTTTAGTTAGGACACAAGATTTTACTGCATCTTACTCCATTAGCTGTGGAGAATTAAAATGGCTTGAGAGAGTAAATTGGATTTGTTTATGTCATCAGTTCCAATCTGAGCAAGCCAGCCAAAGGTGCCATTAAGGGTATGATTTGAAAACCATTGGACTACACAGGTGCCTAGTATAATTAGGAGAGCTAGTATAATTAGTACACTGATGAAACTTAGCTCTGTGTTTCCATCCTCACGCCTGGCTACTGCAGTTGAGTGAATAACCTGGTATCTTTATAAACTCCAAGAGACAGGCTCTCTAATAAATAATTCGGATGATACCAAAATGAAGTTGAGTTGGGCAGAGCAAATAAAAGTGTTGGCAAGGGTAATTTACTATCCTCACCCTTGATGAAGGAGATTGTATTTCATTTGTAACATGGGTTTGTTTACTTGTGTGATGCTTCATTAGGTTCAGGATTGTTTATTAGAAGATCGGATAATACTTTAAATCAAAAAATGTCTTTATCTGCCAGGATAGCAGAATATAGATGGCTTTTCCTTTTCAGTCTGACAATCATTTATGTCTTTGTCCTTTGGAAATGAGTGCTCAGGATAGGTTTGATAAGGATCTACACGGGAGCATGTGGCAGCTAAAAAAATGCAGTCAGTGACTCAGTCTGTTGAATAGCACATTACACAGTGTACTCCACTACTGGAGGAGATGATGTGGGTCTTGGTAAATGTCCTGGTCTAAACTGCTTTTTTTAAATTGGAGAGATACCATATATGCAGGTAACCAATAAAGTGGCCTGAAGAATTTGTACTAAAGGTGCCAATGTACACGAAGAAAAGAGCCCTGCTTGACTTTCCTGTCCAAAAATGAATCTGCAGCATGGCAGAAGAGCTCCTTTTTTTCACTTGGAAACTGAGCTGGTTTGGTTCTGAAATAATGTAAAAACAATGAAAGACCCCATAATGCCATTTTCAAACTAGTACATTCAAGGAATAAAACACACTTTAAAACATGATGAAAAATTCTAGAATCCACTTTCTTCTCAGAAAGTATAGAGTTTTGTTTTACAGCATGAAAACACGTTCAGTAAAAGCCACATCAGAGGAAAAAGCTTTTATCAGGTACTCAGCCCTTAAAAGTTATTCTCCTAACAGAAGTTTCCATTATAACGTTACCTCTTGAGATGCCTGTGCTCCTTTCCACTGAGAATAAAGTATGTGCTAAATAGATTACAAAGTTTACAGGAATAGATTTTTATCTGTGTATTCGTTAATCATGTAGTTGAATCTAAGTCTTTCTTTCCCCTGATGGATAGCTGTCTGGTTACCTTTCCTTCTTCCTGCATGGAAACAAATGAGGATGTTTTAAGTTTGTCTTGGATATATTTTATGGAAAAGAAAAACCATTTCCATCAACATGAACTGTTATTTAAGTTATGTTTGGAAAGTACATGCATCTTTTTCATTCTTTCTGGTCTTTAACAAGATGCCTTTTGTGTACTTGATACTAAATATAGTCTGAACTGTAATCATCAGGCAATTTGTTCTGAGAAGCAGAAATGGAGAGTAACATGGGTGATTTGTGAAAGCATTCTTTGCCTTTTCTGCATACACTTGAGGATCTGCAGGATGAACTATTGCATTTGATACAGATAGTTATATAGGGAATTCTGTATGAAACACTGAATCCTTGGATTTGTAATCAATCCTGGAAAGTACTATTTTGAGAAAATGATTTTACTCTCTTGATCAATGATAAATTAGGTATTTTAATAGTTTATGCTATGATGTAAAATAGGAGGCTTGTTAAGTAGGGGATTTTTAACTTTGGGTTTGGGCAATTGAGGACTTTTTCTGTTTTTCTTTAATTTGCTACATAATTGAAAAACAGTGATCTAAGAGAACCACTCACTGATTCAGCTGGGCTTTGATAACTGTGGTAAGTTTGAAAGTAATTTCACCACTACTCATACTGAGCTATCCCTACACACTGCACAAGTAGTCCTGTTGAAACAGTTGGTTCAATACTTGGAATATGTGGCAACTCTGTGTAAAGAAGGGTAGTGAAGTCTAGCCCTGATTACCTGGAATTAGTATGAAAAGATATACTAATATATTAATATGAGAAAAAAGTGAGAACACCACCTTAGAATGAGTGAGAGTTTCTTACCATAAACCACTTGTGGTTCTGATTACCAGGTGTGATATTAGACACTCTTGATACTGGTATATGCATACATATAGTTTACACTTACTTGTGAAGGTGTTGTTCTCTCCTTGATGTAGGTGATTAGCTTTTGGTATGTTAATGGAAGTTACTGTGTAAATCTAGTGGAAAGTATAACTCAGAATTTCCTCTCTTTCTATCTATACACTCAGTACAATACCAAGGACAGCATACCAACATATAATATAGCATGCTCTTCAGAAATAGGATTCCTTCTTCCTATCTGTTTTGAAGTTGGATCAGATCCATGTTTAATTAACGTAGTCCATCATTGCTTCTGTGCAGACCTTCTTACCAAGACTGAGGAAGGAGGGAGGAAGTGAGGGAGTAATAAAATGTTATTTTGAGTAATTCATTGCTGAAATACATTATAAATGTCCTTGTGATGTCCATCTAATACTGAAAATTATGTCCCAGGTTCTGTAACACCATGTCCAATGCCAATCATTAGGATCTAATTTTGGCAAAGTATTTTATCTCTTCCTGAGTTTTGGCATCCTTTATTGTTTCACTCAAGTGGATTAATTTAGGCTCTGAAATGATCTTTACTAATTTTTGTTGACAGCAACATGCACTTTAGCTAAACATGCATATTGACACTAGCATCTGTGTTATACTCATTCCTGTTCACCGATATTTTGGACTAAAACCTGTTAAACACAGCTGGTGATCTAAGAGACCTTAATTTCTCCAAATCTCCAAGGACTCATATCCAACATAAGCACCTCACAGAAGAAATTAATTTAATTTTAGGAAGTTGCTGATGTTCTTCTGGCTGACCCCTCACAGAAAGTCAGCTTTCATATTTGTGATTTCCCTTATGTTGATTTGATTATAATAGAGTTCAAGCCAAATTTCATGATTGTAAATCAATGTGTCACAGGGCGGGGACCCAGGAGCGGCTGTGATCTCTCCTGGCACCCCCTACTATGCCAAATTGTCCATCAAGCACCCTTGTTCTCGCCCACCACGTTTTTGATGGTATATGTATTCTAAGGGAGGCTGCTGCCTTGTCCCCAGTGGACACGGTGCTCTTACTTATCCTGGTCCCTGTTCTGTGAAGAGTGATTTTGGTGCACCCAGCCCTATGGGCTATGCATGGCTCCTGCCACCCCTTATACCATGCCCCAAGCCTCTCAGGTGTACTGGACGTTGTTGGGTCAACTAACTATTGCCCACACCCTTGCGGATGTCCTCCGGGTCCGCCTCTCTCCGAGCTCACGCCCTCTCCGGGGCCTCTCTCTGAGCTCGTGCCCTCTCCGGGGCTTCTCTGTGTGCTCGCACCCCCTCCGGGGCTCTTATTCCCACACACCCTCACTGGGCTTCTATTCTTGTGCACCCCTGGGCTATTCGCCTAACTTCTCCTGCTGCTGCTGCCCGCCCTGGGCCTTTTCCACACAGTCTGTGTACGATCACCCTCCCTGGGCTTGCCTTTATACGATCGCCTTCCCTGGGGCTTTTCCCTCACAATACTGCTCACTGGAGCCTTGCTCGTGCCCATGCCCGCACTAGGGCCTTGCTCGCGCCCACGCCCGCACCAGGGCCTCCCACAATTAGGCTCAGGCGGCCTCGGTCTTAACTGGCCTCAGACCCCCTTTTCTGAGTCTTACACCCCACTGGGGCTTCTCGGTACGCTCGTGCCCTCTCTGGGGCTTCTCCCAGTACTCGCGCCCTCTCCGGGCTATTCGCCTATGCACCCTCACGGGCACCCCGTAGCTTCTCCCGTAGCTGCTGCCCACCCTGGGCCTTTCCCCCATGGTCTGAGTATGATCGCCCTCCCTGGGACTTTTCCTGCACAACACTGCCCGCACTGGGGCCTGTCTCCGCGATCACACTGCCCGCACTGGGGCCTTGCCTCACGGCTCCCACAATTGAGGCTCAGGTGGTCGTAGCTGTGCTTGGCCTCCAGACCCCCTTTTCGGGTCCTACACCCCACTGGGACTTCCCACAATTGGGGCTCGGGTGGCCGTAGCCATGACTGGCCCCCAGACCCCCTTCTCAGGTCCTACGCCCCACTGGGGCTTCCCACAATTGGGTTCAGGTGTCCTCAGCCTTACCTGGCCCCCAATCCACTGAATCCCCGTCTCAGGATTGGGGTCAATGCACCCCCTAACTACTGTGCCCTCTCTGGCACCAGGAACCCCCACGCTGCTGGGGAGCTCCTATGAGGCCTCCTCCAACCCCTTGTAGCCTCTCCCGGTCCTCCGGTGTAACAACAACAACAAACAAACAGAATGACATGAGCCAACTGGCTATAACTCAAACAAAGCCTCCTGGCTCAAACATGATCCCAAACCATCTGGTAGCTTATCCTCTCAAAATCCCTACCAGGGTTTCCTTCAGCCAGTCTCCTCAGTCGGGAGCTGATTCAGGCCCTCAGCTTCTGCAGGCTGCCATGCTTCAACAGCGCTCTTACTCCATCGGCTGCCAGAGGAGAACTGACCCTGGTCTCAGCCTGGCTTGTTTATATATGCCAGGCCCTGCCCCCTCCTGGTCAGCTGACACCTGTGGTTGCCCCGGCAACCAACATCTGTCTTTCTATAGGAGCAGGCACTTCAGTGCCCTGTGACACAATGAAACTAGGAAAGGATATAAGACCATTGCTCGGACATGCAGGGATGAAGTCGGGAAGGCCAAAGCACAATTGAAGTTGCAGCTAGCAAGGGATGTGAAGGGTAACAAGAAGTGTTTCTACAAGTATTTCAGTAGCAAGAGGAGGATCAGTGGTTGCAGAGCTGCTGGACATAATCTTTGGAAAATCATGGCGATTAGGAGAGGTCCTGTCCTGTACGATTGGAAAAGGGCAAACATAGTGCTCATGTTTAAAAAATGGAAAAAAGGAGGATCCCGAGGAACTACAGATCAGTCAGCCTTACCTCAGTCCCTGGAAAAATCATGGAGCAGATCCTCAAGGAATCCATTTCTAAGCACTTGGATGAGAAAAGGGTGTTTAGAAACAGCGGCCTGGATTCTCCAGGGGTAAGTCATGGCTGGCCAACCTGATTGCCTTCTATGATGAGGTTGGTTGCTGGGGGATCCAGGGGGACTGGTGGATGTGGTATACTTTGATTCTAGGAAGGCTTTTGTGATATGGTTTCCCACAACATTCTCGCAGGCAAACTAAGGAAGTATGGGCTAGATGAATGGGCTATAAGTTAGATAGAAAACTGGCTGGAGCATTGGGCTCAGAGAGTAATAATTAATGGCTCAATGTCTAGTTGGTGCCCCATGGGTCGGTCCTGGTGCCAGTTTTATTCAATGTCTTTATCAATGACCTGGAAGATGGCATAGAGTGCACCCTCAGCAAGTTTGCAGATGAAACCAAGATGCGGGGAGTAGTAGGAGGATAGGGCTAAGCTGAAGGATATGGCTAGGGTTCAGAGTGACCTAGACAAATTGGAGGTTTGAGCCAAATGAATCTCATGAGGTTCAACAAGGACAAGTGGAAAGTCCTATACCTAGGATGGAACAGTCCCATGCACAGGCTGGGGGCTGACTGGTTGGGCAGCAGCTCTGTAGAAAAGGCCCTGTGGGTTACAGAGGACAGTAAGCTGAGTATGAGCCAGCAGTGTGCCATTGTTGCCCAAAAAGTTAATGACATACTGGGCTGCATTGGTATGGGTGTTGCCAGTAGGTCAAGGGAAGTGATTATTCCCCCTTATTCAGCACTGGTGAGGCCACATCTGGAGGACTGTGTTCAGTTTTGAGTCCCCCCACTACAGAAAGCATGTGGATAAATAGGAGAGAGTCCAGCAGAGGGCAACCAAAAATAGTTTGGGGGCTGAGGCACATGACACCTGAGGAGAGGCTGAGGGAACTGGGCCCACTGAGTCTGTAGAAGAGAAGACTGTGGGGTGGGGATTTAATAGCATGTTTCAACTACTTGAAGGGGGTTTCAAAAGACGATGGAGCTAGACTGTTCTCAGTGGTGGCAGAACAAGGCGCAATGGTCTCAAGTTGCAGGAAGAGAAGTTTAGATTAGCTATTAGGAAGAATTTTCTCACAAGGAGGGTGGTTGAACATTGGAACAGGTTACCCATGGTGGACTCTCCATCTTTCAAGACCTGGCTAGACAAAGTTTTGACTGGGATGGTCCTACTTTGAGCAGGGGGGTGAACTAGATGACTTACCACTAGAAATGATTCAGGGAGAGGGAAAAGTACAGATGTTCAGTCTGCAACTGCTCCTTCTCCCTTGCTCCTTGCACCTTCCTAAAACTAGGATGATCCCAGTTTTGGGGAAGTGTGAGCTACTCCAGTCCTCCCATTCCTGAGGAGAGTGGAACAGTGGGGAAAAGCCTCTGCCTGCTTCTAACACTGAGAGTTTGGGTGTGAGAGTTGGGCAGGAGGTTTCCAATGCTGGAGTTTCCACTTGGCTACCAGTGCCTGGGAGCTGAGCAGAGACAGCAGCAGAGTAAAGCCCCTTGCCTTCTTATCACTGGAGTCCCTAAAGTGAGAAGCGGGCTGGTGGCTTTGGGCTGCTACTCCCCTTCCCTCCTAGACCAGTTCAGGAGGGGAGAGAGCAGCAACTACCTGCTTCTTCTCCCAATCCAGCATTCCCACTTCCCATGTTGGGATCCCCAGTGTGTGAGGAGCTAGCAGGGAGTAGTTGGCAGCTAATCCTCCTTTCCCTTCCTGGCTTATGGGAGGGGCAGGAGCAGCTGTCTCTGCACCTTCTCCATGCCAGAGTGACCCCGGTTTCAAAGGCACAGGAGCCTTTCCCCCAGCTCTACTTGTCTTGGTCCTCTGGAGGAGTTAAGCCTAGGGAAACCATACAAAAGTTCATTCTTGTGGGAGAAACTGTCCTACCACCGACTTCTACCAGGTTGGAATCAGTTGATTTTTCTTTCAGATCAGCTATTTTTGGTCCAAGTGAAAGTGCGTGAACATTTGTACACTCTTGCTTTCTACTGGGAGAATGCCATTCTCCTAGTAGAAACAGTGTGTCTGTAGATAGCCAATGGTGTGGCGTATAAAATGTCAATGTTTTGTGCAATAAAGTGCATCATATAAAAGTCTGGTTTTTTTCTATTTCATTCTTAAGTACATTTTCAAAGTCTCATTTAAAGAAAAAATAAACCTAGATACAAAAGTACAAAAATGGGACTAAAACTAGAGGCTCTTATCAATGATAAATCAGTGCACTACATGAACTGTAGGAATTTGTGTTAGCTTGGTTCTCAATAGGCAACTCTCCATATCACAAAGCAACCTTCAGAAATGGAAACCTCATTGTCAGTTGTAACAAAGGCCAAGAAGAATGTGAAGCATCCTTTACCCTGGAAGGTCCCCCTGTTTTAGACAGTCAACATGGAAAAGCGTGCACTGCCACTTTCTGTACTGTGCCAGTCTTATGCTACATCCCATGCTTCAGTGTTTTGGCTATTTGACATCCTTTTGAGAGCTGAATAGGTTCGCTCCCTTTCACCGCATACTGAAACATACTTTAATTTACTTTTTTTAACAAAACTACTATGCAAACATATATGGTATATAAAACATAACATAATTTCAGTAGAAAGAATTACACCGGGGTAGAGCATACTGGCAAACGTATAACATAGTACCACATACACTGCTACAAGTGGAACGCTTGTAAGCCTTTCTTTAAAGATATAGGGCTGGTTTGTGAATTCCTTGTTACCACTAGTATGTAATTACCTACATGAGTAGTCACAGTGAACTTGCCAGTGACAGTTCAAAAGTGGCTCAGGATAATTACTTATCTTATGTATTCATTAGCATATTCTGGTATGATTTTGTAATACATTTATTTGATACAAAATGTGTGGGTAAGAAATGTTCTTTGTTTATTTCAAAAACTAATCATTCGTAAAAGAAAAAAAAAGTAACGGGAAGGATATGCTAACATTTGGAGATTTGACTTTTTTTTTTTTGTATCATAAAAAAACCCATTCCATGATAAGACATTTAAAAATAAAAGACCTTCATATAATCAGGAACATCGCTAGAGAGCTGTACACTTAAATTTTCTTATGTTATTATAGGATAAGAACAGTATTCATTGGTGCTGCAGCTCTGCATAATATCAAGAGAGAAAGATCTGTTTTGCACATTTGTGGCAAATCTCTTTCCATAGCTGCAAAACAATTTGTACGGGTTAAAGAAGCAGTCTTCTTCCTGTTCTGTTAAAAAGTCCCCCCTGCAGTTGTTCAGGGAAATACATCAGAGAAAGAGATTATTCACAGTCGCCCAATGCTGCTGTAACTTGGTTCTTTGTTTTATATTTCTGTACTGTCTGCACTCCATTTATCCAGGGTTAAGAAAACTCTTAGTGTCTCAGATATAGTGTATTGTCAGTTTAAATGTTTCTCCCAGTTCTGCCACCCTTACTCGTTTTGAGTATACCTAATTTCCCAAGTAGCCTCACTGAAATCAATTGGTTTAAATAAATGGAGTTGCTTGTGGAGCAATATATTTCTCAACATAAAGTTGACTTTCTGGTTTTGTATGCATACATTTTAACCAAATGTAAAGTTTAATCTCTAGAGTCTTTGAGTTGAAAATATACATTAGTTTGGTTGCCTTAAATTTAACATCTGTTTGTTACTGTGTACTAACTCAGGTCCAGCCCTCCAGAGTGACCATGTATTTTGAAGAGACCTGAGATTGTTCATGGCAGTATGCCCTGCACACAGTAATGAAAGTCTTGAAGATTGAGTGCCTAAGTTAGATGCCTAGTTATACGATTTCAGACCCTGAGAATTGACTTTTGTCTTCTACCTGTGGGTATGTGACGTGTCCATTGGTCTATATGAAGTATGATAGATTTCAGGAATGACAGATTATTTTACTGACCAAGTTTCATAGTGGTTATTTGTCTGCTGTGCATATCCTCTTAGTGATTTACTGAGATGTTTAAAACTTTTTTGAGGCCTGTTGTTAGTTCTGTCCCAGAATATTAAACTGAGGAACAGAGAAAAAGGATATGGGAAAGGATATTAGTACAACTGGTCAGGAATTCTTTGATAAATTAGGGGGGTTGTTTTGTTTTTTTGTTTTGGAAAATGCTGGTTCAATGACACTTTTCATGGGCTTATTCCTATTTCAATGGAACTTTAATTAGGAAAGTTTCTCAGTTCTAAGATGAGATTACTGTTTAAGAGGGGAGAGAGAGAAGGAGGAAGTAAGTAGGGGGATAGATGGAGGAGGGAAGGGAGTGGGGAGATGGGAAGAGAAAGAGTGAGCACATCCAGGGTAAGCACACATATCTTGGAGATCCTGCTGCAAGTCCTTGCTTTGCTGGATTCAGAACAGGAACATGCAGGTGGGTCTCTCATAACCCAGGTGATTGTCATAAAAATTGAATTATAGAGTCAGTCCTTGTCTTGCTCTCTTGTTGGAGCTGTTCCATTTTGTTTATATAATTGAATAATCATTGGACCACAGAGGAAGAAGGTGAAGGACTCTGTAGACTTGTGTACTTACTTGGAATGTGAGAGACCCATGTGCAAATGTCTGTTCTATTTAATATTTATTTTTATGAAAAGTAGCAGCTTCCAGAGAACAGGGTGAAACATGTCTACTCAAGAGTAACTATAAGTCTGATGCTCTGTGAAAAACTTCAAAACGCCTGGTTTTGTCTCAATGCAGAACTGGAAAAGTTTGGCAATCTTAGTCTTACAGGATGGAAAAACAGTTTCCTCCTGGGCTGTGACTATGAGACAGAAGTTTTTGATGAACCTATGGCACTTTTGGAATAAATAAAATAAGATTGAGAGCATTAACACTGCTTTGATATATGCTGTAAATAATTATTCCAAAACTTTTCTAGAATAAGAGTTATGATTATGATCAGTTTAACTTTAAGTAGACTGAGTTTAAGAAACAATCATGTTTTCTTTTTGATTAGCTTGTCCCACTGTGGCAGAGCACAAGTTGTGCCTCTTGCTTTAAGAGGTTACAAGTAGGCTTTGGGTAGCTGGTAAGTGTGGTTTGGCCCAATTAGATGGTCACATGACCAAAAGGGGGCCACTGGATTGGATGAGGGATGGGCAGCCTTAGTACAAGTCCATGCTCTAAGAGCAGAGCTGGCAGTTTCATCTAGGGAGTCAGAGAAACAGCATCACTCAGTCTGCAGACTGCAGCTCCCAGAATACATGGAGGTCAGGGTAGGGACCATGGGGACGGAGGAAGTTCTTGGCCCTGGAGCATGACCTGAAACTACACCCTGCTGGGGTTGTATGGTGGCTGGGGGGCCGCCTGTGGCAGGGCAGTCCCCAGGAAATGCCACACCTGTGCCCCTCCTTTCACCCTGGTGAAAAGCGAGTATGGGGTGCCAGAAAGCCTCAGCTCCCATTGCCTTGTGGGTACCCCATGGAGGGGAAAGGCTAAGGGAGCACACCCTTAGAGAAAAGCAACAGGTTTGGGGGACAGCACAGGTGCCAGGAAGGCCCAAGGCCCAATGCTGGAGAGAATGAGGCCTAGCAAGAGACCAAGTTAGGGGTACAGGTACATCAACGGACACCTGAGGCCTGAGTGGGCTGTAGGTTGAGTTTGAGATGCCTGAAGCCAGAGAAGGGGCTCGAGTCAGTCCAGAGTGTGGGGCAGTAGGCCTGGTGCCCGTTGTAGAGTAGTGCCTGAATTGGGTGGCCTGAAGGTCTGCAAGGGGTCAGGACCACGTGTGAGAAAGAGGAAGCCTGAAGGGCTTTATGGAGTAGAGCCAAAGGACCATGCAGAGTAGGGCAGAGTGCGTGTGCCCCTAGTAAAGGGGCGGAGTTGTGGCCCCAGTGAAGTGGGGCAGAGAGGCCCAGGCACATCTGAGGACACCTGAGGGCAAGTTTGGGTTGGAGGCCAAGTGCAGCCCACCTAAGGGGCTAGAGAAGTTGAAAGTGATCTTGGATGTAATCTGTGAGGCATGGGACATGATGTAGAGGTAGTTTGGAGCCATGTACTATGCCCTTGGTATTGGGGCATTAAATGGACAGCCTCCCACCTATAAACAACTTTTTAGTTCCAACAAAGGCGTAGGAGGACTTCCCTAGACAAGTGGGTGGGCTGATGTTGTGACTGGCTTTGTGATGGCCTCCTGTCACATAGTCATTATTGGGAAAGTGGAAAGATTGGGTTTCATCATCATATATGCAGATTTGGAGGTTTTCTAGAGGCAGAAACTATAGGTCTGAAACAAGCTTGGTGGAATAAAGAATCAAATTGAAAACATGTACTGAAGACAGGGATTTGAGAGTGCATTTTTGCCTTCTCTTGATTGACTGAGTGTGTTACTGGCTGTACTGCACTGTTTTTTAGCTTCAGAATAATTCCACTCATTTCAGTGGAGTTGCTCCTAATTCACACCAGTGGAAGATCTGCTGATGAATGAGAGAAGTTACTGGGCCTCTTGTTCACAGAGCTAGATCCAGGGCCCATGAAAGAAAATCTTTCACTAAAGAAAAAAGGAAATGTCTATCCCTATTACACACAGAAATAGTTGATCATTAAGTAGTTGGGTTTTACTTCTCCTACCTGTGTTAGAGTACTAGAGTTCTTTTCATACCTCCCCTCTCACTCATTCACGCGCAAGTAAGTGAAATGAGCCAGTCCAGTATTAGTGGGTCTCAGAGAATTCTTCTCTCGCTCTCTGTCTCTCTGTTCCTTAGGTGTTCCTGTGCAGAGATGTGGTTATGATAGACAGAAGACATTAGTATTTTGAGAGAGACCTTGTTTCAGAGTACTCCACAAGCCTGCCGCAGCATATTAAGGCTGGTTCTGCTTGTTAAAAATGTCAGATGGGACTGAGCTGCTGCTGCACATTCAGGCAGCTGTTGCGCCATCGGTGCATGCCTACAGTTGTTATGAAAACTGCTGCAAGAGGGCACTACATCCTCTGCCTACCACCACAGGCACTAGCAGCGGTAGCTCCTGCTGGGCACTAGGAGGAAGAGAGGGAGTAGGGTCAAGCTGTGTTTCTCTCATTGGGAGGCTTGTGCCTGGTACCCTCCACCTCTCTGACCTACTACCTGCCTGCCTGTCCAGACCCAGATTGGAATTTATGAGCTACAATGGAGGGAAACTTATTGTCTGACCTCTTCCTTTCACATGTCTTTACCACAGTTCATGCAGAAACCAGGACAGGCTCATAGCTGGATTTTGTGGCATGCAGTACTACAGTCGCATCTGCCTTTTGCTGCTGCTGTCACTGCCACTGACCTGGGCACAGGAGGAGCCCAAGAGCCACCTCTGCCCTGTTCCAGTTGTGAGCAGCAGCATAGTGGTGTGGTCTTAACCCCGCTTCAGATCATGCTTAGGGATCAGCAGTTGAGGACTTTTTAGCCCTCATAGCAGGTAGAGATTCCCCCTGCTCCCCTCCGTGATCAATGGCATGTTTTCTGTCCTGCCTTTCATAGCCACTGTCCCTGCTGTCTTTGGCTGATGTTGGGGCAGGGGGAGCTCTAGAGCCACTCTTGCCCCACCCCAGCCTGACTGCATGGGGAGCCAGGCTCAGCCAAGGCTAGCAGCAGCAGACAGATTCCTTCTTCCTGCTTGGTCCCACTGGGTTATTCTGTGCCAGCCCAGGAACAGGTTGAGTAAGGGAGACCCCCACCCTCTGTCACTGTCCTAGGTAAGTCTGGCTCCCTGTGCAGCCCAGCTGGAGTGGGGAATGAGGGGTTCTGGAGCTCCCCCCATCCCTGGATAAGCCAGGGACAGCAGCAGTATTGGCCTGAGGAGTGGAAGAATGAGAGGGAAGGGAGGTTGTGCTGAGCATAGAGAGGGAGAAAGTGTGGAGACATATGGGTGGGGGAGGGGAAGGGTTGGATTCTACTTCAGTGAAAGACTTAAAAAAAAATGTCCCTGGCTGCTGCTCCTGTAGCATGGTTTTCCCTACACCTGTGGTAGGGGAAGCTGAGAGCAGGAGTGGTACTGGTTGCTGCTTCTGCATCTGCCTTTACAAAATCTTGGATCTGCCTATAGCTCCCTGCCACCTCCCTGTGGTTGGGACCAGGCACCGGTAGGAGGAACCTACTCCTGATTGTTCCCAGCTGATGCAGGCATGGAGCGAGCCCCATGGTCACGTCTGCCCTATGCCAGCCGTGGGCTGCAGGGAGCAGTTGCATGGAAAGCTGGGCTCAGCTGGTGACAGTGGTAATGATGCACAAGGTTTTCCTTTTCAGTGCCTGCTCCTGACCAGAGGGGGAAGCTTGGGGGAGAGGGCAAGGTAGAGAGCAGGTGCTGGAAGGGGGCATGTACCACCACTATCCCCAGCTGAGCCCTGCACTCCACACAGCCACTTCCTGCTGTCCTCATCTGGAGCAGGACGGGGTGGCTCTAGGGCTCGTTTAGCCCCTAAGTCAACTGGGGACAGCAGCAGCAGCGGCAGAGGTGCATGTGTTCCCCTTCTCTCCTTCTCCTCCCCCCACCCACATTTATGTGCTTCGTCCTTGCCCAGCTTCCTAGTATCCCCAACCAGCAATGCCTCACCTTCCTTCTCCCATGGTCTGAGGGGCTGTTTCCACATACCCCTCGAGTAAATACTGGATCTACCCGGGGGTTGGCTTTCTCCTTTTCCCAACTTCTTAGACCAGGGATGTCAAACATCAGCTGGATCCGGCCTATGGAGTCGTGTGATCCAGCTCATGGGTCTTAAACAGATCTCACAGGCTGCATAGTGTGCAAAGCCAGTCTGGCATACAGGTTGGATCTGGTGCCATGGGCACTACCAATGGGGCCAGTCTGGGACGTGCACTGTCATCTAAGTCAAACCAGCCCTGTGCATTGGTTCTGAGCCTGGTTTGGATCAGGACCCACTGAAGCCAGCATGCAGTGCTATTCTGGCATGGGTACTGAATGCAATGCCCACCCCTAGCTGGCCCCTGTGTCACATGCAGTGTGTGTAGTTAGTAGGGTGTGCAAATTGGGCAGTATTTGATTCAAATTCAGATTCGACCCAATTTGGGGGACAGCAATTCGATTCACTGATTCAGATCACTGTCCTGATTCGATTCAGCTGAATCTAAATCTGAAGATTCAATTCTGATTTGGAGAATCAGGGATTGGGCCATAGACACAGCTTTTTAGATGTTTTTTCTATGTACCTCGAGGTACCAGGCATGGCTCATGAATACTGAGATGGTGGGGCAGATGGAGCGTCCCATGGGAGCACAAGGGGAGTCCCCCATGTGCTTGACCTCGGACCTGGAAGCAGACCGGAAATACCACCCGCACACACTCCCCGAGCTCAGTGATCTCCCTGCACTCCTGTAGGACACTGCTTCTGCCCCACCATCTCGAGGGACATGGAAAAAACATATAAAGCTGTGCCTATGGCCAAATTGTCAAATCCCGAATCTCTAGCAAAGTATTGGTCCATCAGCCTGACTTCTATCCTGGGGAAGGTCTTAGAAGAGATTATCAAAGAGGCCATCCTTAATGGACTAGTTGATGGCAACATCCTGAGGGATAGCCAGCATGGGTTTGTTGTGGGTAGGTCTTGCTTGACCAATCTTATTTCCTTTTATGACCAGGTGACCTATCATCTGGACAAGGGAGAGGAGATGGATGTCGTATATCTTGACTTCAAAAAAGCCTTTGATCTGGTATCTCATGATCACCTCTTGGCAAAACTGGCCAACTGTGGCCTCGGGTCCACCATGATCTGCTGGCTGGGGAATTGGTGTCGTGGTCGGACCCAAAGGATGGTGGTTGACGGAAGTCAATTGTCATGTGCCCTGTGATCAGTGGGGTCCCTCAGGGCTCTGTGCTTGGACTTGTATTGTTCAACATCTTCATTAATGATGTGGACATTGGAGTCAGGAGCGGACTGGACAAGTTCGCCAATGATACCAAAATTTGGGGTAAAGTATTTGCACCTGAGGACAGGAGTGATCCAGGCTGACCTTGACAGGCTCAGTAAATGCGCGGATTAGAACCTGATGGTGTTTAACACCAAAAAATGCAAGGTTCTCCACCTTGGGAAGAAAAACCTGCAGCATCCTTATAGGCTCTGCAGCTAGTAAAGCGACCAAAATGCTGGCTTACATCCATAGATGCTTCTCAAGCAAATCCCGGGACGTCATCCTCCCATTGTACTCAGCCTCGGTGAGGCTGCAGCTGGAGTACTGTGTCCAGTTTTGGGCTCCACAATTCAAAAAGGATGTGGAGAAGCCTGAGAGGGTGCAGAGGAGAGCCACGCGCATGATCAGAGGTCAGGAAAACAGA
>NW_017728912.1:20169377-20208871 GCF_001723895.1 Crocodylus porosus
GAAAAACCTGCAGCATCCTTATAGGCTTGGCAGTGCTACACTGGCTAGTACTACAGATGAAAGGGACTTGGGGGTCATGACTGACCACAAGATGAACATGAGCCTTCAATGTGATGCTGCGGCTAGTAAAGCGACCAAAATGCTGGCTTGCATCCATAGACGTTTCTCAAGCAAATCCCGGGACGTCATTCTCCCATTGTACTCAGCCTCACTGAGGCCACAGCTGGAGTACTGCGTCCCGTTTTGGGCTCCACAATTAAAAAAAAGGATGTGGAGAAGCTTGAGAGAGTCCAGAGAAGAGCCACACGCATGATCAGAGGTCAGGAAAACAGACCTTACAACAACAGACTGAGAGCTATGGGACTCTTCAGCTTGGAAAAGCTCAGGGGTGATCTGATGGCCACCTATAAGTTTATAAGGGGTGTTCACTAGGATCTGGGAGAACATTTGTTCACCAGAGTGCCCCAAGGGATGACAAGGTTGAATGGTTATAAAATTCTACAAGACCGTTTCAGGCTGGACATAAGGAAGAATTTCTTTACTGTCTGAGCCCCCAAGGTCTGGAATAGCCTGCCATCGGAGATGGTTCAAGCACCTACTTTGAACACCTTCAAGAGAAATTTGGAAGTTTATCTTGCTGGGATCCTATGAACCCAGCTGACTTCCTGTCCCTGGGACAAGGGGCTGGACTTAATGATCTTCTGAGGTCCCTTCCAGCCCTTATGTCTATGAAATCTATGATTTGGATTTGGAGATTCAGTTGCTGAATCGGGCCGAATTTCCTTTGAATTGAATCGGTGACCAAAACTTCACACAGCCCCAGGGGTAAGTCTAGTGGTAGACCTGCCCAGCAACTCTCATCTGGTACATGGGGCTGGATGAGTTTGACACCACTGTGTTAAACCAACAAGTGAACAAATTGGCACACACAAGAGTCCTACACATCTTAAGAACCAAGGAAGATCCATTCTTCATTTAACATAAAGCCATGGATGTATCGCAAATCTGCCCCTCTCAGCAACAAATGGAAGTTGAGTTCCTGTGGATCTCAGCGGTTTGAGAGCAGCTTTGTCTCACCAAAGCTTTTTGACTTGGTGTTATCACTAAGTTAGCCCACATAGGGCATTCAGCTTGATACTTACCACCCTTTGAGCACTCCTTTTGCTGAAAGAGCAAACCCACTTTGTGGGTTCTAGTTCCCTTGAGGGTGCATGTAGGGAGCCACCCTTGGAGTCTTCTACATGGATATATTTATGTTGTGCACTCTTTTGCACTATTTCTGGAGAACCAGTATTGTATATTTATTCATGGAAATTTGAGTTCAGATAGAGATTATATTTGTTTGCATTTCATAATTTGAGAAAACATAACTAATCTGTGAGGACTACTGTAAGCTTGTTTGTTTAAATCTTTAGGCTTTTAATAAAGCATCCTTATTAATTTTTTTAAACAAACTCAACAGTGTGTTATGACTGTTGACATATAAATTTACACACAAGCTCATCCCATCTGCCGTAACACTTCACAGCATAATGTTATTTCAGATTATGGGGCAGTAGTTGGCATGTGAATTTCCTTAATTGAGATTATATGGTCCTAAGCAAACAACAAATTTCATTTTTAAAGGGGTAAATGACATTTAATTTGAAAGAATGAGACAGCAACATCCGCAGAGGGACAGATGGTCTATTGATTTTGTGTAGAGCTTCTCTGTGCAGAAATACCTTATCACTCTTTATCAGAATGTGTGTGAATGCTCTTGTTATCTCAGAAAGCACTTTATAGTTCTTTCTCAAAATCATGTGTGTCCTGAAAAACTTCCCGGATTTACGATGTGCTGACTTTCCTTAAGCAGATGTAGTTGTTTCAAAATTGCTGAAGTTGATATCTGCTTTGCAAGACTCAAGTCATCATGTAAATAAATATCTGATACAGAGAGACAAGCGTATTTTGTAACATGAAGCAGGATGTGATGGTTGAATATAGGCAACTGATGCAGTAATGCAACAGAAAATATAGGGAGCATTTGATGGACCACAATTCTAAGAAAACCAACTATTGAGTTGCTTTTGGCTTTGACACCACAGCTTGTTTACCTAAAGATAAGCAAAGCCCATTTATCCAGGAGCACTGATTTAAAAGACGTGACTAACCACCCTGCTACATTGGAAGGTATTGGAATACTTTCTGAAATGCCAGAAAACATGCTTTAATCCAGTTTAATTTCCGTCTTCTTTTCTTTCAGAATAATAATTAAGCATTTTTGCTAATGGATTAGCTTTGATCACACGTTTACACCAATAGCTTTGATACCAAGTTTATACCAATAGGATAAGAGGCACTCTAGCAAGTGCCTCTGATATATCCACTTTTTTGCTTAACAAACTTGGAATGCATATGAGTCTAGTTCAGATCATGCCACCTATTTGTAAGAAATTTAATATAGACAAAGAAACATAAAATAACATCAAACTCCCATGTGTTAGCATTGTTTTTCATAGTAGTCAGTTCCTGGCAAACAAATAAGATTACAAGGCAATGCAATTTTTGTTTACTGGGCATTATGCAATAAGAATGTTTTCCTTCTCTTTATGTTTTAAAAGGTAGATAGCAGTGGACAGTGAATTCTGAATCAGCAGCAGGGATCTTGTACAAGAATTCATTCAAAAGGGAATGCCTTGCTTGGGAAAGTTAAACCTAACAAAGGCAGAAAAAAAAGAGAAGCAACTTGACTTAATAAAAAGGCAATGCTGAGCTCATTTTAAAAAATTCAGCGTTTGCATGAGTTGTCCAAGTCAAATATTTATATGTCTAGACAGAAGGATGGTGCATTTCTAAATGTTGTACAAAACGTATATTTGTTAAATAATTGATCAAGAACAGGTTTGTATATGCAGTACTAGTGAAGTATGTTCGTTATATGACGGCAGTTATGTTAGTCTTCAAGGGTAATACTTGGCCTATATTTCAATGGGCATGTTTATACATTATGTCATACAAAAATAGTGAGAGAGAAATTCAAGAAGTTCCTAAGACAGAAGTAGCAAAAGCATGAGGTAATGCACGGGTCATTTTGGAAACAAACCTACAGCACATAGCCGATTCCATTCATTTCAGTAAAGGAGAATATATTTTTTTCCTCCATTGAAAAATAAACTATCACTGTTTTAAGCTGTTTCATAACTTAACAGGGGATTAAAGAAAACACACAGCTCCGCTAATCCATATGCTTTAGCTAGTGCAGCACTCTCTAAATCATGGTCAGGAAGGGCACATTGTCTAGCAATCAAGGCAAGGGACAAGGAGTCAAGATACCTGCCTCCTTTCAGCAAAACAGGAGTGTTGTGAGATTTAAGTTGTTCCTGGTCCTTGAACTGGTCCTTATCAGGAAAAGACCTCAAAAAGCCTTTTTACCTTCACACCTACACTAGTGCACAACTGTAATCTATTTACTTTCCTACAGGTGAGGCTTGTCTACTTGCCATAGAGCAGTAAGGACCAACCTTTCTGAAATGTGTGTCACAAGGAAAGCCCCACACTCTCCCCATGTCCCACTACAGTTCCTTTCCCCTGACTGGTACGTTGCTGTGTTTTCTTCTCCCTGCCCTGTGCTCCCTGTCCTATCTGTTGCTCTGCTTTTTGTTCCCTGCCCTGTCTATAGTTTTTCCCTGCTTACTGCCAGATCTGTTGCATGCCACACACAGAGGCTGCTCATGCCATTTATGGCACATGTGCCATACCTAAGTCACAGTGTATTAACCACCACAAAGCAAAGAGGGATGGTGAGGAGGCAGGCTGTGTGGAGGGAAGATGACTTTATCTTTCTAATAGGTGGGCTCAATCCAGAGTTGTCTGCAGCTGAAGACTTCCAGAAGGAATGATACTGTCCTTAAGGAATAAATAAATAGTGTAAATTCAGATGATGACGTGACCCCAGATTCTCAAAGGTATTTAGGTGTTGAACTCCCATTGAAAATCGGTAGGAGTTATATACCTAAGAATTTTTGAGACCCTGGATCATGCTGTCTAGATCTCCATCTAGGAATCTTGTTAAAACAGAACACATGATTGGCCAGCATTTTCTGATTTCTGGTTTGATCAGAAAATCTGTCATGACAGTTCAGGACTCATAAATCTCTCAAAGCACATGAATCCTCGCAAAGTTATCATTAATCTCCACAAAGGTGACACTTGCATACTGTGCAGATTCAGGACCGCATACAATAGGGATTAGAGTTGCTTATTCAGCAGTCAGTAATTCAACAAATTTGGAGTGTTTATCACTGAGGGAAAGGAAGAATGAGAAGCAGCTGTGAGACAATCAGCTTGGGTACTTTTGGATTGGGCCAGTGTTCAAGATTGAAAAAAAATTTTTCTGTACTTGAGTCTAGAGTATTCAGTTCATTAATACCATCTTCAAGAAACATTTCTAGGTCTACGTCCTCATTCACATCCCCCGGTAAACTCCACATGACTTGAGCAACTAATCCAGATTCACTAAGGTTGAGGTAAAGGTTTACACTCTCTGCTTCTACTTCTGGACAATTTAAAGAAATAACTGTTAAATGTGTTTTAGGAGCTCATACGATCCTTCCCATCTGCAGTTAGGTGTGTTACTTGACTCAGCAGCATGATGTGGTTTTTTCAACACCACCAAGTTATTTTTCCAGATCTCTCATGATCAACTTTGAATTGAAGGAATCTTTTTCTGTCTCTTATTCTTAACTTAAAACAGATGGAGGTGGAATTCCAGCTTTTACATTAGGTAAATGCAAAATAATTTATAACAATGAAGATTAAGATCAGATTATGTATAAGGCTAGCAACTGTGGAAAGCTCCCGGGAGGCCTGGGGGGAGGGAGGAAGTTAGAGGAAAGGTAGGAGAAAGAAATGATCTTTTTCTGTCCTGTGCATGCCCACAGAGGCCAGCCTCAATGGGGTTTTTTTCCCCTCCATCTATTTAAGGCCCTGAATCAGCAAGACTCTCCAACGCATGACTAATTGGGAACCTAATAAACATTACCATCAAGTGCACTTTGACTATTTCCATTAATTTCAGTTTGAGGTATATGCCTAAGTATGTTGCTCAAACCAGTGCTTAAATATACTGTACATAAGAGAGGGTGTCTGGCAATTCTTTGTTTATCCAGGTCCCAATCCTGCAGTCCCCTCTATATGGAGTCCTTAGATTATGTGCAAAACCCTACTGATTCCAGTGAAATTGTGTTCAGCTATAAGCATCCACAGCATGCACTGATCTAATGGGTGAACTGGAATCCAAGAGGCATATCTGGTGATAAATAATGTGACTTCTAAATGCTATGCATCACTCAGCTATAATTACACTTGTTTTGTTGTTGTTGTTATTGTTGTTTTCTTCACTCTAATGAAAACTGAAGCTTAAAAATGTTTTGCTTTGACCTAAAGCAAAGATGCATTTTATAACGTAGGGCTTTTTTGTATAATAATAATAATGTTTCCCTTTGATACCATACAATACCGAGGACTTTATAGGCCTGATCATGTGAGATTCTGTCTAGCCTCAGCTCTCTCAATTTAACTGAGAGTTGTAGTGACTCAGCATGAAGTACTGGGTACGTTGCAGGGGGAGTAGATCAGAGAGTAGTTACTATATTATGTCATATTTATGTATTGTTACAATTTGTCTCAACTGGGTTTTTACTAGGTTCTTACTTTGCAATGTTGCATTCAAGCGTACTCCATCATTGTAAACAAGCCAGTAGGTTGAAAATAAACAGGTGTTATCATTTACTTTATAAGACTCCTCCAGGTTTCCCAAGCTCAGCCATAAAAATATGCTTAGCACAAATCCTTTTTTTTACAGGTTCACAGAATTTCACAGATTCACAGAATCTTGGAATATTTCAGGCCATAAACTAATTTTATGGGTTTTTTAAAATTTTAAATCAATGTAAAGTACAAATGCGTTCTTGTTTTCCACGGAAACCTCTGTTTGAGATGGATAAGTGTGAAAAAACAATTTGGCATGTGATTAGGCTGTGCTGTTGCTGATTCCATTTCCATCTTTTCAAAATGTTTTTATTCCCTTCCAATAAGAGGCAAGCTATCAGCTTTGTCATATTTAGCACCGATGAGCAGTGCTGAGTTAACAGTTCTGGAGACGGAAGCCCTCTGAGTTGCTGGTAAAACACAAGGAATGAGAATACAGTCTGCTTTATACCATCCTAGCCCTTCGTTGTAAGGGTCTAGGAGTGAGGGATGGCTCCTTGTCTGCGGTTTGTTCCATTCTGAGTTTGTCTGCTGACTTTCCACAAGGTTCCCTAACTACTGCCAGTTTCCTAGTTCTGTGAAATATATCTTGCCAGAAGGTCTCCAGCCAGCCAGTCAGTGGTGAAAGGTTCCATACACCAATTGTCAGTTCCCTGAGCAATCCATTCCACCCAATTACTAACTCAAACAAACAAAGACTGCTGCTGTGCTTGTAATAGGGTGTTGGCTGAACAGCACCTGAGCTGGATTGGGACTGGAATTGGATGATTTGGAACACAAGGATTCCAGAAAATTAAAAGAGCATAAATGTTAAGAACAAAAGACCATCTGGCCCAACATATCATCCTATTTGAGGATGATGTTAATCCAACCTTCCTGCTTTCTCACAACATTCCTCAATACCCACCTTCTCCAGAAACAAATCTAGGTGTCTCTTGAACTCATTTATACTGTTTGCTAAAGTAGACTTCCTGGTAACTTATTCCATATGTTTATTATCCTTTCACAAAACGCTGCCTACCCTGTACAGACACAGACAAAAATTTCCCATCAGGCTGACATCTGGCTGTCTCCCATAGAAAGTCAGACTCTCAGGGCTCCTCTTAGTCCTTCCCTTCACATACACTAAGCTGTTTGAGCTACTACAGGAGTTTTTTTCTTTTTTTCCCCCTCTCTCTCCCCAGTGAGAAATTTATAACCAACCATTCACTACAGCTCATCTTATAAAAACACATAACATTACAGCTAGACTGAAATGGCATGGAAGAGAACTTTTAACAAATAACATGGAACATATCCCTTCTATACTATTAAAAGCTTTATTATTTCCTTGAGCAATTAAATACTTTACAAGGTACTACTCCCCAACTTCAATAAAGAGAATAACATGATTACAGCATCTCAAATCTTATTCTTCCATGATCCACAAAGAAGAGATCAAGGATGGCAGAACATGCTCTTAGTGTATGTTATGAAGTTAAACAGACATGGAACCTTTCATGCCTTGCTGTATATACACGAATACAAAATGTTTGTCATTCTCTTCATAATAACCAGTATAGGCCAGAGCAGTTGTGTAACAAGCTGAGCTGGTGCCTGGGATAAACCCTTCAGGAGGACGGTGGGCACGGGTTCTGACAGTTGAGACAGGGGCAGGGGACAGCAGTTTCTACACACTACTGGCCATGCTGCTGCTGTTGTGTGTGCTCTATGCACCCGTTTCTGTTTCTCTTAAAAGTAACAGCAGCAGGGAACTCTTTTTGAATCCCTGACATGGCCAAGGCTCACACTGTGCAGGGGTGAGGGGTAATTCTGGTGCCCCTCCTAACTTGGTTCCCAGGGCGGGTGCCCCACTCGCTCATCCTTAGTTACACTACTAGGCCAGAGGTCAATTTGCAACATAACCACAAAAATTGAATTTAAGTACTGAGCTTATTACAAACTAGCAAGTATTGGGACACTATGGAAGTTGAGCACTCATCCACGTGACAGGAAGGAACAGCTCATTTCCATTTTGAAAAAACCACCCACGTAGCAGCAACATAAGCTACAGAAGAAGGGGTCAGTCTCTAGAAGGTGCATCAAAGATGGGGTGAACGTACTGAAAAAGACATAGAGGATCCTCCTCAACTATCCCCCAGCTCATCTTTTGGAATAATAGTAGGGTGTAAATTGACCAATAAGGTCTCTAGATTTTGTTGTCATAGATAACTCTGCCACAAGTGGCAACAGTGTGTTTCAAGTAGAGGGGGCCTACTCTAAAAAGAGTAGAGGTGGCCTATCAGAAAAGTTATGTTGCCAGTCTGGCAAGTAGTGCATGTAGCCACCATGCTGGAATCCAAGATGCCTGCCGGGATTTCATGTCTTGGTCAGTATGTCAGCTTTTGCTAGGGTTAGAAAATTAATTTCAATGACAAAACTGACATTGTATGAACTAGGGAGATCAATCATAACATTTCTGCCATGGTAGCCATACCGGGTCCATGACAGCCATCTTGGATTCCATTATGGCAGCTGCATGTGCTCCTTGCCAGATTGGCAATCTGACTTCTCTGAGATGGGTAGACCACCTGTTCCTGAAATGCATGTTGCTGCTTGTGGTAATAAGTTGCCTGCAGGGTGACACCTTTACCCTTCTTTTTTATCCTACTATAAGCCACCTTTATTTATTTTTTAAAAAGCTAAAAGCACAAGCCAAATCTTACAATGCTGCTAAATAATAATTCTAGTTAAAAATACTGTTGGCAGAAAACCAGCAAGCAGCAGTAGGAGCACATTATAAATTGGCTGCCTGACCTGGAAAGTCATGGGGACAAGTACATTATAGAACTGTAAACTGGTGCACTTAAAAATATCCAGGATGGAAAATGGTCATGGTTTGCATGCATATCAATGCATTAAGACCAAGTCCTTTTTCTCTGTGAATAGCTCCTATAATATGAAAAGCAACAGCATATAGGAATGAACTGTTGTGCATACAGGCGGGTCTCAGAGAGAATGTGGTATATGGAAATCTCACTTGGTTGGAAAGGGAAGGAGCTGGAAACCCAACATTAATGTGAATTTATTCTTTTCATTTTTGCACTTATCCTGTGACAAAGTAGAAAGAATGCATAGTATTACCTAACCATCCACTCCTGATATAATTCTTGCCACAAAAAAAAATTCCCTTACTAAAAATTCTGACTGGTATTAATATAAATTGTCTTTATTTACTTCCAAAGGCCTAATATTAGTTCATTACTCCTTGACAGAACAAGTAGCAATGGTCTCAAGTTGCAACAAGTTTAGGTTAGATATTGGGAAAATCTTTCTCACAAGGAGGCAGTAAAGCACTGGAACAGGCTCCACAGAGGTGGTGGAATCTCCATCCTTGTAGGTTTTTAAGACCAGGCTAATCAAAGTCTTGGTTGGGATGATCTAGTTGGGGCTGGTCCTGTTTTGAGCAGGGGGTTGGACTAGATGATCTCCTGAGGTCCCTTCCAACCATCATTTTCTATGATTCCAGTCATCTTCCTGAGCCAAACCTCAAAACACTTTGCAATTCCCATTTGTTTGCTACTACATTAGCTATTTCTCTTCATTTTCAGTGTAGAACTCTTACATGCTATTTAATGCAGCAAAAGTTTTACCTGCTTAAGGAATACAGGTTCAGGCTGTCTGTTCAGGATTATTCTGTGGGTAGATCCAGAGGAGAGGTTTGCTGAATCAGTAGTGCCAGGGGGAAGAAGAAGAAGAGGTTCCCAAGGGGAAGAAAAAGAGTGGCATGGGTATATAATTTTTTAATTATTATTTTAGGAAAATTTTTAACTCAGTTAAGTTTTAACTCAGAAAAAGAAGGCCCCAAAACGTGAGGTTTCTAAACTTATGTAAATTAAGTTTATCCCTTAAATAAATTCAGCCCAATTTTCAAGAGGTACTGAGTTGAAATCATGCTTACTCCCTTTGGCTGTTGTGGGTTCTTAGACCCTCTTAAAATCAAAATGGACAAACTTTAAGAGGGACAACATATTCAAATTAATGAAATAACTAATTATTAATTTAAGACCTTAACTTTGGGCTTTGACCATTTTGGCAAAAAGCCCCAAGTCTGACCTAATTAACACATTGCATAACTCCGTTAACACTGATGAGGTTCATGAAGAATAAATTAGGAAAGTATTAGACTGAATTATTATATCTCCTATAGTGATTTAGTTTCTTTGCTGCTAAAAAAAAAATAACCAGTCCATATTTATGATGTTGTAATAGTATCAAACCCCACTCCACCCCACTCCATACATCAAGAAAAATTTCTAATAGCCCTCTCCCTTGCCCCAAATGTTCAAACTTGTAACACTGACAGAATATGAAACCAGTTTGCTTTAGAATTTGAATATGATAACAATGAAAGGAAGACATTTCTTAAGAGTACCCCATCACCAAACACTGTTTAGGGAAAAAAAATACTGTATATCCCATAGTTTTTTGTAGGAGCGTTTGGTTATAAAGACGGATGTAGTTCTGTTCATGAAAGCTTTTCCTGTATTCTTACTCACTTTCAAACATTTCAGAATGCTTATTGTGCATTAGAAGTGTGTCAATATCCACAGCAACATATGCCTCATAAGCCATCTACAATATATGTTATAGTCCAGTGGTGGATTAAATGTCTTCCAAATGCAGAACATGAAATTGATGCTTTATCAATAACTAGAGTTCAAAATAGATAACATTTTTGGAGATAATTTAAGTTTAATTAATTTTACCTTTGATAAGAGAAGTAGTGAATTATTTAATTTAATGGCCACTATTTATATTATCCTGCCATTTTTACCATAAATTTCTAAATGATTAGCTGGTGCAAAGATCACCATTGAGGAAGGTCCATTACAGAGGTAACTAAAGAGTCGTAAATATATTCCTGACATGCAATTTCCATGAATTACAAAGACTTCGGTCTCATTTAATGAAGAACTGAATAACAGTTCAACCTTTTGCCAAATAGTTTTCATTCCAATTCCTTGTATGAGCTTAACAGATAAATAATAATTAATTTTCTTTTCTGACAGTTAAAAGCAATTGTTACCAATCAGATATGTATAATAAAATTTACCATCAAGTGGTAAATGAACTTCTTGAAGCTTTTAATTTTATTTATGGGAGAGAAAATGATTATCAGGTGAAGTTAAGTAGTTACTGCATCATTAAGCTGTCACATAAAATTTTAAAATTGTCTTTCAGTGTCTAATAAGGAGATAATATTAAATGTTTACTGAATTAGCATAAAATAAAGAAAACACTCAAAACTATATCCTTTAATCACTGAAATGTGCTTCAGCAGCACAGAGATAAAGAGGGGGAAAGGGAAGTCTCTGTCAGTCTTTCACCACCTGTTTGGGAAAGAATAAATACGGAGTAATCAAAAATAACACACCATAATCATGTAGAAGACTCAAGAGGAGAATGCTAACACACAAAAAGTCACCAAAACATACAACTTATTCAGGCAAAACAAAAAGTGGTTACTCTGAGGAAAAGAGACTACCATGTGCTAAGTATTTTTATCTGGTTATATAATACAGTATTTGCAGCTTAGCCTTAGTAGTTGAAATCTCAGTCTGTACTGAATTGAAAAGGCAATGCAAGGAAGCAGTACACCTCAGGATATGCTTACTAGCTCTCTGGAAAAGGGTTGAAATTTAAAACAGAAATGGTTTTACAAACCATTTCTATTGAAATTTTCTACTTGTGTTACTAATTCCTTCTCTTTCTTATATCAGTTAAATTATTTAGGATGTGAACAAACAAACAAATTATAGCATGTTAGAAGCTCGTGGACACTACTGTGTGTCAGCTGCTCTGTTTATGTGCCCACTCTACCCCACAGTAACTGAAAGCTAAACATGGGCCCCTCAGTGAAATGGAACTAATCTACTGTGGTTTATCTTTCACTTCCTACGGGGTAAGCGTATGGACCCAAGCAGTTACCACAAAGCAGTTGAGACACTGATAGTTCATGCTCAGTGTTCTGTTGCAGTTCTTCATATGTTTGTTTGACAGTACCCAAACACAGTTCAGTTGAGGCTCTGAAATTCAAAGCAAAAGAAGGTTGAAGTATGTATTCAGGTTTTGTATGATACTCCTGATTTTTCCCCTTTCCTTATCTGGATATTAGAATAAAGCCTTTTTCTCATATTAGTGTCTAAATATGATTTTGAATATTTTTTCCATTGGAATTTTCTACAAATTAAAGATTGTTTTTGGTTTGTATCCATTCCACACACAGATTTTTGGGGAAAATCTCTGAAAGTATCATTCTGGGTATCATGCAACTACATTGGTGTGTACACTACTGTGTCACTACACTGGTACATGGAAAAAAAGCAGCATATGGCTCAAGTCTCCATTGCACCGACAAATGAGGGATGGCAGGGACCCAGACTACTAGCATATGTTCTTTAATGGCACGATGGGATCTGATTCCCATTCCCAACAACCATTCCTCCTGCCACACCACATGTGAATGGCAAGGAGGCGTGATGGTTGGGATCAGATCCCAGTTGCACCATTACTGCTTGCCAGCACAGGGGGAGCCTGGGATCATAATCATGGCCTCCCCCTGTACCAGGAAGTTGGAACAGGATTGCCTGCAAATACAACCAAGACAGCAATGAGCTGATTGTCAGGTAGCCCCTGGGGACACTATCAGGGATGTGAACTGGCTCCAGAGTGGTCTGAGGACAGGTTGACAATAGCTGATAATTGGAGCCAGAGCCAACCATCAACTGATTGTCAGCCCACCTCCAGAGACTGCAATGGGGCCAGTTAGTATAGTGTAAGGGCTGAAAAATGGATAATCAGCTCTTTGTTGGGCCTGAGACAGCTCCAAATCTAGTTCAAGGCTGTGGCTGTCTCAGCCAACCCAACAAATACACTGTACCCCACAGGTCTGGATGGGCTGCTAGGTGCAGGGGATCAGGGTGGGATGGGAGCTGAAAAGCTCATCCGCCGCTGGGGATCTTAAACCTCACCAGGAGCCTCTGGTCCCCTGCGCCCATTGGACACAGTATTTAAAATCCCCAGCAGGGGAAACACCGCAGCAGTGCTCTTTAAAGCTCTCCATGAGCGAAGACTAGAGTTGCCAACTGTCTATAAATTTACAGGCAGCCCATAAAAAAAAAATGCTAAAAAGCCAGTCTGTAAATAAGAAATCATGAAAATTGATCTGTCCTTAAAAAAAACAACTAAGCAACCAGGAGATTGTTTGAAGATTCTTGATTGGAAAGAAACTAGAGGCAAGCATTGTATTGAAGGACAAAGAGAGCAGAGCAGCATCACCTGGTGGCTGAGCACGAGCACAGCACCTTGTAAGGAACATTCTTAGGGCTTTATAGCCCACTGCAGCCTCTGTTGATTCCTTGTTCTCTTCCCCGCATCCCCCGACTATGTGCTGCTGCTGCATACTGTCATCTGCCTGTAACACTGTTGGGTCCAAGGTAGGCAGTCAGTAGTCTTTCCTTGGGTGTCTATGCTAGGATGGGGGAGGGGGGGAAGCAGGACTGGCAGGGGTGAGGCTGGGGAGTGAGGTGGGTTGGAGGTGGAGCATGGTGTGGAGTGCAGTCAGTGGCATTATGGGGGGGGGTGCATAAGGAACCCTTGAGGTGGAGCCAGCATGGTATAAAACCACTGCTGCATTTGAGCAGGGTTGGCAATCCAAGGAATTTTTTTTATTAGTAATTTGCAGACTTTTACTGACATCCACATTTTTTTTAATGGTTGGTATTTAAATCCTTGATTTTGAACCTAGCTCTTTCCCAGGGTCTGGTAGAAGGGTTACATTCACATTATGTAAAGCATAAGTCAGTAAAAAGATATATCAGTAAAAAAAAAGTTTGTCAGTAAAAAGTTTGCAGATTGCTAATTAAAAAAAAAATGTTTTGGCTGGGCAACCCTGGCCAGAACTCATGGTGCAGGACCTAGGGTGTGGGGTATGGTGAGCTGGGAGGTCCCAGGTCTCCAGCTGCCTATATCCCACACCATGAAGCAGCTCCCTATTTGCCATTTCCACAGATGCCTTGGAAACTTAAGTGATCCTGTAGCTAGGGCTTGTAGCTGCATGCCCCCTTTGAACGGGTCCAGGGTTCAGTGAGTTTATGGTCAGGGAGATGCTCCCTGAATGTTGGGCTCATGAAACCCTCCTGCTGTCTGCCTCTGGAATTAGACTGGCGTGCCAGGACCAGGACCTGATGCTGCCTCTAGCCCAATTCCACTGTTTGGGTAGGGGACAACTGTATTCCAGACCTTGGGACTGCTTGATGCCAAATCCATACACTCAGCTGAGCACTGGCATCTCTCATGGTTCAGCATCGACATGCCATATGTTTAGTTTAAGGTGTAATACAAATGAGCCACAATGATGTTATATGTGGAATATCTTTGTGGCTTATTTGCTATATTATCATGGCATAAATTGTGACCAGCTTACTATTTATGGTGCTGTTAACAAGTTAACCACATCTTAAATTTAATGTGTGCCAGGGCCCTCAGCTACCAAATCTTCCTGTAATGTCTGGCAAAATGACCAACTCTATTCCCAACTACCTGTACTAATTCACAATATATATTACTTAAATTAAACTAATCCCCCCCACAGATGTCACATATGGAATGCTACTGGTTCTATAGGTAATCCATTTAAGCGAAGTTAGAAAAGTTAAATTGACTTTTTCAGATTTCCAAGATTTGGCCTGACAGCATTTTTTGACAAAGATTTGAGTTGGTGTTTAACTTGTACCAACTGGTTTGTCCATCGTTAGCTATGATCCACTATTAATTATTCTTCTGTTACCTTTCTCTAACAAAATGCTTTGTTTTCTGTCAAACAACTTATGAGAGCTCAGAGTGGTGCTTTTGCTAGTATTATACCAGCAAAATAACTGTCACAAAATTTAGACAGTTCCCATAAAAATCCACAATTCTGGCTGATTAATCTCTAACCTTAGGAATTTTATAACACGTGGAAAAAGGTATGTTGTCAAAATATAGTTTCTTAATGCTGTGTGATGTAAATTATTTGCTTGAACTGACAACTTGTTACCAAAAATATTAACCTATGTCAAGCACTAGGTATATATGTGAATCAAGATAAAACTCTTGAAAATCATAACAGCACTGAAAAAAACCAAATAGAAGATTTCTATATATCCAATAAGGAAACTGGGTATAATATCTATTCAAATAGTTTTAAAAGCATGTGTCAATTGGTATTCATAAGGAGGATGGTGGTGTTTTCAATGTGTTTATTTCTAACAGTGTTTGTGTGCTGAGCAAAGATAATGTAAATGAAGAAAATTAAATTCAAGGGCTGTTCTGATTTAACTTTGGGTAATCTGGCATGATCTGAATGTAGATCTTTGTTTTTAGTTATCCCTAAATCATGTATCCTAGCTATTACATGTGGTCTGCATGGTTTTGTTCAGACCACAGTTTTGTATATTAAGTGGCTATTGATAAAATAAAACATATTTCTACAACCACTGATTATGTTAGCTTTTCAAGAAACTGAACCTTGAGTGACCTCTCAAAAAGAATTCTCAAGTTGTTAATTTATGTAAATATTTTCAAGTTAAAGTCTTGCCAGATTTGAGCCAAAGCACCCTGAATGGTAATTATGCCATTTTAGAAAAATATTTTTATTGAAAGAGCAATTTCTTTTACATAATTTTGTTAGTTATAGTAATGAGTGTTCAAATACTTCTACATATTTCTGCAGACAGACATAAATCATGCTAAGACATTTCAATACAAAGAAAGAAAGAGGAGGATTAGAATTGGAATTTTTATAGCTTTTGGATAATTTCTTGGGTAACCAGAAAAGTTGTAACTCAGAATTGGCAAATATCTGTTTTTTGGCTGGAGACCAGTATTGGATGCTGTACTCTTTTTCTTTTCTTTCTTTCTTTTTTTTGGTGGTCAAACTATAATTTGTTCTGGAAACGTATCCTTTTTTTAGAACTACAGCTTTCATTTTTTACTCTAGTTATACTATATTGCTTTCTGTCTTCCAACAATGCACCCTTATAACATTTCAGTTCAATACCAAACCTCAGCTCTGTGGACAGATAACTGGAAGCCTGCAGCTGATAGAGCAGAGGAAGAATATTAGCAGTCACACACAGTATGGACATTAAATAAATCAAGGGCATGATTTTCTAGAAGGCAAATAGCAAGAAAATAAGAAGGAAGTGAAATATGGGAGATCCAGTCCTGGTGGGACCTCAAAATCTTTCCTTCTCAGGTTGGATGGATAGATACTACTTTAATCACCTTTTTATAGATGCTTAAAATGTTGTTACAGAAGCAAGTAAACTACACATGTGACTACAATATAAAACGGAGGAGATTTAGGAATAAAATGCACATTCAGGTATGAAGTAGTCAGAAACTCTTGGCTTCAGCTCAGACTACCAAATGTCATGTCAGTTTCCTTTGATTTAGTAGTCATGACACTCTTTCTTTGATAATCTCTCTTGTTGTGTCACAGGAATTGTAGATAATCTATTTAAAAGAGAAACAAATCTGAATGATTTAAGGTGAGGATCTGTTGATTCTTCTAATGTGTCACAGAGTTATGGAAGAAAGAATATAAAAGTAATCTTATTTACCAGCCAGTACTAATTCATAAAACATCAGTACCTCTTGAGTATATGAATGAGTTTATTCTTTTTTAATAGAAAACAGGATTGTATAATTTTATTTTAAACACAAGGTTTTGTTTGTCTTAAATTGACTGGCATGTCCTCTTTATGTAGCTTCCAGGAGAAAGTCAGTTCTTTATGTGCAGTCTGATAATTACTACTTAATATTCCAAAGAAATCAGTGTGTGTGTGCATGTATAATGGGTCAGGTGAAGTTAGAGCCTTTCTTACCCTGTAGGATCTTCAAATGCTACATCAGGACTGGGGAAATGAAGTATTAAGTAAAATTTGCTAAATACAGAATTTAGTAGTTCCTCGGTTTGCCTTAAATTTTGCTTGGGATACTATGTCATTGTATGTAAATTATTACTCTGTTTTGTCTTTGATAAAGAAATGAGAGAACAGTTGAGGATCATAGCTGTAATTTAGTCCTACTAAGCAGAAAGCCCAGTATTGATCTCTGGGGAAACTGCTCAGGACAGATGCTGGGGCAGAACTTAAGATCAGAAGGTAAGAGTGGTACAGGGCCCTCCCCACAGATACAGTCTCAGGAGCTAGACGCAGACATTCAAAAAGCCTGAGCCTGGATTGATTTAATCTTTGCAGGTAAGTCTAACCTGGCTTGTAACTGGACACACATTCTCTGTGGACTGAGGAAATTCAGGCATATGCCTGCAGTGGCTTAGGCTAGTAGCAGGGGGGCACTAGAGCAGCCCTCCCTTCCCTTCTCCAGGGAGCTGAGCTGAGGAGGGCATGGCCAGGCCCCGCAGGACCTCTGATTAGGGATGTCTGCCTGCACCATCCCAAGCTTTTCCCTGCTGCCTACTCAAGGGATGGGAGTGTTGACAGACACCATGCCCCCTGCTAGCACTCTGAGGCAAGGAGGGGTGTGCAGTGCATGCATCTGTTGATGATATGGAACTTTTCAGTCTCCCTCTCGCTGTTTCTTTATACAGTCTGCAGCAAACTGCCAGGTGAACAAGCCAGCAGGGGGATGATAACAGTGGTTATCACCTCATCAGCAAATCAGTAGGCTCTCTCCATTAGTTCAAACTCTTCCTAAACAGTTTACCAGGGATTAGCTCCAAAAAGCCCTAAGCTGTCTCTGTTCTGTCTGCCTATCCCAGTGAAATTGGAGATACACACACACACCTCTCAGTATTAGCTAGCATACCATATGCCTAGGGTTTGTGGGGCTGGGGTCTGTGCTGTGGGAGAAGGGGGAGACGGGGATAGGACTGAGGGAAGCCAGGTAGACTCTGCTGTGTCTTCAGTCTCTGCTGGAGCTCCAGTCAGGGAGCAGAGGGATGTGGCTAGCTCTGCTGTGGAGCAGAGAGATCCGCCTAGCTCAGAGAGCATGCTGGGATGCTGGGGGAGTCTGGTTTACCTTCTGCAACGGGTCTGGGACAGACATTGCATAAACCAGTTTGACCCAAATCGGTTAAGTCTAATACTAGATTCAACCAGATTTATGTCAAACTGGTTTCAGCCATTTTCAGACAGCTTTATGTGCATTGAACATCTGTTCTGTTACAGGTTTAAACCAGTTTCTGATCACTTAAACCAGTTTATGTGTAATGTCTGTCCCTAGCTACAGTGTCCCTGAGCTTTGTTGGCTAGAACCCAGATTACTTCCAAATTACATTAACCTCCTCATAACAGAAAAATCTATGAAAAGAGAGAATTTAGCAGACTTATTCGCTGAAAGAATTTTATGGCCCTGGGATTTTGATAGACAGGCAAAACAATTCTGTTCTTCACTAGTACTTTTGAGTAAATAGCTTTCCATGCATTACTCAAAACAATGAGCTATTCAATTTTAGAAACCAAGTCTGTTTATTGTCATGCTAATTTCAGTTATTTTATGATTTCACTAGCATGCATCTCAAACATTTTAGAACCTGACCTTTCCTTTTAATGCAAATTATTAAGTTCATAATAATGATAATGTTCTCGGAGAAATTTAAGATTTCTTGTATCTTTGCTCCTTCAAAACCACTTACTTTAAGCACCTTTTGTTTGAATTAATAATTGCTTCTTATAGTGAAGATACCTTTTCCTAGTCTTCCTTCCGTCATCTTAAAATCAGCTCAAGGGAATCATGTTAATAAGAAGTAACTGGAATGAATGGTTAGGGGAATTTGTTTTCCATTAGGACACGCAGGATATCCACTGAGAATAAAACCAAGACAAAATCTTTTGCTGGATAGTGGATAGGAGCCCAATTCAATTGTGGAGTCAGTACGAATATTACCATGTAACTGCTGATCCTCCCAAACATGGAATGACAGAGATGGTTGCAAATGCAGTGAAATCAATGCTATTTTACTGAACAGGGAGCACTAGTGAGGGGGTTAATACTTAGTGCACAATCCTGAAAAGGCCTCTATCCATGGCTTCCATGACATGCACCATTCTCCAGAGCACATGAAACCTTGAATCAAAATTCACATGTGCAGTCTGCATAATGCTTGTATATTCAGCATGAGAGTTGAAGCAAGAGTGGCCATAGAGAAGATGTGTGGGTCCTTTGCACCATTCCTTGAGTAAGTTGGATTTTATTTCACCCATCATGGACTATTTGCTTGGGCTTTAAGTGCAGGTTTTGCATTAGGCCTTATGCATGTTCCTTTTGTTCATTCAGCAAATTTATTTTATGTGGTTTTATATTTGTATTGATGTTCATATGTGAATTATTAAAACAAGAGATCAGGAAAGCAGAGGATTGTGAACTTTAAGCACGCAACCTGAATAGGTGGCTGCAGGGTGTCTCGTTATTCAAGGAAGAACATTTGGAAAATGGCACCTCAGACAGCCACAGTCTGTCTTGTGCTGTTCCCTTCTCCCATAATTGTCCAGTTTGCATCAGGCATTAGACTGAGGAAGAACATACCACCCAGTAACCTGACTTTGTTCTATGCAGAGGCTGCAAAGCCATGGTCCCAACTCTTCCTGACTCTTACCACCTTCATTGCCACCTAAAAAGTGCCCCTATTTTCAGTACTGCACAGGGCTCAGGATCTAATGACTTCATTTTATAGGTGAGCTTGGTTCACGTTCTCTCCTTATCTAAGAAAAAACTAGTAACCATAGCAGTGTCCTTGGAAAATCTATTACTGTTTTTGCACACTCAAGCACAACAGCAGATTTTTCAAGATAAATGGTGAAATGTGTCAGCCTACTTCAGATTAAAATTGATTCTATTGTATCAAGACCTACAGAAAGAAATGTGTTAAAGGACTGTTTTACCTGAAGAGCTATTATCTGCCACATAAGGTATATGGCATACACTGCTACACATTCCTGGTGCTCTATAAAACAATTTAAAATCTAGGTTATACACTGATTTGTTGACCTCCAAAGCAAAGCTAGCTGCTTTTGGGTGCAATATATTTCTTTGTAAGTTGTTGGTAATCATGTATTGTAATTGATGGGTTTTTCTCAGCATTAAGGAGCATTGGAAATGATAGTACATTCTGAAGTTGGGTCCTGAGGGTATGGATGATATTTAACTTCGTTCTTACGAGCTACCACTTTTATTTGTCCATAGAACAATTTTTCAAGTAGTGGTATCATTAGCATTATCCTTGGTGAACCTGCAGGAAGGCAAAGTCAGTGTTTGAAAGCAATCAGTCACTACCCCATTTTGAGTAATTACTTCTGTCACACAATGTTATGTTACTCCCAGATGTCTGAATAATGTGGGTAGAGAAAATAAACTTGCAAGTGGAATGTCAACTGTATATATTCTGCTACATTCAAACTGAAGTGTGAGCATTTGAAATTGGAGTGGCAAAGAAAGTATTTCTTAATATTTAAGAATAAATTACTTTTGTAGTTGTACACGCAACAGGAGGGAAGGAGCCTAATTACATTTCAGTCCTTGAAAGGGCAACTTTTTAGTGGTTATTCCATGTGTAAGAGTTGCACACTCTTAATTTCATTTAAGTAAACAATCCTGATATTTTTCCTGCACTTTTCACCAGATTGAGATAAACACAGTAGGCTACAGATGATGGACATCTTCCTCACTGGGTTAATCAATAGAGAAAATCATTTGCAAAACAAAATGGTAATTATGTGGAGGTGGAATATGGAAAGGAAATCTATTAGCAGGGAAACTGTTTGAAGATTAAACTCCTAGATTTGATACTCATGAATAAATTATCAAAGGTTGTATCAATTGACTAGACTTTGGAAAAAGTTTGACAACACTGTCATGCCTCCTTCTTTGGCTGGCTGGAATACATGTTCTTTATATGTACAAAAAAGGTTTCTTCTTAAACTGAAATAATTTAATTTAGAAACACTTTGGTTTCCTCCAAGAGTGATGTTTTAGTTTTAGTGCTTTACATCTTTGGAAGTATTGCTGTAAGAACTCACTTCATTCCATTTTATCAGATTTGTGGTTTAGCCTTTTGCATATTGCATATAAAGCTTTTCTCAAATCATGTTTCTTCCAGAAGGTGATATCTGGGTACTGTATAGTGACAATTATTTGATTTGTTTCACTCATAAGGCCACTGATCTTTTTTTTCTGAAATACCTGAACTCTAAGAATTGTTACTAAGGCATTATGAATTGTATATTACTAGATGCTTAAAAATGAATTTGAGCTTTTGTGAACAATAATCGGTGATGCACTTGGAGGATTTGCGTAAAATTCCAGTCCCTTATTGACAGGGCACCTCTTCAGGCTTTGCTTTGCATGCAGTTGTGTAGAAGGAAACAAGCAAGCTAGCCAGGGGCTACAGTTGTGGATAATAGAAGTGACTGTATTTCATTGTACTTACCTGTCGCTTTGATTCTCAGCCATACTTTTTGTCCCCATGTTGGAAAACAGCCACAGAGCTTGATTGTGTGGTGGGCAGCAGCTTTTGTATCACCTTGCAAAAGCTCTCTATTTCTCTGGACCTCTCTTGCAGAAATGGGGCAATTCTCCTGGGCTTGTAGTCTGTTTGACTTGACGTATACTCTAAGGAAAGAGTCTCTCATTCAACACTTAAGGATAAAACAAATTCCAGTGTTCTCTAGTGAACTTTCTTTAGTGTACCCAGGAAAAGGAATTTGTAATTTGGCAGCAGACTCTGAAGTGTGCTAGTGAGGGAAAAAGAAGAGAGAAATAACTGCGGCTACTTATAGTGCTAATAGTCTCGGACATTCTCCTCTTTATAAGTGAAATATGTTACCTTGTGATTTTTCTTTAGAGTTCATTCACTACCACAGTAGTACTGTCTTATTAAATCAGTTGCACACTTAACTACTAGGCTGATTATCAGTGTTTTATTGCGTTAACGTATATAATTAATGGCCTGAACACCATATGCAATGTGTTGAGCAGTAATGAAAATGAGCAGGATCCTTTTCCAGACCAGCATAATGGAGCGCTGGCAGGATTTTCTGCTTACCACTGAACAGTAATGTGCTCTTCTTCATAAGTCCATTTCTTAAGTCAAAGGTGGTAAAATTGTCACCTTGAAAGGATAGGAGGCACATACAGTACAGAAAGTTCTGCAGGCCTTATGTTGGGAAAAGTATACCACTGAAAACAGTAGGAATTCTGCTGGGATTAGCACTGCAGGTTTGAATGTAGCGAGAAGCTGGGGTTGAAGGACATAAAGCCATGATGAGAGACTCTGACTTGTACATCTGTACAGCGGTATGCAGCATGCCGAAAAGACACAGGCCAAGAAGAAAAAACAACTTCATAATTTTATTGGAGCTGATGGCACTGAGCAAAGCCCAAGAAGCTCTCAGCACCTTACACGGTCAGACTCATATAGCCTCTGCTTGTGCCAGTGTTTGTCTTAACTTCCTTAGTGATGCTGAGGGAGACAAAGTAGAGCAAAGGGCCTCCAGATCTGAAATAAACATCCTGTGCATGACAGATGAGCAGAGCTTCTGCTGTTTCCATTTAGATGAGAAGGCTCTCTTGCACCTGTGCAAACTATTAGCTGGGGAGGTGGAGAGTAACTAGTGCACTGGGTCAGCAAGTGGCAGCTGATCGTGCTGGCATTAGTCAAGCAGCAATGTCTGGATGCCTCACAGCACTTTTGTCTTCCATCACGCTTCGTTTTTGAGCTACAAGTTCAAGTTCTTTTCACTGCAGCAATAAATTTAAAGGGAAGGAAGGTTTTGTGTAATCCTTGGGGCCATATTTGCTCCATGCATGTGCTTCTCTTGTAGTGAAAGAGTTTATAGAAATTAGGAATAATACCACAGCATGAATCACTAACACCACTGCTGAGTGGCTGGGATCCAACCATGATTCTTACATTTCTTGATTGTCACGGCTCTGTCAACTACTAGGGACATTTTGTCCAAGCACTGGGTGGTTGATAGGCAAGTCCATATTTAGCCTTCAGCATTACTCACACCCTAATGCTGTCAATGGTGAAACTGTATAGCCTGGATTCAAAACAGACTATAGGTGACAGCAGGTGTTCCATTACTCACTGTCTGATGATCCTTTTCTTGCCTCCTCCCCCTGCTGTACAACACAATGCAACATACTGTGCTACTAGACCTGTTATTGAATCTGTTTGTGGCATTCAGATAATACTCTGGAGATGCCTGAGAAATTCTTGTGAGGCTTTTAAACTAGCTCCTTAAAAGGTGTGTGAGGTGATGGTGATTTTCTATATAATCTGCTTTGGGAGAACAGAATCTCTGAGAAGAGCATAGCAGAAGATGAAGAACTTGTCATTCTCTGCTTTTATGGTGCTTTGCCCAAGGATCTTGAAGTGCTTTGCAAAAATTAATTCATGGATCCACCTCAAGTTGGGGCATATTATGTAGCTGTTTTTTTCCCCCTTCAAAGGTGACATGATCCCTGGGGCACAGCATGGGGAATGAACTCTGGGTATGTCTCAATCCCTGGATAGCCTCTGCTCAATAGGGGCCAGATTGAGCATTTTATGCAAAGCTCTGTACTGATGCTTTCAGGTGACTTTCTTCCCTATGGATGTGTTCTTGTGAGGAGGGTCTGCATTTATGAATTGCCTTTACATGGGTTTTGCAAGACAGTGGGAGAGTCTCCTTGAATGCTTATCCTCTACTATGTGTCTGTTTCTAGGCAATTTGCAAGGACTAAACAAGGGGCAATCAATATAATTGATTTTCAGTGAGTTTTGATGGTCTTGTGCCCATGTCTGTGTTCCTCCTGTCATGTTATGCCCCAAGTTTCCACACAGTTTTAATTTTATATCTTTGGTGCATGTGTAGGGAACTAGTATTCAGTGGAGACTTAAATGTAATTTAAATATTGTTAAAAGTGCAGAGCACATTAAATGTATTTTGAATGTTGCCCCCTCCCCCCAATGCCTCCACCTCTATTTTTCTGGAGAATTCCACATTGGCTGCTTTCCCCATAATTTATGAACCAGACAAGATACGGTATTATATACATCAACAAGATGCTCTAAATTCAAGGTTGCTTTTTTCTTGTATTGATCATAAATAAATCCTTGCAAAAGAGTTGTACAGACACAAGTTAAATAGGTAGTACTTTATTATGGTTAAGGTTTCCTATCAGATTCCTTGTATTTTACTAGTATGCAACTCACTGAGCAAGCTGTGACAAATGGCTTGGGCCACAGTGATGTTTTTTGATGACTGACATATCAGCAGGCTTAATCATGCTTTTCCTCAAAGATGAATAGAACTGGGGACTGTTGCTATGAACAGCAGCCTTGCCGAGCACCATGAGGTGCAAAAATCTATTACTGATATCAATAAGATGTGAAATCTTTGGCACAGCATGCAGAGTCAGGACTCTCACTTAGTGTCTTGGTAGACATAATATATCAGCCACCCCACATGCTACTGTTTCAGGCTTGTAGCAAAGGTTAGCGGCTCATATCCTAACTTTATTAACTACATTATACTGTACCACTCTTAAAGTTATCTGAGCACCTGTTTAGGATAAAGTGCAGGCAGGGTATATAATATAAATTACTATATAATGTTACCAATGAAAAAGGCTACAGGAGAATATTACAGGACTTTGAATTTGGCCCACGCTCTCATGCCATTCCAACATGCTTCTAAGAAGAAAATACTTTTGACTCCAGCAAGATAAGTTGCCCAGATATGAAATCCATCGCTTTAAACAAAGAGAGAGAAGCTGGCATAGCACTGTAATTGTACCAAGTTTGGCAGTATGCCAAACTGCAGATGGGATTTAGATACTAGGGTATAAAAATTTGGTCTGCAGTTTTGTGCATGACTTAGTACTGGTATCAGTACCCAATGAATATGGTTTACTAGAATAAAGTCTTTAGGCCCCCTGTTGTGTTAGTGAGTTAAAGCCAGTGATGTGAAAACAAAACACACCGTAGGCATCTGGGTTGGTAGATTTTATTGCATAGTTTCTAGAGCTTGTGGTGTAACTATATGCCTATCGTTAGGACTTTGTGATCAGTAACACTTAATAGCCTATTCCTATTTTTGGTATTAAAGTGTTTTGAGCTGAGAAATCTTGATCTTGAAACACTAAAAACTCTTATAATTATGTAGGAATGAAAAGGGTGATGGGTTTGTTTGAATACATTTCTCCTTGGGTTTTTTTGTTCGTTTGTTTGTCTTTGAAGGTTTGTATTTACAGCTACTAAATACCAATGTTTTATGATTTTATTTCTGAATCTAATGATGAAATAAAGTAACTACAAACCCAGTCCCACAAACTTTATTTTCAGCATGCAGGTTCTTTATTTCAGTTAACAGAAATACTCAGAGTGAGAGGCAACAGGAAGCATTTGCATGATGTGATAAATGATGACGATAAAATATTAGTAAGATAAGCATTGCAGATCTAAAATCATTAGAAATGTTGTGTAAAAGCTGCAGTAGACCTTGTACAGTCACAACCACTTTTTAAGATTGTATAACAGATATTGTTCCTTTTTATAGCATCAACAAATTTAACAGCCCTGAGTACAGAACACTGCTGTTATTCCCTTTTTATAGAATACTGCTGCTAATAGCACGAGGAGGATAGATTGGTGCACACAATCTTAAGGTTGGACAGAAAAGATTCGAAATTTGGCACACACACAACAGGTTTCTGAAGGAATTTTTCAGATGTGAACTTTCTTTTAGTCTATTTGGAGTTGAAGTTTGAAGTTATAAATCATTGAAAAAGTAATTTATCCTGCTGTTGGATTTTTGGCACCATCCTATGAGATCTCTATTTCTTATGAAATGAATACAGGTAAACAAATTACTGTCTTTACTTTTGTTAGAATTTTATTAATTTAGATTCAACTCAGTTAACACAGCTCATTCTTCCCTAGTATTTTATTTATTGTCACCTGAAATCTTCATTTCCCAGGTGGAGCGTTTCAATAGCAGATGTTGCTGGTAGGTGCTATAGGGCTTTGGGTCCTTCTTGGCTGGTGCCTTGTTCACCAGCAACGTCAGGGTGAGATCCAAATTCAGCACCACTTAGGTGGTTCAGTTGCTGCTCCTTCTTGCCTGCCATGTCTTTGAAGTTTTATTTTCCTCTTGGGAGGCAGTTCCCGGTAGGTGGCCGGAGGAGATTTCACCCCTGGGCTCCAACCTTCCCTTTCCCCCATCCTTACCACATCCACAGCCAGGGTGAACTCTGTTCTCCACAGGTCTTACTCCTGGATGATCCTGTCACCAGCCTTCAAGGGTCAGGGCTTTCTGGCTGTCAGTCCTCCAGAGGCCATCCTTCATCTTTGTATTGTGGTCTTGGCAACTAAACAAACCCCAGTCCATGGTTAACTGTAACTTAGGAATAAAACTGAACATAAAAGGTCAGTGTCTGTTGACGGGCCCTGGCATCTTGTCTCTCCGGCCCCTTGGACTTGATGAGGACTCCTCCACCCGTCTTTGCCTAGTAGGTGTCTGCTAGGGGCAGCCCGCCCTGTGCTGGTACTCTGCTGGCACTCTCAGGGAAGCCTCCCTTGGGCCCATGTTCCTTCTCCCCTTGGGCCCATCTGACCTGTGGCTGGGCTGTCTGGGTCCCACCAGCTGGTGTTGCTCATCCTTCCTGCACTAGGCTTCGTGGCTATCTGCATCTCTCTTCCTGCTGTGCTGCCTAGGGGGTGTTGGCTGTCCCTCGGTGCTGCTCCCCGCCACTGGGCTTGGACTCTCTGTTGGGGCCTTGGCTCTCCTTCCTGATGTCCCAGGGAGCCACTTCTCTCTGAAGGAGCTCCCCGGTGTCCCTCTGCTCCTGGGGCTTGATTTCTGTGGCTCACCTGCTGGAGTCTTTCTGCAGACACTCAGCTTCTCGCCCCTGTCCTCGGGGTGCACGCTCTCTAGGTCTTCAGCTGGAGTCTCCCTGCTGGTGTTCAGCTCTCCTTCCCACCATACTGCAGCTGAGTCTTCAGCTGCTTTTTGAGCAACCCACTCCACTCTGAGGCCGTGCCCCCTGCTCCCGCTGATTTGCAGGCTCAGGCAGCTCCGAAACTGCCAAGCCTGTTCTCCCTGCCCCGGAGTGTCTCCCCAGCTGCCACTCTTTTTTTGTCCCTGTGGTAAATATTGGGGCATGTTGGGAGGGGGCCTGGGGTGAGGTGGGGGGGCTTTTGTCTCCCCTCTCACAGTAGAATACTAAGCTAGGATTGAAAGAGACACTGGAATTCAGTCCTATGCCTCCTTCCCTCATGCACAAAATGTTTTATGCAAAGACAAAGCTACTTGTTGGTATGATAAGCAATTTTACAAAGACTTATTTTTATTTTTTGTCACGTTTTTCATGTAACAATAATGCACATAGCAATACTCTGTTATTGATTTGTTGAGCATTGAATTGTAAGATCTTGACAGCAAGTACCGTCTCTTCCTAGATATTTGTGTAGTGTATAGGAGAATAGGACTCTGATCCTGATTGGGCCATTTGCCACTACTGTAATATAAATAAGTAAGTATATGCTCATTAATGAGGAAAACAGGTTCATACTCAGTTCTTAAATTAGTGTAAATCAGACTTAAATGAAGAGGGTAGAATTATGTAGGGGCACTAGAACAGACATCTAGAAATGGTTTACAGTGGTTTAAAAAAAGAAAGCATCAGCAATATCATGCCCCATTGCTATTCTTGTTATATCCAGTCTAGACAAGCAGAGAAATCTTGAAACAAAAATCTTCTGTTTCTCAAGAAGTCATTGAGAGCTCATGGCCATTTTTCTCTTAGTAATTGGATGAAATAGTGTTTCATTAACTCAAAGGAAAAACATATTTAGAGACTCAAAATGTTATGTTCACTGACATTTGCATTACCATGAATTCTCTGAGAATTACCCCTGTATGACTGAGAGGAAACTTGGTACCAATGTTTATGTTTGTTGAGAGTTTTCTAAGCAGAATGATTTTAGATAGGAGTGTGTGAAACAGGCTGTATTTGATTCAGATTTGGCCTGAATCAGAGCACAGTGATTTGATTAATTGATTAGGATTACTGTCCCAATTCGATTCAGTCGAATTGGAATCTGAAGATTCGATGCTGATTTGGAGAATTAGCGATTTGGCCATAGACACAGCTTTAAATGTTTTTTCTACATACTATGAGGTACCAGGCACAGCTTGTGAACAGATGGTGGGGTAGATGGAGCATCCCACAGGAGCATGGGGGGGCCACTGCACACTTGGTGGTGGACCCTCTTTGCACCACCTGGCTCAGCAACTGATTGCAGGAGGACCCTGGGTGTCCTGCCAGTCCCAGGAGGCACCAGTCACTGAGTTGGGGGGCAGAAGGGGAGGAGGAGGAGTCCCCCACATGCTTTGCAGCAAACCCAGAAGTGGACCAGAAATGCTTCTGGTCCGCTTCCGGGTCCACCGCTGAGCATGCTGGGGACAGCCCCCCCCCCCCATTCCCATGGGACACCCTATCTGCCTCACCATCTCAGCATTCACAAGCCTCCTGGTACCTTCAGGTATGTAGAAAAAACATTTAAAACTGTGTCAGTGTCTGAATTGTCAAATCTTTCTGAATATCTCTGAATCAATTCAGAGGGTTCCGATTCAATTTAGTGAGATTAAAGGGTCTCCTGATTTGATTTGGATTCAGAGATTTGGCTGCTGAATCTCTGCCACATCAAATCAGCGAACGAAGCTTCACACAGCCCTAATATTAGAATTATTGAATATAACTCCATCTCTCTTTATTGGGTCAATAACATAATGAAATGCAGAAAGAAAAAACTGAAAAATCAAGGAAAGCCAGAAAGGTTTAGGGTTTTATCTTGAAGAAAATGTATTGTAAATGAGTAGATGTTGTGGAAAGTCTGGTGTCATTTGCCAGAATGTTTGCAACTCTGTATCTGTAAGCAAAGCTGGCCATTAGTCTTTAGTTATGTTTTCAGTGTATTCAAAAGTCACGAAGAACCTGAGGCAGTTTAATGACTGTTACACTCAACTACCAAAGTACTGCCCCAGTAGAGATGACAAAATATACTGCCATTATTTATTATAGTAAAGTCATTAGTTATCATAGTAAAGAGCTTTTAGAGATGCCATCCAAATGATATTTCACAGTTCATAGCTATGAGAGTATCTTTACTGAGAGAAATGGATCTTTTTCGTATCCTTAAAATATTTTCTACATAGCTTTTTCATATAGTATAGATCTTTCCACAGAAGTGATAGAAGCAAGGCTCTCTTGTTACTTTTATAATAGTAACTTGGTTTGGGTGCTTTTAGAGGCACAAAAGAATGTAGTGATGAGATTTACAGTGCATTTTGTGCAGATAACTTATGAGAATTCATAATTAAGTATGTTTGTCTCTCTTCCATAGGATAGATCCATTGTCTGAGAGAACTCTGCGCTTTAGTGAGCTGCATCCAATAAGGCTTTATACATTTTAAAGGAGTTTGGGAAATAGTTTAATTAATAGCCTGCTTCTCCTATTGAAGAAAATCTGTAGTAGCCAGGGACTTCCAGTTCATCAGAGCCTCACGATAGCAAACGCATGTAATGTGGCCAATGATAACAGTAAATTGCTTTCTACTTTCAGTGCATAAATACAGACATTCGGGGAGGTTGGATCACTTTAAAAATAGCCACCCTGTTTACCTTAGTTCATCCCTAGTTAGGTTGATCAAGGCGTAAACTGTACAGAAGCTCAGGAAGTTTAAATTGGACTAAAAATGGCCAGCCTGATCTAAATTAACTGTACCTCAGAGGTAGTCTAACTTAGGTCAGGTCCAGTGAGATCAACCTAACTGAACTTCTGCACGGTTCCCAGCACAGCCCCAAGGCTTGGAAAGCCCAGCCACTGGCCCCAGCCCTAGGGCTGTGCTTTTCCTACCCTTTTCTCCCCCAGAACTAGGTTGTTTTTAGCCCCTTTTCCCTGCCCCCAGATGTCCCTCCCCCCCACAATCAGCTCCCCCCAAGCCCACCTGAAAGCTGTTTGTTTCTGGTTTTACGCATGTTTGCCAGTGCCAGGAGCCAAGGAAGTAAGTCAGGGTGGAGGGAGTGGCTGGTGTGATTTGGGGGTGTTGGTTTGCTAGGGGAGTTGTTCATCTGGGGGTGGGGAGTCAGGAGGCTAAAAGTAGCCCTTGCTGCCTGGGGGGGATGGGGAGAGAGCCCTCTCCATGCCCCCAAACCCCCTTTCTGATTCTGCTAACTTCCCTGATCCCACCAAACTCTTCCAGATCCCACCAACTGCCCCTCCATAGACCTCACTAGTTCCCCCAATCCCTCCAAGCCCCTCTTTTAGCCTCCCTAATTCTGACTTACCTTAGGTTGGGTGGCTGTTTTTAACCTGATCTTCATATGGTTGGTCCCATCCAACTATAGATGTAGGGTTGGAGGGGACCTAAGTGGATCATCAAGTCCGACCCCCAGCCCTGGGTAGGAGAGAATACTGGGCTCATATGACCCTAGCTAGGTAATTGTCAAGCCTCCTCTTAAAGACACCCAAGGTAGAAGCCAGCACCACTTCCCTTGGAAGTTGGTTCCAGATCCTAGCCACCCTGACTGCGAAATAGGGTCTTCTAATGTCCAGCCTGAACCTACTCTCAAACAACTTATGGCCGTTATTTCTTGTTACTCCAGGAGGTGCAGGGTCTCTCCCATTCCCCACTGGTCCCTCCTGGTAAGTTTGTAGATGGTCACCAAGTCCCCTCTCAGCCTTCTCTTGTGAGGGCTGAACAGGTTCAGGTCCCATAGCCTCTCCTCATCTAATTTTCCCCTAACCTTCCTAAATGTCTGTATATACCTTACAGGTAGTGCAACAAATGGAAATAATAATCTGATTTGAAATAATTCCAGTGCAGTGAGCTGTTCTCCTAAAACAGGGGCAGGCAATTATTTCAGGTGGACAGCCAGGCTGTCGAGGGCCACATGGGTAGCCCCACACCTTGACAGGTGCCCCACCCCCTGGTTACCATCTTGGGACCAATGTCCCAAGGCCAGCACCGGTGAGGCCCAAAGCCGGGCACAGGCTGGTAGGGGTCTGTGGAGCCGGGCTGGGCTGCACCAGCAGAGAGAATGGGGAGCTACCCCGGCTCCATAGAGCCCCTACTGGCTAGAACCCCATGCTCCTGCCACCCTGCTCTGGGCCCTGGCAGCACTGGCCTCGGGACACTGGTGCAGGCCCCGTGTTCTCAATGTCCCCGCCCACTCACTCCCGGTGCCCCTCAGCCCTGTGGTACAGAGATCTTAATGACGTTCTATTAGGACAAGTGCAAAGTCACTTACTTAGGACAGAACAGTCCCATGCACCAATACAAGCTGGGGACTGACTGACTAAATAGCACCTTTGCAGAAAAAGACCTGGGGGTTACAGTAGACAATAAAGCTAAATAGGAGCCAACAGTGTGCCCTTGTTTCAGCATATTAGGCTGCATTGGTAGAAGTGTTGCCAGCAAATCAAGGGATTATCCTCCTCTATTCAGCACTGTGAGGCCACATCTGGAGTACTGTGTCCAGTTTTGGGCTCCCCACTACAGAAAGGATGTGGACAAATTGGAGAGAGTCTAGCAGAGGGCAACAAAAATGGTGAGGGGGCTGGGGGACATGACTTCTGAGGAGAAGCTGTGGGAGCTGGGCTTATTCAGTCTGGAGAAGAGAAGACTGAGAGGGGATTTAATAGCAGCTTTCAGTTACCTGAAGGGTAGTTCCAAAGGGGATGGAGCTAGACTGTTCTTAGTGGTGACAGATGACAGAACAAAGAGCAATGGTTTGAAGTTTCAGCAGGGGAAGTTTAGGTTAGATGTTAGGAAGAATTTTCTTACTAGGAGGGAGCAGGTTACCCAGAGAGGTTGTGGACTCTCCATCCTTGGAGGTTTTAAGACCCAACTAGACAAAGCCTTGCCTGGGATGATCTAGTTGGGTTTGGTCCTCATTTGAGCAGCGGGAGTTGGACTAGATAATTTTCTGAGGTCCCTTCCAACCCTAATTTTTTATGATTCTATGAGCAGGAAAGAAAATTTCTTGCCAAGATCATCCAGCAGGCTAGTGACAGCCAGGGCTAGTACCTGGATTTTCTGAGTCCCAAACAATAAAAACATGAAAATATTGACCTGTTTTGTATTTACATTTATTTTATTTTATTTTATTTTATTTTATCTAAGGATTGCCTTAAAGACAGAAAAAATGCTAACATGTTTGTGAATGCATGACTTTATTTTAAGTGTATGAGCATGCTGGGATGACCACTTCCATACATTTTTTTTAAAAATTATTGAATCCATACCATTCTGTTGTAGCAACATAGGTTAGTTTCTAAAATACTCTGAAGAAAACAATCAGAACCATTATAATAAAATAATAGTAGAGTAATAGTAGAACGAGGCCTTCCTCTACGCATGCAGATAAAGGCGCATAAACCACACATTAGATCCCATTGCACCTTATTGCCTGATCCCAGGCTCCCACTGTACCAGCAAGACACAAGCTCCTGCAGCTGGGAGTCCCTCAGTTGAGGGGCTCCCAACTTTGGGTACATCCCATGCACCCCCAGGGTTGAGGGACTGCAGCAGCCATGATCCCTAGAGCCTGGAGGTTTCCATTCCCCCAGGGGTTTCATGCACCTAGGGATTGCAGCAGCTGTGATCCACAGGGCCCAGGGGTTCACACATCCCTAAGCCCTAGGGATTACAGATGCCTCCTTCCCCAGGACCCAGGGGTTTCATGCTGGGTACCCCTGAGACCTAGGGACTGGGACTGCTTTGATACCCAGGGCTTGGGGGTTTCATGCTCCCCTTAGCCATAGGGATCATGGGAACTGCTGTCCCCAGGGCCCAAGGGTTTCATGCTGGGCATGGTGCACCTCTGCGGTCAAGAGCCCTGTCTACTTACAGGATTTCTAGCCACAGAGGAGACCCTGCTACACATGCAACTTAAACCTTGATATCAACCAGCTATAAAGCTAGTGCACATTTTTGAGGTATAACTTTATAGCTGGTTGCAGCTTTTTATCATGTGATATGAACTGTGCATGTATAGCTGGTCTGAAGGTAATTTCACAATTAACTACTACGTTGTGCATTACCTGTAACATATAGAGGGGGCCTTAGTGTCCGTTCCACAGGTGACAGCGTACTGATATTTGATCATTAATTATGGTTCAAGAAATTAACAGTACAGACACTAAGGACCATGATGAAGAAGTTGTGAAGGAAGAAATTTAGACTTTTTCCATCAGCAGTGATATTTTCTGAAACAACAAGACCAAAAAGACAGAAAATTTCCCTCCATCCTCCCTTTCCCCACTAAATAATTCTCTAATGGTTGATACCTATATGACTGGCTGACTATTTATCAAAGTGCTCTTTAAATGATAAGTTTCAGTTAACACTGCAAAAGCATTGGAGTGTATAAACTGCCCTTGTCAAGGTTATAAATGACCATCTTATATTTACAGTTTTTTGTCTTCCCATCTAGTCTCATCCTAAAGTATTTGATTGTAGAACAGTTTTCGACACCATTGATTCTGATATGCTTCTCAAAACACGAGAGATTTTTGCCTTTATGTCTGGTTTTGTTTTAAAGTGATTTCAATCATATATGCCTGACAGCTCAACCATATATATATAAATAGATGAGCAATTGTTCTGCATGGTTATTAATAGTAGTATTGCACAGACTTCTAATCTTGGTGTGTCACTGTTTTATATCTATGTATTACTTTAATGTTAGATTATTCATAGGTACCATGCTGAATTTCAGTTTTCTGCTGACAGTATATAAGTCTATTAACCAGTTTGATTAAATTGAATCATGAAGTTGTTTTTCTGGCAGTGAGGCAGATATTATTCATTAATGAATGCTGTTATTTTCCAGTTATGTTCAAGTAAAATAATGGTGTTAATAGTGGCTCTTAACATCAGATCAAGTAAATACATTTAACAGATGTAGAATGAATACAAGTACAACAGTGATTGTATGTTTTTTAAACTGCTACCCTATTCGATAGTAAAAGCACTAAATTTGGTAATAACACAGGTGACATTTGGTGTCATTATCTCTCTGTCATAATCATGATACATTTTTCATCCTAGTTTCTAGTGCTGAATATAGTAATTTAGATTTGTATAGGATTATGCATGGATTCTGTTTGTTGTTTCTTCCAGGTTTCCTTGCATGTATGTGTATTTGTGACTGCATGTGTATGTGTACATGTGCATGTGAGAGAGAAAAAGAGAGAGAATCAATCAACTATGTAGACTTATATTAACATATTCTTGTTGTTGACACTCATGGAAAGGCCTTATCAAACAGGTGGTTTCAGCATCCTCTGAAATTGCATAGTTTTTGACCAATTACTCTAGTATCATTTAATTAGGGTTGGTATTATTCTGGATTCAGAAGTGACATTTTGACCCTCATGTTCATCAGATGACTATGACCTTGTGTTGTCTTCTGAGGAATATTGCCAGCCTTTAGCAAGCTTGTTTGTCACTGATACTAATAAACTTGTCTATGCCCTCATTTCATCCAAGCTAGATTATTCTAATACCCTATTGGCTGGCTTGCCAAGTAGGTTGATAAGTAAACTCTAACTTGTTCCAGGGCATATGCATTTATATAACAGATTTTGATATCTTTGCAATAGTTGCCTGCTAAAAAAGCTGCTAGTATTTAAGATCTGAATGAACAAGTCCTTCAGAAACAGAATTCTGAGACTTTCCAACAGGAGCATGATCTCTGCTAAGGTTATGTTGCAGCACTAGTAGGAGAGCGATTTCTTAACCTTAATTTAGCCATCTGACTTTCTGACCCAGTGTCAAACTGCTGTTTTTTATGCTTTGTTTAAGATTTGAAAAGAGAACTTTTTCTATTAGTGCTTAACATGAACAGTTGTTATGAGTGTGACTTTCTGTTGTACTGCAAGGAGAATTCAACACTTGAACTTTGTCACTTCATTATTAATCTAACTGCCTGTAAATTCACTTCCAGTAGATTTCACTGCACTGCCACCTAAATTTGTTGGCTCTGGAGAACACTTCAGGTTGAATAGAGAGTATAACACCTTTTAGCATCCCTTTTGTTCAGATACTAATATGTTATACTCTCTAGCTTACCTAACACAGAGAAATCCATAAGAATACTTGGTTGATTCCATTCACTGTTCTTGGGATGTTTTGCATTGGGGTAGATTTTAAAAAGAGCGGAGTGCTTATTTAAGTATCTAAGAACCATATTTTCAGTGTTTGGTACCTATTCAGTATTCCTGGTGACACCAGTTGCCAGATTTTCAATAAGCTTCATACCAAACATAATGAAAGCTCTTTCCAAAATCTGGCCCTTGGTGTTAAAAGGAAGGAATTCATCATGCTGTAGTCCCATATTTGTTGCCTCTGATTTTCACTGTGTCAGTGATATAGTATGAATTGTGGTGTTGTCCCTAATTGGAGGGGAAAAATCAATATTTTTTCTAGGCAGATACAGACATTAATATATTTAGGAAATGTCTTGTTTCTCTAATGTTGTGTATGGGTTGTAAGTTACTGGTGAAGAGAGATTTTGTTCAGCTACATTTAGCACTCTGTTTTCTTGGGCTGTGTCCCAATCAAAAGTGATTTGGTTCAGTTTTACATCTATTTCTGTGTGTAAGTTTAAAAGCACATTCTGAACTACTTAATGTTTTTGGTGTATAAAATTAATTATATAATAGATGGCCTTCATTTTTCTCAGTACAGTGGGGAAAATGATATCTATAAAGCTGCTTTCTCAGAAATTGGGTCAAATCTTTATATTTATCCTTTTTTCAAATCTTAAGCAAATCACCAATAACTTCCAGTGGGATATTTAGCTAATTTTCAAATTCAAATATGAGCTAGGATCCCAGGAATTATTTTTAAATAGAAGTATTTTATTTGTGTACTAGATTCTAGACTTCTTTTCTTGTGTCTGGCTGTCTAAAGTGCTAGATCAACTCAACAAGTTCTCCTACGGCTGGATTTTTCCTATATATTTGTACTACTACTTTGCCCTTTTTGGGTGAGTAAGGAATTAAATATAATTGCTTGAGTAAGATCTGATTATTTTAGATTATTTTATCATAAAATAATACGAAGTCATTGGATTTATGGAGTCTTTATTATGTCACGAGGAGGACCTTGATAAAAGAAAAGGGCACAGTTCCACCTGTGAAAAGGCAATAATAGAGTGGATTAAGTTCTTTAAGTTCAACATGAGGTTACAGTTGGCTGTCAAAGTTACTGTACTGGATGGCTTCCAAGCTGCTGAAGGTACAGCTGGTCATAGAGAAGCAGCTGAAAGCTTCAATTCCTCCTTGCTGCCTTTTGAATGTTGTCTAATACATGCCCTGCACTGAAATATGAAAATTCTATGGGGGTTTTTTGACACATTTATAACCAGGGATCTTAGTTTTCTCTGATTTAAAAAAATCCCCATTTTTTGGATAAAAAAAGTAACCCCAAATCCACATTTTCCCATGACTGAAATGAAACACCACTGATAGGTAGATATTGTTTCATTTTGATCATGGAAAAATGTGGATTTGGGGTTACTTTTTTTAATCCGAAAATTAGGGATTTTTATAAATCGGAGAAAACCAGGATCCCTGTTTATAATTGCTTGCAAATTATAGTGATGTTATGGGATAAAATGTGAATCCTCTAACTTATAAGTCCCCTTCTGAGCCTAGCCTCTTCCACATTTTTCAGAATTAATCTTAAATTATTTCAGAAACATGCACACACAGAATAATTAGTGACATCCTTTTCCAGAATACATAAAACTTTTGTTACTTTTGTGCCAGAAATTCAGCCTTACCTCCCCTGTGCCAAAGACTGCATTCTGTCAGGGATGTTTTACAAGAATTGTACAACTAGGATTTTGATGGGGTAGTACAGTGCTTTCACTGAGACCTTTATTTTCCAAACAAGTCTCTCACTGAAGCCATTGAGACAAGGGGCCAGACTGTGGCTGAGAATGAGCAGCATGTTATTTTCTATATAATGAAAGTATTTTACCTTTATCTGAAAGGATGAACAGATATCTTCTTAAGAGTCCAAAGCTAATACTGCTAGAGTAGGCTAGTAGGAGTTGAGAGAAGTAAACCATTAGGAGTAAATTACTTCCTTTTATTGTTTCTTGGACTTCTGCTGTTGCACTCACTTATATTAACCCAAAAGAAGCATTTTAAAATGCACAATTTTTTTAAATGGATGCAGCATCTGTAGAGGAGGCATTGCCATAGAGTATCAGTACATAACTGTGCCATTTGATTATCATGGACAAAACAATGGTAGTGTTTTTTTGACATTTGCTCCTTATAGACAATGTGTAAGTTCATTTAGTACTGTTATGCAATAAGGGATTATTGAATGTTTTAAAGCCACTGATTATTTTTTGTAATTAGAACTAACTTCTGCAGCTGTCACTAAGCTCCTCATCAAATGATATATTTATTGTGCTAGAAGTGAGAGGAGACACGTGAACAAGGCTTTGAAAGGAATATGCTCAGCTCAGGGTGGGGTCTTATGTTTAAATGGATGATCGACATGTGTGGGTTAGACCAAAATTATTGTAGTATCAGTGTGCCTGACTTGTTATGTGTGCCTTTAATCTTCTAGTATTGTATTTCGTTGTTGCTTGGTGCAGTACTAATGCAAGTGAAATGAAAACCCCCCAAATTCAATGAACACTTTAATCTGTCATCATAATCACAAAGTCTTGTCAATCATGGCTTAAAACTTAAGGACGCCGATCAAATCCGTAAGAGGAGACACCTGGGCACCACAATGTAAATGGACATTGTTTAAGTGTAGGATATTAAGTACGTGTGTTTTATTGCTTTAAAAGAATATTGTTCATTTATTGTTCCACATGTTAAAAATAGGAATAGAAGTAATACTTGACAGGAAGAAATGTCTGTCAATTTCAGGAAGAAATTGCTAAAGCAAAAATAAATGTCTGTGCATATTTCCTGCTGGAGATACTGTAGCAATTGCCAAGACTAGCATATTGGCATTTTGGTTTCAGTACTTTTTAGCGCCTCATACTTGCTTTGCTAATAACAACGATAACGATATGACAGTGTGAGGAAGCGGTACAGAAAACTAACAAAATAAGATCACTGCAGGCTGACAAGACAGGAAAATCTGAATTTGATGTAGCACTGAGGTCCCGGAGAGGAGGGGAGCCAGGTGTCCAAGAAGAGTGGTCGCTCCTTAACGAGACGATCCTCCAAGCCCAAAGGGAGGTAATCCCAACACAGATCAAAGGGAGCAGGAGGGAACAAAAGCCCCCATGGCTCACCAAAAGCATCCAGGAATGTCTCCTAGCTAAAAGGGAGGTGTACACCCAATGGAAGGGAGGGGCCATCACCAGAGAGGACTATACTGCGGTTGCTCAGGGATGCAGGGGGGCAGTCAGGAAGGCCAAGGCGGAAATGGAACTGGGACTAGCTTCCCATGTCAAGGGCAACATAAAGTCCTTTTTTAAATACACAGGGGGCAAAAAGAAGGTTCCAGGTAATGTGGGGCCCCTGCAGGACACGCTAGGAAATTTGGTCGTCACACCAGATGACAAAGCCAACATATTAAACGATTTCTTTGCCTCCATTTTTCTGAGCAGGGACTAGAACAGTCACCCCCCGCCCAGACCGCCCTTAGACCCCAGGGTTAGTGAGGAACTAGTTAGGGAACTTCTGGAGGGACTGGATGTATTCAAATCAGCTGGTCCGGACGATCTTCACCCTAGAGTACTGAGGGAATTGGCTGAGGTCATTGCAGGACCCCTGGCACGGCTGTACAAGCACTTGTGGCGCTCTGGTGTGGTGCCAGAGGACTGGAAGAGGGCCACTGTGGTTCCCATCTTCAAAAAGGGGAGGAAGGAGGACCCAGGAAACTACAGGCCAGTTAGTCTTACCTCAATCCTGGGCAAGCTTTTTGAGAGAATTATTCTGGTGCATATCCAGGAGGGGCCAGCAGGGGAGATTATGCTTAGGGGCAATCAACACGGGTTCATTAGCGAGTTCATTAGCGGCAGGTTATGTCAGATCAACCTGGTGTCAGATCACCTTCTGTGACCGGACCACCAAATCCTTAGAGGCAGGGGTAGCAGTGGACATAGTCTTCCTGGACTTTTGGAAGGCCTTCGACACTGTCTCTCACCCCGTTCTCATTAGGAAACTGGGGGACTGTGGTGTTGACACCCACACAGTCAAATGGGTCATCAACTGGCTGGAGGGCTGCACCCAGAGAGTGGTAGTGGATGGGTCATTTTCGACCTGGATGGATGCGGGCAGTGGGGTTCTGCAGGACTCGGTCCTTGGGCCTGCACTGTTCAACATCTTCATCAGTGACTTGGATGAGGGGGTAAATAGCACCCTCTTCAAATTTCCTGATGACACTAAGATGTGGGGGGATGTTGGCACATTAGAAGGGAGGAATAGGCTGCAATCGGACCTAGACAGGTTACAGGGGTGGGTGGATGAGAACAGGATGCGATTCAACACCAACAAGTGCAAAGTGATGCACCTCAGGAGGAACAACCGGCACTATACCTACAGGCTGGGGAACTCCCTTCTCGTCAGTGCAGAGGCAGAAAAGGATCCTAGAGTCGTCATTGATTTCAAGATGAACATGGGCCAGCAGTGTGGGGATGCAGTCAGGAAGGCCAGC
>NW_017728912.1:20209221-20218994 GCF_001723895.1 Crocodylus porosus
GGCTAGATATCAGGAGGCGCTACTTCACGGTCAGGGCGGCTAGGGTCTGGAACCAACTTCCAAGAGAAGTGGTGCAGGCTCCTACCCTGGGGGTCTTTAAGAGGAGGCTAGATGTACACCGTGCTGGGGTCGTTTGACCCCAGTACTCTTTCCTGCCATGGCAGGAGGTCGGACTCAATCCCTTCCAACCCTAGAAACTATGAAACTCTGAAATGACTGTGTTTTAAAAACAAAGATACATCTTCTAACAATTATTTTTGCAAACCTTTGTCCAATTTGAAAGCCCGGTATAAAATTGAATGATACATTATTTTTGCATGCATGTAAACAATACCATGTTTATAGTTCACCTGCACAAGTGAAATATGAAATTATATATTTGAATATGATCATGTTGTTGAAGTCTAATACAGTGCTGCCAATGATTTCTAAGTTAGTGGAAGATGCTGTGAGTTCTGTGAGGGAAATTCTGTTAAAGAGACAACTGCAGTTTTCTAGAGATATTTTAACTCTTGCACCTACTGAAACAGATCATCTGGAACAGGAGGATGCACAGCTGAAATGAGAGAACTGTTACCAAGTTTCAGGGTCTTTGTGGTGTTTTACCTTGTCCATCTTGCAATAAACATTTGTGGCAGCTATTTTCTTTTGTCCCCAGAAACATGTCTTGGTCTAAAATCAGTCATTTTCAACCTTTTTTAGTCTCAAGGCATGTTTGACCTTGAACATATATATCCAATTTTCATGCAGTTATAAACTTTTGAAAAATTTCCATTCTCATGTGCTCCATACAAATTTATTAGAGTCTGGCCTCTAAATCATCAGATTTCATCTCTATTAAACATGCTTCATCACCTCACCATTCCTCCATGCAACTAGGCATGCTTGCAGTGTCTCCACAGTGTCTGCTCATGCTGTGTCCCAGGGAAGCAGAGGCTGAACAGGACTTTCTCTGCAGCTGTCACAGGCAGTGGAGGCACTAGAGTAACTATTCTTTCAAGGACTCCCTTCCCCACTGATGCTTCCACTCAGACAGCAAAGAGGAAGAAAAAATCCTGACTCAAATGCAACTTGGAAAATATCCGAACGTGGTGGGCATAAGAGATAAGAGCCTGAGAGGGAGGAATACGGGCAAGTTTAATTCTGTCATTTTCTTGTTTTTGCAACTTAACCATCTTTAAGATTGCAGTTCATTTGTAAATTAATATTTGTACTGTAACAGCATATAAAGCAAGCTATATGGTAATAATACAGTGGAATGGCAAACAAACAATGAGAAAGTTTTCATACCCTACTAGTATAGACAAACTATCCCACCCCACTTCAGCTGTCCCTCGGCCATCTTTGTCAACCAGGTGACAGCAGCTGTTTCTGTGTTTGTAAAGATGTCAGTGTGTGCATACAGTGTGGCATGTTCGTTAAGATAATTTAACAGCCCTGCTGTGCAGTTTGTTAGAACGAACTGCTTCTGTGGCCCAGGCTACTTGGGAAAATGTCCAAGAGTCAGAGTGCAACAATGAGCTACACATTTTAACGTGCTTTACTGATTATGTCTGCACTTGTGAATATTCACAAGGTTATGACTGAACACCAAATTATTACCTAGTGTGTATTTCTGCCTTGGTTGTTCCATAATCTTTGTTTTAAATTTTGGCATCACAACCACATTATTTTAAACTCATCACTAACAAAATACATTGTTTAAATAAATGACCATGGACCTTAGTCACACATATTCTAGGGATCACCTCAGTCAACCCTGGCACTGTGATATTCTTCAAGTAAACAATGGATAAAGGTCACTGAAGTGAAGTTCACCTCTACATTGCTTAGTTTTTTCAGTAATAAAGACACATAAACAGCAAAGTCCCCTGCCTACTTGCAAAGGTCCAGATCATGCTGACTGCAGGAAAGAAAGTAAAATATATGTTTATATTTTCATTTGAGCTAACCAGAACACCTCTGTGAAGACCTGTTGGTTTTGGTGTGGACAGGTCAGCAGAGACTTCTGTTTAACATGCAGCTTCAATCAAAGGAATCAAACAAGTTGTTAGTGCACAGAAGGGTTGAGGTGGTGAATGATACACAAACTATTATAATGTCTTCATATAAATCAGCATGCGGCCTCATTAGTAATAATGCATTCAGTATTGGTCATCACATCTCAAAAAGGTTACTGCAGAATTAAATCAAGTTCAGAATTGCATTAAACATGCTATAGGGCATGGGAAAAAGCTCTCATTAAGAGAGATTGAAAAGATTTTATGCCCAATCTTTTCTCAGACTCTCTCCTTAAAAAAAAATTACAAGACAATAGGTAGGTTGGTAGGTAGTTAAAATACTGAATAGTTCAGAAAAAGCAGATCAGAAAATTCTATTCTTCCTATCTCATAGCACGGTACAAAGGGATATTTATGAAATTAAAATGTGGCAAATTCTAACTCAGTGCAAGGAAATACTTTTTCACATTTGGATTTGATCTGTGGAGCTCATTTACACAGGCCAAGAACACAGGGGCTAGGGACAGAAATTCCACATAAACCAGTTTTAAGTGATCAGCAATCAATTTAAACCTGTAAGTCTAGGGACAGAAGTTACACATAAACCAGTTTAAATGATCAGAAACTGGTTTAAACCTGTAACAGAACAGAAGTTCAATGCATATAAATCAGTTTGAAATGGCTGAAACTGGTTTAAGATAAACCTGGTTGAATGTAGTATCAGACAACTGATTTGGGTCCAACTGGTTTATGAAACTCCTTCCTGGTTTAAATTAAATCAAAGTCCCCCCGGCATCCCAGCATGCTTTGCAGTGCTGGGCTGGGCTGTGGTATCTGCTTCAGCAGACAAGGGCTGGGGTGAAGTGGGGAAGCCAGGGACTGCTCCCCCCAGGCAAACCCCAGCTGGGATCTGGGGCCAGCGTGGGGGTTTAACACTCCCTTCTCCCAAGTAGAGAGCTCCCCAGTCCTGCTAAACTTACTGAAAGTTACTGCTGGCTGCAACTGTGGACTACAAATCCCAGAGGCACCTGGAAGCAGGAAGAGGAAATACTGAGCAACCCTGCAGAGTCTTGCTCCTGTGATTCTGGACTGGAGTCCCCAGAGACCTCAGGGACAGCAGGAAGAGGAAATGAACACATGGCCCATTCTGGCTATGTGCCAGAGAGCCATGCTGTAGTTCCCCCCAGCTTCTGGCCTGAGCCCCTGCAGGCATCTGGCTGCATTTCCTGAATCAAAAGTTAATGTATGTCCAGTTGTTTCTCAGTTTAATCTCTGCAGTTTAGATTAACCTGCAAAGACTGAATCGATTCAGCTTTGTGCTTTTTGACTATCTGTACTTAGCCTAATAGAACAGAAGTTCAGTGTGGATAAACCACTTTCAAAATGGCCAAACCTGGTTTAAGATAAACCTGGATGAATGTAGTATCAGATTTACCAATTTAGGTTAAATTAAATTGGTTTATGGAACTTCTGTCCCAGATCTACTTCTGACTCGGGTTACCTCACAGTTCCCCAGCATCTCAGGATACTTTTCAGCCTTGAGCTGTGCTATCTGTTCCTGTGGAGCAGGGTCTTCCCTGCCCCCAGTTGTCATGGAGCAGAGGCAGTAAAGCTTCTGTTCCCTAGCCTGCTTTCTGCCTAGGGCTGTCAACCCAGCAGGACAGGGGCAGGGGAACAGACCCCCAGACCTCCCTAACCTGGGTTTCCACAGCACGAGGGGAGGGAAAGGTGCCACAGCATGGCAGCATGTGGGGGGACAGCATGTTTTTTTCATCCTTTTAATTCCCCTATAACATGGCAAGCTGGGCTGGGACCACCCCAGCCCCCCACCCTTGCCAGCCACCCACCTCTCTTAAAAGTGGAGTTTGGGGGGGGGCGACAGGGACGGTGGGGAGCACCAGCCCCCCCAGCCGAGGTCTGCATGGTGCAAGGGGGAAACCCTTACAGCAGGGATTTTGTCATCTTGAAGCCTGGGATCATTCCAGGCCCATCCTCTCATCAGCTGCCTGCCTTTTAGAGAAGCAGGATGGGCTGGGAGGGATGGGAACACCCCCCCCCCCAGCCCAGCACTGCCCCCTCCTCTCCCAGCCAGAATCTGCATGGGGGAGCCCCCATGGGGAGGTTATTTCCCCTCCTGTAGCCCAGAGAGCTGGGCTGGGACAGCCCAAGCCCTGTCCCCTTGCCAGTCACTGGTCTCTCTGAGAAGTAGGGTGTGGGGGATGTGTGGAGGGGAACAGCATGAATCCACCTCCTGGCCTGGCACTGAGCTAGCTAAACTGTAGAGGAGGGAGGGCAGGGAACCCATGGATTAGGCTGGAACCACTTCATCAACTGTCCTTGTGTTCTCTTCTGTGAAAGGCCATGCAGAAGGGGAGGCCTTCCCAGTGTCCCAATCAGACAATAAATGCAAAGACTTGGCTATGGATAGGAAACATCCCTACTCTCCCCATTTTGGGATGGGAGTATCCTACTGCTCTTTTTACACAGCCCTGAAATGGCATTTGGATCTCACATAGGTCAGAAATCTTCAGGATAAGATGATGACAGGCACTGTCTGTCTCTGCTCAGATGTCATGCTGGTGTTTGCTGTGCTGTATGACTGTTCTGACTCAAGTAACATAGCATAAAGGAATAGCTAATCAAGAAGCATTAATTTGAGTCCATTTTCTGCATATGGTGTGCACATCTCACTGGAATACATGTCATGTTCAGCAGCTGTTGCTCAGGACTGCCCCTTTGTCCATCCATGTCTCTCATCTACAGAGTTGCAGAGTGCATCCTGATAGATTTAGCTCAGGGAGGCAACTGGCTTGATAGAAAAATTGTGGTATGGTTTACTTTGTTCTCAGTGCATCTTTGCAAACAGTTCCTGTCACTTTATTCCCTTCAGTAAAGGAGGCAACAAGATCAAATGAGAACAGAGGAATTGGATCCTGAAATAAGTAGGGAAACTGAAATTGCTTACAAGTAGACGGAAGCAGTTTGTGTGAGAAGGCCAACAATAAATCTTTGTTCATGCTGAAGTCAGGTTGAAAAGGTCTTTTGAGGTTAAAAAGTGATGTTTAGGCTCAGTAATCACCAGGGATCCAAGTTTTCTGTTTGCTGTGGGAAAATGTGGATTTTCTCATTTGAAGGAGAGAAATGGAGATTTTTTTCTTTAAAGGAGAAAATTGCAGGGAACTGTAGGTTTCCCAGTGCAGGCTGGCAGCCTTCTAGCCTGCAATGGCTGGGGGAAGGTGGTTGAAGGCAGGGGACGCTATGTGCATGTGGCCAGTATACAGCCAGGCATGATGGGAGCAGCTTCATATAGGGGCAGGGGTTGGAGGGCCAGGGCTTAGGGACTGTCTGGGTTGGTGGCACATGGGTCTGTGTATATATGTATGACAAGGGTGTGTGTGGGGGGGTGCCTGCTGGTGCTGGGTGGAGGTGTCCAGGTTCTGAGGCTGCAGTGGGGGGGAGGGAGAAGCACCTGCCCCTCCAGCAGGGGAAGGGGGAAGATGGGCCCTTTGGGGGTAACAGAGAACTGTGTAGGGCAGCAGCACCAGGGCTGTTGCACGTGCTTGTAGGGGTGGGGCAGCTGGGAGATGCTGCCTGGGAGGATGACCAGGCTGCTTGTCACAGCATGGGAGCTACAGTCTGAGGCAGAGGGGGGTGCCACAGGCCTCCCCTCTTCCTCCCACCAACCCATGCCAGGGCAAGACTCGTTTTGCTGCTGCCCACACAAGTCAGAGCTGCCACAGCCACTGTGCTCTGGCCCAGATGGGAGGGGGCAGGTGGGGGTCCCCTCTGGCAGGGCTGAAAGGGGGCAGGGGGCTGTGGGTCAGGAATAAGGGGCACCAGCAGCACCAGGTGTCAGGAGTGAGTGACACTATCAGGGTTGGGGGTAGGGCTGTGGCTTGGCTGGTACATCAGGTTTGCTTATCACCAGAGAGCAGCAGTGGGGAACAGTTGCAGCTGGACCTGCTTTCTGGTGAGTGAAGGGAGCAGAGGGAGCCCTGATTTTCTGTGATTAAAAAAAAAAAAATAAACACCAAAATATATAGGTATTTAGAATGTATTTTATTATAACGACTGAGGCGCTGGTAGGCTTCCAAGTTTCCTTAATATTGTAAATATATAAATAAAACACTGAGTTAAATTGATGGCTATATATATAGTTTTATTTCATTTTAATCTCAGAAAATGATGGATTTTTTTGACGGGGGGAGGGGGGGTTAATCAGAGAATTAGCAATTTTTGAAAAGAGAAAACCAGGATCCCTGCCATCACATTATTTTAATAGCATATGCCAAACTCTACTCTCAGTTATGTGCATTAGAAACTGGAAGGATTTCACTGATTTCGCTAAAGTTACACAGGTTTTACACCTGTAAAACCGATGCCATAGTGAGAGCCATAATTTTAAACACCTTCCACCCAGAGGATTAACACAAGGTGGTAAACCTCACATTTGTAATAAGGTAGACAAGGTTCTTTGGGTAAATCTGATATCTTTTATTAGACCAACTAAATAGTTGGAATTTTTTTTCTTAGCAAGCTTTTGGGTTTAAAAACCCTTTGTCAGGCTGAGGGAGCATCTGCAGTTGGTGTGTGTGCTCTTCACCAACTGCAGATGCTTTCTCAGCCTGAAAAAGGAGTTTTAAACCTAAAAGCTTGCTAAGAAAATTTTTCCCAACTATTTAGTTGGTCTAATAAAATATATCAGATTTACCCAAAGAACCTTGTTTGCCTGTGTCCTTAGATCAACACAGCTACATCCTATAGCCCTGTAACATTTGTAATAAATCCTTTTTTAAATGGTCAGGGACATATTCTCCTTTTTTGTGGGTATGAAGTTGCTATTAATTTCAATTATGGTTATCTTGAGAGGTGTTTGAGTAATGCCCAGAACATTAATTACCTTGTGAATGGAGTTTTGGGCATATCTTTTTCTCTTTGGATTAGTTGCATTTGTTTAGTGCATGCTTTTAACCTCTGGAGTTCTGTTTTCAGAAAGAGACCGCAGTTGATTTCTTGGCTTCAGTTTGACCAGGAAATAGCTTGACAGTCATTGCCTTTAGGAGTAGAAATAAAGCAATAGAAATGATGAGTTAAAAAGATCTATCTACACTTTAAAAAAGAAAAGAAAAGAGGCCAGTGGCCATAAATAAAATAAAATGCAATCAGGAATGCAAGCAGTGATATAACTATATTTGTTCATGCAGTAGTTCATTTCCTAGATTTTATAGATTTCATAGACATTAGCGCTGGAAGGAACCTTGGAAGATCGAGTCCAGCCCCCCAGCCTGAAGGGCAGGAAGTCAGCTGGAGTCATAGGATCCCATGAAGATAAGCATCCAACTTACTCTTGAAGGCGCTCAATGTAGGTGCTTGAACCACCTCCAGTGGCAGGCTATTCCAGACCTTGGGGGCTCGGACAGTAAAGAAATTCTTCCTTATGTCCAGCCTGAAACTGTCTTGCAGTAGTTTATAACTGTTCGACCTCGTCATCACTTAGGGCGCTCTGGTGAACAAACGTTCCCCCAGATACTGGTGGTCACCACTGATAAACTTATAGGTGGCCATCAGATCACCCCTGAGCCTGCGCTTTTCCAGGCTAAAGAGCCTCATAGCTCTCAGCCTGTTATCATAAGGTCTGTTTTCCTGACCTCTGATCATGTGCGTGGCTCTTCTCTGGACTCTGCCAAGCTTCTTCAGATCCTTTTTGAATTGTGAAGCCCAAAACTGGACACAGTACTTCAGCTGTGGCCTCACCAAGGCTGAGTACAAGGGGAGAACTATGTCCCGGGATTTGCTTGAGAAACATCTATGGATGCAAGCCAGCATTTTGGTCGCTTTACTAGCCACAGCATCACATTGAAGGCTCGTGTTCATCTTGTGGTCAATGATGATCCCCAAGTTTCTTTCTTCCATAGTACTAGCCAGCGTAGCACTGCCTAGCCTATAAGGATGCGGCAGTTTTTCTTCCCAGGGTGGAGAACCTTGCATTTTTCACTGTTAAACACCGTCAAGTTCTCGTCCACCCATTTGCTGAGCCTGTCCAGGTCTTCAGTTGTGGATGCTTTGCCCCAAAGTTTGTTGTCATTGGTGAACTTGGCCAGTCTGCTTCTGACTCCAATGTCCACATCATTAATGAAGATGTTGAAAAACATGGGTCCCAGGACAGAGCCTTGGGGGACCCCACTGGTCACAGGGCACCATGAGGGTTGACTTCCATCAATTACTACCCTCTGGGTCAGACCATGGAGCCACTTTCCCAGCTAGCGGATCGTGGTGGACCCGAGGCCACAATTGGCCAGTTTCACCAAGAAATGATCATGGGATACCAGATCGAAGGCTTTTTTGAAGTCAAGATATATGACATCAATCTCTTCTCCCTTGTCCAGGTGATAGGTCCCCTGGTTGTAGAAGGAAATGAGATTGGTCAAGCAAGACCTACCAGCAACAAACCCATAGTGGCTGTCCCTTAGGATGTTGGCGTTGGCCAGATCATTAAGGATGGCCTCTTTAATAAACTTTTCTAAGATCTTCCCTGGGATAGAAGTCAGGCTGATGGGCCTATAGTTTGCCGGATCCACTCTCCTCCCTTTCTTGAAGATCAGCACCACATTGGCCTTCTTCCAGTCATTGCCAGGAGAGTGCCAGGAGTTCTCCAAGATCCATGTCAGAGGCTGGGCTATGATGCTCACCAGCTCCTTGAGTACCCTGGGTGTAGATTTTCAGGGCCAGCTGACTTGAAGGTATCCAACCTCTCAAGGTGTTCCATCATGAGGTCAGCATTGATGGAAGGGAGGGGATCTCCCTCATCCGGACCTCCCTGTCCCATAGTGGGCATGGGCATCCCATGGGACTGATGGAAGACCAATGCAAAGTACCCATTTAATAGGTTGGCTTTTTCCTGAGTGTCAGTTGCCCCATCTGGTTCAGTAGGGGTCCAGTGTTGCCCTTGCTTTTCCTCTGGCTCCCCAATATCTGAAAAAGGACTTTTTATTGACTTGATGCTTGAAGCTAGTTGGAGTTCAGTTGCAGCCTTGGCTTTCCTGGTTTGCTCCCTGCAGGACAGGACCAGTGCAGAATATTCCTCCTTGGAGGTGAATCCCATCCTCTATCCTTTGTAGGACTTCCTTTTTAGCCTCAGGAGGTCTGCTAGGTCCCTGGAGAGCCAGGGGCCCTGCTGTGCCAATTATAGAATCATAGAAGTAGGGTTGGAAGAGACCTTGTAGATCTTCAAATCCAACCCCCCTCCTGGGCAAGAGAAAAAACTGGGCTCAAATGATTCCAGCCAGGTAGGCATCAAGCCTCCTTTTGAAGACCCCCAGGGTAGGAGCCAGCACCACTTCCCTTGGAAGTTGGTTCCAGATCCTAGCCGTCCTGACTGTGAAGTGGTTCTTACAGATGTCTAATCTAAACCTACTCTCCAACAACTTGTGGCCGTTATTCCTTGTTATGCCAGGGGGTGCTAGGGGACACAAGATCTCTCCCAAACCCTTCTGGTCCCCCCTACTGAGTTTAAAGTTGGTCACCAGGTTCCCCTCAGCCTTCTCTTGTGAAGGCTGAACAGGTTCAGGTCCCACAGTCTCGTAGGGTTTGCCCTGTTGTCCCCAGATCATGCGGGTGGGCCTCCTCTGGACCCTTCAGTGTTGTCCACATGCCTCGTGAAGTGGGGCGCACAGAACTGGACACAGTACTCCAGCTGTGGCCTGACCAGTGTTGCATAAAGGGGGAGGATCACCTCCGTGGCCCTACTTGAGATGCACCTGTGGATGCACGACA
>NW_017728912.1:20219611-20229086 GCF_001723895.1 Crocodylus porosus
TTTTGTGACCTGATCATAAAAGGCAATCAGGTTGGTCTGACATGACCTGCCCCTAATGAAACTGTGCTGGTTGCCCTTGAGCATCATCCCTGAGGCCGGCCCATCGCAGATCTGCTCCTTGATGATCTTCTCAAAGGGTTTCCCTAGGATTGAGGTAAGACTGGTGGGCCTATAGTTGCCCAGGTCCTCCCTCCTCTCTTTTTTAAAGGTGGGGACCACGTTGGCTATCTTCCAATCATCTGGCACCTGGCCCAAGCACCACGAGTGCTCGTAGAGCCGTGCTAGGGGCCCTGAAATAACCCCTGCTAGCTCCCTCAACACCCTGGGGTGGAGCATCTGGACCCACTGATTTGAATACATTCAGCCCCTCCAGAAGCTCTCTAACCCGGTCCTCCCCAACCTGAGGTCTGAAGGCGTTCCCCTCGAGTCCCTTTTGCATCATGGTGGGGAAGTCCTGGTCCCCACACAAGAAAACAGAGGTGAAGAATTGGTTAAAGAGGTCTGCTTTCTCCTCTGGTGCAACCACCAGATTGCCCAGAGGATCTTGTAGGGGCCCTACGTTTCCTGGTGCTTTCTTCATCCTCCCTATATATTTGAAAAAGGACTTTTTATTATTTTTGATTTTGGACACAAGTCCTAGCTCTATGTCCGCCTTAGCTTTCCTGACAGCCCCCCTACAGGCCCAAGCAGAGGAGGTATACTCCTCTTTTGGAGATAGCACCCTCCTTCCACCAGTCGTACACCGCCTTTTTGGCAATCAGGCATTCCCTACACCCTTGGTGAGGCAGGGGGGCTTCTGGGCACTCCTGCCCCGCTTGCTTTTTGTTGGGATGGTCACCCCTTGGGCCCTGAGTATCGTCTCCTTAAGGAACGACCACTCATCTTAGGCACTGAGCTCCCCTGCTCTTGAGAACCCCAGTGCTTCTCCCACTAATCTCCTCAACTCCTCTGAGATGGACTAGAATGAGCTTGTACATTGAGAATCACTCCCTTGAGGAGCAACCACTCTTCCTGAACTCCCTTCCCCCTGGGATCGTGATCCCTTAGGGCTGCACTGAGAAGCCTCCTGAGCTTGTCAGAGTCGGCTTTCCTGAACTCAAGGACTTCAGCGTTGCTTACTGACTTGCCAGCTTTACGGCGGACGGTGAAGGTGTTCAGCTCATGGTTGCTGTCACCCAGCTTCCCATCGATCACTAGGTCACTGATTAGGTCATCCCCAGTAGCCAGATTTACAGTTCTGTGAATAATATTTCTATTTTCTACTGCTATTTTTCTAGTTTTGGCCATTTGGTCATAGAGTACACTTCTTTGCCAACTCAGGATAGTGTTACCTGCAAGGTCAAGTGTAAGTGGCACGGCCAAAGCAGGGAAGAAGAAGGTTGCATAGTGTCTGCCTTTGATTACCATATTCTTTGCTGATATAAAGCAATATAGATCCACGAAGCAACTCTGATTTACTAGGGATCTTGTCCTTAGCTTCAAAATACTATCTACTCACATGTATTCCCTATTAAATCTATTTTCTTTGTACAACCAAAAATAAAAATAAAATCACAACACTAATATATTATTTACTACTAGATGGATATTGCTATGATGATTTGCTCTGGGGACAACCATGCATATTTTCAGAAGAATGACCATTCAAAAATCCATGAAATGTAGACAGCCTGATTGCTGCTGTGGAATGTCGATTGAAAATTAGATTCAGAAATATCCCAGGTCCCTGATTCTTCTTCATCTTATTTTCCTGTCTTTCACACACATTCATACATAATGTGTGATTCATACAGCTTCTAAGAAGTTAAAGTAAACCCAACAATTTAAAATATTCACTAAGTTCCCCTGACAATAGTTTGAGTTTTGTAGATAAAAGTGTTATGATGAGAATAACTTTTCTCTTTTTTTGTTTTTTTGTTTTTTTTGCACTACTTAGGGTAATGCATTTTAAAAAGTTATCAGAATAGTAGAAGTAACAAATGTGCCACATCAGGCTTTGTTAAAGTAAATGAACTGTAAGAATGAGCAGTTTCATGGTCTTTAACAATTCACAAGAATTAGAACAAAATTATTATAATTTATAATCTACTTAGTTAATAAAATAGCATTATTAAAAAAAAGTATTATGACAGAGCTCCTCATTTATCTAAGAGCTTTGTTTAAAGTTCAAACCTACGACTTGGAAAACATAACAGTAAATAACAATTAAAAAGGAATGAACCTTTAATATATTTTATTCAATTTGGATCTTCCACATCATTCCAAAACCAAAATTCCTTCATTAAATTATTCAGTCCAAGATTAATAGCGATTGCAGTGTTCTTACCTCTGATATCATTTGCAAAATCCAGAAGTAAAGAAATTAGTAGGAAAGGCCATTATAAATCTTATCCTGGACACATAAGAAATATAAACTCATTGAGCCAGATTCTCTCTGTTGGTAAGGTTGCTTTGTGCTGTCTTCTGTGCCTCAAAGGAGCTTGTAAACCAGTTAAATTGCCTAGGGGAATTTTCTGTAGTATACCATTGGCATAATGGCTTCTAGGATAGTTTGCCTCCTGGCTCTATGTCTGATTAAATAATTGCTTAGGGCTATTTATATCCATAAGCAGCAATGCATAAATTAGAGCGGCTTAATAAAAAAACAAACTTCTGGGGCTCTTTTACATGGGCCCTGGGGGTGGGGGCGGTACTTTAATTAGAGCAGCTCTGAGACTGGGGGCACTTGAACTAAAACTCATTCATTGGGCTTTAATTCAAGGGCCCCTGCCACCATTTTGAAGAATGGGTATGCTGATACATGAGATGCAGGAGGCTTCTGGAGCATGGTAATTAATTGATTAATTGCTAAATGGGTACTTTGCGTCAGTTTTTCAGCAGCCCCATGGGACGGCCCTGCCCAATATGGGTCAGGGAGGCCTGGGCAAGGGAGATTCCTTGCCCTCCATCGAAGCTGACCTCATGAAGGAACACCTCAACAGGCTGGATACCTTCAAGTCACTTGGATGTCATGTCCTGATCTCTCACTCTTCCTGGCCTTCAGTGCTCACAACAGTTTTCCTGTCCGCCACGCAGGCTTACTTGGACAGTGAGGTGACCCCTGTGAGGGGTCAGGCCTATCAGCGTCAAAGGTGCCCGAGTGGCCCCAGCTTGCTTGACCCCCGACATGCATCCTGCGACCTTTCTCCTGGCCTCCGGGGTTTTAAATGAAAAGGAAGTGAAGCAAATAACAGAAACTTCAGGGACAGGCCTCAGGCCACTCCTCACTTTATGCATCTTGCATCTGATGACTTTGTCATCTCTTGGCGTCTTCCTCTAGTCTGCCTCCCTCATTGTCCAGAGTGACATATCCCTTTAAATGGATCCTAGAACCCTCTGCTGGGTCCCTCTTCAGCCTGTCCCTGGGTCCCTCTTCGGCCTCCAATCAGCTCAGGGGATGTCTCACAGCTCTTCCCCTGCTGCGTCCCCCTAGCTGTTTCCCCACCACTGGCTTTTATCCCAGCGGTATGGCATTTTTTGATAATGTCATCGGCTGCACCGGCCCCAGCTTCAGAAAAAGCAGCTGACAAACTGTGTGAATACTCTACCCCTCTGCAGCTCATCTGCCCCAGCTACGCCCATTTAGGGGTATGTTTGCTCTGTTCTCAGGGCTTCTCTTCTTGGTGTTGTGGCAGGCTGTCCCCGCCACAACCCATGCCGCAGGAGGGATATTCAGCTCCTTTTTGTTTTCTCCCTGGAATCAGGGACCCTTTTCCCATCTAAGATATAGCTGGGAATCCCCTTCTATTTACCAGTAAAGAAAGAATGAAGTGATTGTAACCTGTTGATATGCACAGCAATCATAGGTTGAGAAATCAATTACTTGTGGAAAACAAAAAAATATTTGACAAGAATAAAATTTTTTGCATCAGACTAATTGTATATCAAGAAAAATTATTATAGCCATAGGCTTTTCGTAGAAGTAATTTATGTTGTGAATATATAATTTGGGGTTTGAATGCATGAAAAGTTGTTTGCTACCTTTAACTAGATTTTTATAAAACGAAAGCCTTGCTGTGCATTCTTTATATTTTTGGAAAGGAAATTATCCATAGGTTTTCAATGAGATTTTGCTCTTGACCTGTGACCTGCATTCTTTGGACACCTTTCTTATTTAACAATTAGAATAATTTTATTTACCTATTTATTTATTATTTGATTTATGTTTAATTAATTGAACATAGTGTAATAAATTAATTTATATATTTTTTTACTTTGTTTAATAGCATGCACATACTAGCTTTAAAGAATTGATTCATTATTATCTAGCTGGAGTATATTTGTATCTGAACTTTAATTCTAAATATGTAAAAGCTCAGAATTTCCAGTAATAATTTTATCAATAATTACCATTTTTCCTATCACGAGCAAATATAACTATTTGATAGATCATTAGCTATTTGGCTTTTAATAATTATGGAAAAATCACTATAATGATTTCTCAAAACTTTATATATAATAAGAGCAATTATGGTATTCATTTCTTAAATTCGAATAGCAAAAATGCTGTCTCTGTCTTAAGCTTTTTATTAATACAAAGACTAGTAGAGATGGGGTCCACAAATACTGTTCTGAAGAATGAAGTTGTTTCAAATATCTCTAAGGCAAATATCAACAAAATGAACAAGAGCTGATTTTCCAGCATTTCACTTGCACTCCTAACCTGTAGGTAAATTTAGTAAACCCTATAGAACTGTATGTTGGCAGCTCTTGAGTTCAGCTACTGTACAACTGGTTTTCCCTACTGTCTTTTGTTTAGTATCATTAATCTTTATTAAACCAGCTTAGCCCACTGAGATTAAATTCTTTTTCCTTTTAGAGAACTGAAAATTGAAATGGACATTTCAAACAAACAAGTATTGTTTAAACACTTTATATGGGTGAAATATAACTCAGCACAGACTCTGCTGATCCTATTCTACAGGGATTTTATGCAGAGCCAGAAAAGTACAGAACATTTGCTTTATATACTGTAGATCACAGCAAACTATAAATGAAAATCTGTGGCATTGCCTTGAAATGATCTGCCTGATTCACATAGCTTGTAAGTATTCACATATGCTTTCCACTGCTACAGGACCCTCCCCAAACCTTAGATCAATAGCAAATTTCTAACAACACAAACCTGGAAAAAAGTTCACATTTATAATTAAGGATCTATGTTTTTGATAGCTAGGCATCCACAGATAATGCTAGTAGCCATGATTTGAAGCACATAAATTGATTCTTTCTGTCTGGGCATATTCATAGTTTCATAGTTTGTAGGGTCGGAAGGGACCTGAGCAGATCATCAAGTCTGACCCCCTGCCATGGCAGGAAAAAGTACTGGGGTCAAATGACCCCAGCAAGGTGTTCGTCTAGCCTCCTCTTAAAGACCCCCACGGTAGGAGCCAGCACCACTTCGCTTGGAAGTTGGTTCCAGATCCTAGCCGCCCTTACCATGAAGTAGCTCCTCCTGTTGTCTAGTCTGAATCTACTCTGCCAGCTTGTGACCATTATTTCTTGACACTCCTGGTAGTGCTTGGGGGAACAGGGAGTCAAAAATGACCCATCCACCACCACTCTCTGGGTGCGGTCCTCCAGCCAGTTAGTTATCCATTTGACAGTGTAGGTGATATTGATACAATCAACAATTAAAAGTAGTATCCGTTGCATGTAGAAATCAGATGTAATACTCCTTTTATTTCAACATTCTCAGGCAAGTCTGAAGATTCTGTTCATTATTTCACTGTTCATCTCCTAAAGAGGTTTAAAAAGGAGGGACTGGTATCTCTCATCACTAAATAGCAGCTACTCAAACTAAGTGGTGCTGGCTTGGACCACTAACAGACATGCACTTAAAGGCATGATGGGATCTGATCCACAATCCATGGCAGGGCACTTGATTTTGGGATTGGGGATTAGATCCCATTTACACCTTACTTGCTGGTGAAGGGGGTGTCTGAGACCATGATTCTGGGCTTCCCCTGTCCAGCAGGTTGAAAGCTGGGGGCCCACAATCAGCTGATTGTTCCCTGGCCCCAGCTGACAAACTGGGGTCTGGAATCGGTCTGTCAAGTCTCCAGCCCCAACTGACAATCCCCTAATTGTGAGAACCCCAGCTGAACAGGATACAACTTAAAAAAGGAAAAAAAATAAGCATATGAATATTAATTAAAGTAGAACTCATTAGGAGTATTTCCATATTTTTTTAGCTTTATTTAGTTTCTGAAATTGGATCAGATAATAAAATATAAAATCTGGATTCATCTTCAAATCTTTGCTTTGGACTTTGGTACTCTCTGGACAGCCCATCTACTGCCCTCAGGAAGAAGGACTTTCCCTAACAAGCTGGCCACCTGTTATAAGATATTTAAGACCTTAGGGCTTAGCGAATTTAACATTCATTTCTTCCAAATACCAATAGAATTTTTATTTAGATGAATGCACACTTTAAAAATCTATCTTTTGCTTGATATGCCTTATCTGTACTGTCTGGTCATTTACATCTTATCCATATTTCATTATTAAATTTGCTATTAAAATGTATTCACATTTATGTTTTTGAGCCTTTAATTTGGGTGAGACCTGTTTCTTCAAAAGTTTCTTAGCTGCTAGAGTGGCTCTGCTGGTCAACAGTAATGGAATAGGCTTGAATTCTTTTAATTGCACCAGACAAATCTATGGTTTTCCAAGTTGTAAGTCAGGTTTCATGGAGGATGAAATGATGTCCAAATTTTTTCTCTGATAATAAAGCTGCACATAATACAAATAGATAAAGTGTGACGTACAGTATTGCTGAAGTCTGAACACCACTTTGGATAGTTTGCTTGAACCAAAGCATTTTCTCTCTCAGGTTTGTACCCTATTGCCCTTTTCCTTCCAGAATATGATAGATTTATAAACCTATCCTCTCTCTCTCTCTCTCTCTCTCTCTCTCTCTTTGTGTATAAATATATATATAGATCTTTCTCTATATATATCTATATCTATATACGTTATATATGTGAAAAATATTTGGCATTAATTAGATGGCTTGCTAGGAGGATATACTTGGTGACAAACCAAATACTTATTAGAAATAAAAGTACTAATAAAAATAGAGCCTTCCTTCTCTTTTCCTCTTCTATCTCCTGGTTTACTTCAAGTAAAATTTATAATCCTCTGTAATGCCACAGAATATTGTGTGAATGTTTATGACTTGAACCCAGTAGTGTTTACTAAAGGTCAGTAGGACTTATACATATAAATAATGACAAAGCTTTGCATGTCAACAGCAGCAAAGATGTCAAAATATTTGCAAACATGAATTCATTATGACTTACAGAGGCAGAAAGGTATTACCCATTTTGACATTTTCCAGAAGAGGAAGTGGGTGCACAGAGAAGCTAGACAAAATTTTTAAACACAAGTGCTGAAGATTAAGGGCACCTATACAGTGCAGTACAGTGGGGTTGCTCTGATGCTTTGCAATTACAGTGTGTTGGAGCAGGCTTGATTAATCGAGTCTGCTGGAGCGTGGTAATTACTCCACGTGCTGAAAAATGGCTTTAAAGCACCCATGCCACCATTTTTCAGTGCAGGGATGCTGATACATGTGACACTGGTTGCTTAAGTGTTCCCCCCTGCCACTCCCAGAGCACATGTATAAATGCCCTATATGCTTAAATCGTATTTAGGTTCCTAGAGTAACATGAATGTAATCTGTGTAACACCAGGAGGAATCAGGGGGAAGTCTGTAAAGCTGTGCTGACTGTTAATTTGGATTGCAACTCCCCAAACCCCCCAGGGATTGGGGGTACAAGGGAAAAAGGAAGAGGAAGATTGATGCTGGGGTAATGGGATGAGAGAGCAGTGTGCATGTAGAACCTGGTCAGCCCTACACAGAGGAGTGCGCAGTGGCTTGGTCAGCCAGGACTGTGGACTAAAGGAACTGGACTTAGACTTGGAGGCAGCTGCAGGCTGCTGAGGGTACCGAGGGATTAAAAAAGGTTGAAAACCCCTGGACTACAAGCTTGTTTGGGGACACCTCCAGAGGTGTGTGTTGGGGAGGAGTTAAGGTGCTGAATATAAGTTACCACAGTGTTGATATTTCTTTATCTTTTACCTGGATGCATCTACATGTGCTTTTAAGGTGAAGCAATAAACTCTGGCATCCATCGTGCCAGAGTTTATTGCTCCCGGGTTCCATATTAATATGTGCGCCTGGAACTGTAGCACACTAAGCCAAGTTGTAACAGCCCCGGCTGGGGGTCAGGCTGCCAGCCCAGGGCTGCTCCGACTTGGGTCAGTGTAGTCCAGAGGGGCTAGCAGCTGGGGCATAAAGGTACTTCAGTGCGGGGATAGTTAGGGAAAGTACAGCAGGCAGCTTCCATACTGAAACACCCTTGTGCCTCAGGCAGCTGTGTCAGCATCTACACAGGCAGTACTGCAGAATAAATAACTCTGCAAGATAGTACTCGTATTTACAAATAATACTGTGCGGCAGTTAATTAGTTTCCTGCAAGCTAATTGGGCTGCACATGTAGATGCCAGACATTTACTGTGGAGCTCATTAGTCTACTCTGCAGTAAGGTGGCTTAACAAGGACATGGTAAAACTTGAGAGAGTCCAAGGAGGGCCACCCATATGATCAGAGACTTGCACAGCAAGCCATACAAGGAGAGGCAGAAGGACCTGGGACTCTTCAGCCTGAAAAAGAGAAGGCTTAGAGGGTACTTGGTAGCAGCTTACCACTACATCAGGGGTGTACATCAAGGGCTCGGTGAACAGCTGTTCACCAGGGCACCCTTGGGGAAAACCAGAAAATCCTGGAAAAATGTTTCAGGCTTCTTCACAGTTAGCGTCCAGACTGTGGAATAAGCTGCCTCCAGAGGTGGTGTAATCGCCTACCCTGGAAATCTTCAAGAGAAGACTAGACAGTCACCTTGCTGGGATCACTTGACCCCAGTTGTCTTTCCTGCCTGGTACAGGGAGCTGGACCCAATGATCTTCTGAGGTCCGTTCCAGCCCTACAATCTATGAATCTATGAAACATCTCATGTAGATGTACCCCCTTTCCCCTCCCTTTGGCTCACTGACTTGTGACCCTAACTCCTGTGATTTTCTATATAACAGTGGGAACTCTCCCTTGCTTCTTGTGCCAGTTTTTGGGCCTGCAGGATTGGCATGCTAATGTAATCTTACCATTGAAGTCACTAGCAAACAGGCTGCAACCTCCTGATAGCTGGTGCGAAGCTTTGTGTGGTGATTCGATTTGGAGGAGATTCGGCCCAAATCGGTGGCCAAATCTCTGAATCTAATCAGGGGACCAGTTTAAAGGTCTGAATCGTTTCAAAGCTCTCTGAATATTCGGGAAAGATTTGGAGAGCTTTGATGATTCAGGCAGTCTCCAGTGGCTGCATCAGGTAGCTGCAGCCACTTCAAGCTGGTAAGTACTAAGAGCGAGGGGTGGGGG
>NW_017728912.1:20229384-20297760 GCF_001723895.1 Crocodylus porosus
CTCAGCCTGGCAGCACCTACTGACTCGGGGCTTTTTTCCCCCCAAGTGCTGGGAGCTGGGGCGGGTGGGTCAGCTGGGAGGGGCGGGAGATGGGCCTGGCCTGGCTGATTTGAAGATTCGACTGAATCAAATCAGTATAGTGGTTCGAATCACCGAATCAAATAGATAGGAAGTATCGAATAGAATAGAATCTAACTGAATAGACAGGTAGTACCAAGTATATAGTACATGCTTTCCACTCGTACGTGTAACAGTCACATAGGAGTGTGAGAAAGAAGGAACGGACTGCATGAAGTTCTTATCTCCCCAATTTAACAGGTGTTGGAAAGCTAGACAACCAATGGCTGAAAGAGTAAGCCAAACAAAATAAGAAGCAGAGAGACAAAATTTTACCAGTGAGGGTGATTATTAATCAGAGAAATAAGCTACCAAGGAAAGTGATGGATTCTCCATGCCATGATGTCTTGAAATCACGACTGGATCCTTTTCTGGAAAATAAGCCTTAGTTGAACCCAAGTTATTGGGCTCAATACAGGAGTAGCTAAATAGATGTTAATACCCTATGGTATAGATGATCTAACAGCCCATGTAGCCTGAATCTCCCTGAATCTCTGCACTTGTTTCTTAGAAACTTTGCACAGGACAATTAAAACCATGCCAAGAAGTGGACATTTGTGGATTTGTTTAACACCATTTTATCTAACATTAATTTTATATTTATCCAATTTAAAGAAAGATATACAATTGCAAAATTACAAATCAGAAACTCTTTGCTTTTCAGGCCCTCCAGGGAAACGAGGTAAGAGGGGCAGAAGAGGAGAGACAGGTGAGTTTGTCACTTTTGGAGGATCTTAGTTTATGTTTATTGAAATATTTCACTTAGGATTTTGCCCATTGTGTACAAATGGAGCTGTCATCTTCCTTGATAGATGATGACTCAGCCATTGTTTTGAGTTGAGCTTGTTCTTAAGGGAGGGCCTGATCGCAGCATGCCTTCATTTTGTTATCAGCTGTGGAGTTACTGGAAGAAAAGGTCTCTACATTTTTTCTAAAACAATTTTTGTAATCCTTGGCATATAACTTTTGGCCTCTTAAGTTGTTTCCCCATCTGAAATATTACCAACTTGGTATAAAAACTGGTTATTGGTAATGCTGAAATTGTTTCAGTATACAGCAGTGGTTATCAACTTTTTCATTTGCAGACTCCTAAAAAATGTTGAATGGGATGCTAGACCCCTTTTCATTGTAAGCGTGGGTATTCACATACTTTTGATTGATCTAAGTCATCTTTTATGGACCCCTTAAATGTAATATGCAGACCCTCAGGGGTCCACAAACCACAGGTTGCAAACCACAGGTGTAGAGAGTCTCCTCTCACTTACACCTGTGCCAATAAGAATAACTCCACTGATGTTAATAGAATTATAGTGGAAAATTGGAGTAATTTAAATTTAATTTCATGAGGAATTAAAAATATTTATTATGTCAGCAATTGAAGAAATAATGTGCTAAGTTGACTAAAATGTATAGAACCATATTGTTTGTTCATAATTGTGTGTCTGCAGAGTTTAGGAGGCGAGGCTCCGGAATTAAAATCCATTTGGTACTGGATTGTGTTGGTAGCTGAAAGTTTGCTGATGCAACACAGATACTGAAATGCTGACACTGGGGATAGGACTAGGAACTTCATTTGGGGCTCAAGCCTGAAAAGTATTTGGCACGCTCATCTTCTGTGGGCATCAATGCGAGTTGAAAGTACTGTATTGATCATCTTGCAGGACTGAGCTCTTTGTGAAGATGACATGACAGCAGAGAAAATGGGCATTTCAGATGATTTTGCTGATCTCTGATTTAATATACCAGGGTGGGAGGAACCCACAATCTATTTAATTCTTATAAATAATGTTAGTTCTTCACAGTAATCCATTGTTTAGTCTTGCTTCTAGATGTAAATTAGAACTCAGTTTTGGGTGTTAAAATATTTTTTTGCCCTGTATAGACAAGATAAAGCCAAGCTCTGCTAAGAGTCCAGCTGATGTTGTTTTCATTTGATATATAATCAGCTTGTGATACCTGCTGCAAAAACAAACAGACAAACAAACAAGAAAAAACTATGTAGAGGCAATTACTAATGCTGAAGCTGGCTTTACAAAGGATTCTGACTTCAGATGATCTTAGAACCTACCCTGAAGTCTGCTTATCCATTCTTTTTACACATCAGATAAGCACATATTAAAATATTAACATAGGAATTTGATCTCTTGCAGTTGGAAACAGACACTGTACATTAAAGTACTCTTTCAGAATATTTACCAATCTAAAGAAATTACCTTAGTTACCAGACAATAAAATTGCACTGTTAAAAATGAAAGCCTGACAATATCAAAAGCAAGCTGAAAGTACAGCTGTTGCTATTTTATACCCCTTTTGCACCTCACTTTATTCAGAAGTAAGAGAGAGGCATAAAAGCTAATGAAATGCCATTGACTTGGGAGCTGCAGCTGCTCTGCTTAATAAGACTGAAATAGTAGATTTGATTTGAAGCCTTTGATAATGTTCTCAAGAACTCTGTACAAAAGCCTTTGAGTCTAAATAATTGAAAAAATGTGCAAATATCACTTCACAAAGTGTGACATTTTAATAGGGACCATTTGATAAGTGTGTCTTGGAGAAAGGAAGTGATGAAAAGAAAGTTGTGTAGTGTCAGGTGACCAATGATACTACTTCTTATTGGCGAAGGAGGATGGTAAGAAAATCTAAATATAAATATTTCTGTCTTGATGCCAAGGTTAAATGCCAAGGGTAAAAAAATGTGCAATTCTGAAGGCAAGATGCAACTTTAATGCTCAGTCAATTGAAACTTATAGATTTATAAAAAATGTGTGTGTGGAATCTGAGAAAACAAATTGTATGCAGTCATTAATATATTTAGTATGGCATGAGGCTGCTTGAAAACAAATGAAGAATTCGCTTGAGATTGCATGAGAATATTTCATTCTTTGATAAAGAAACTGTTTAATGGCAAGATGTTACTACTACTAATAGTCTCAAAAAGTAATATTTTGCATGAAAAAATCTAATTTAATCAAAAGTTCTAAAGTTTGGCTTTATGCAGATTAATCTTCCTGTGGTAGATTCATAAACTTATATATTTTTTTCTTTTTTTCCCCCTGCAGGACCTCCTGTAAGTACAGTTGATACATTATTGGGTCTCCCAGGTTAACCAGGATCAGGCAGGAATGAGTTTAGACCCTGTTAAGTTATCACCATGGTAATCTGCTCATGTTTCAACCAGAGGAAATTTACATTTACTATTAGTACAGTGTAATTTTTTACTATTTCTTCTGGAGCTGAATGACTTACTTATAGGCTCCTATTTTTCAAAAGAACCTTTAAAACTGTAAAACTTTACATCAGCACTAAAGATAGTATTTTAACATGTAAGTATGTTGAGTTCATTTTCTTTACTACTTATTACCAACTGTCGTTGTGTTGTCCAGAAATTTAAGGGCCTTGTTACATGTTGCACTTTGACCTGCTCACGTGTTGATCAGTGTTAGTGCTAGCTTGAGTTTGGAGCAGTCATACCTTGAGGCTAAAAGCCTTCTCTGACTGTCCCCCAGCTAAACAGCTCTGACTTGTCACTAGAAGGCTGGCAGGAGCCTGACTAGGAATTACAGCAGGGGCGGGCAATTATTTTGGGCAGAGGGCCGCTTACCGAGTTTTGGCAAGCCATCAAGGGCTGCACGACAGGCAGCCCCGGGCAGATTAAATATTAATTTTCTAAATTTTTTAGGGACCCCGCGGGCCAGATAGAATGGCCTGGCGGGCCGCATTTTGCTCACCCCTGAGCTACAGCCTACAGCTGTGAGTTGCCACTACAGGGCTGGTGAGCCAGGACAGGCTTCTACCTCTGCTCCCAATTGGGATCTGTGTGAAAGATGAGTTAGTGTGGTGGGAGAGGCAGGAACATAAAGCTGGAAGGGATGAGGGTGTGTAATGAAATGGGAGGTAGGAGGTGGGAAGGAAATGGGGGTGGGGGAAGTGTGGTAAAATGGAGGAAGTCAGCCACTGAAAGATAAAAAGAAGTAAAAAAAAAAATTGAAAGACATAAAGAGGAAGTAAATTAAAGAAGGTCTCATTTTAATAAATTTGGATTTGGGATTGGGGTCAGGCAGTTCTGGTCATGCTTCTAGGAGTAGCTGGGGGATGGGAGCGATGAGAGAAGGAACTTTTGGGGGAGCTACTGCACCTGCATCAGAAAGGAAGCCCCAGCTCATGGGGACCTGATCCAGACCACCACCTTTTTCTCTTCACTCATTCCTGGACCTATCTGTGCCCTGCAACTGGCTAGTTGGCATGTGCCCTGCAGGCTGTTTGCATGGGGTTGGTAAAGTCATGGTCACACCCCCGGGGCCAGGAGGGGGAGTTGGCTTGGTACCAGAACTGCCTCTTGGGCAGTTGAATCAAGAGGTGGAAAGCTTGTCCACACAAAAGAGGAAGGTGGGAGATGCTGAAGGTGGGAGATGCAGTGTGGGTGGCTCATTTGTGGGGATTGGCCGCACTTTAATGGAATATGGGCTGGGTAACAGATCAGAGATAAACCTGCTCTGGAGTGGCATAGCTTTAAGCCACCTAATGTGTGCTTAAAACTAGTTTCAGGTGTTAATGTGTGGACAATCCAGGGGTTAAAAGATCCAGGAGCCACCTAAAATTAATGTGTAACAAGGCCCTAACAGTACCAGAAGTCAAAGAGAGATGGTATCAAAACGTCATGATAGGTCCTTAGCCGTCCTAACTCACAGGGAATAGTAACTATTCTGCAAGTAGTCTCATTGCTTAGTAAACTCTATGAGGGAGTCTTTTTTTCATTATGTGTGTGCATGCAGCATTTAATTTAATGGGGTCATGATCCTGGCTGGAACTACTCAGTGAGACTATAAAAATAATGAGAGAGACTACTACTTAGTTTGAGGGATGTTGGCAATTCTGGCCCTAAATTTGTTTCCAACAAAATAATTCCCATTTCTGTTTTATTTTTTTATATTACACTGAGCATTTCCAGACCAGGTCATGTTTTTCTTTTTATGTATGGTATTGAAATTATGCACTTAAAGTATTTGCATTCATTATGCTACTGTATCATATATAAATAATAATGTGCTCATAGAAATTATATCTCCTATCAAGTGACTTTAAAAGGGTAGCTTTTCTTTTTCTTTTCTTAGATTTGTCTCAAGTATGGCTTATTCACAGTCTGCTTTCAGGAACAGATTTTTATCAACTCTAGGTTGGATATGTATTAGAAAATATGTAAATATTTTCAAGGTTTGTTATCAGACACAATACATTTAGAGTTAAGTGTAAATATACAAATCAGTAACAACCTTCATTATTGAATCATTAACATTTAAATAGTCCAAATGTCAGTGGTTCACATTGAGAAATTCATCTATCAAGCTATCAGCAAAAGAAATAGCTTAGTGTTTGACAGTGCTCTTTATTTGGAAATGTATTTGAAGGTAATGTTGGATTCCTAAATAACTTTTTCAGTCTTCCTACAGTGCATAGATCAAGCATAAATCATGATACAAATGATCTTTCTATAGCAAGACGATTTAGCGTAGCAGGTAGTGGACAATAACTATGGAAATCTGCACTTCTTGACTTCATTTCCATACTAATTGGTCTAAAAAAATCTGGAGCCATAGACTATTAGTAGAATTGTGAAATAGCTCTGGAGACTTGAGATGAAGTTTTTAAGTGTCTAATAGACCTAGGAGTCTAAATCCTATTTTGAAAAGTAATTTATGAGCTTTAGTTTCTTTGTAAGACAGTGCAACTTAGGCCCCTACATACCTAAGTCACTTCTGAAAATGGGATTTAGGCTTTGAAGTCACTTAGACCATTTTTTAAACATTCTCAGCATTTTCTAAACTGTGTTAACTGATTTGCATCATACAGTTCGAATCAAATTTCAATCTGAATTAAGGATTAATAGATGATCGTTGACCGTTGTGGCAGGGGGCACCGGCTATATACAATCTGTACACTTGACAGCCCCTTAACAGAAGCTGCAAGTAATTATGAGGCAATAATAAGCCTGTTCAAGTATTGCTACATTGTTACAGTTATCTAAAGTTCTGTTCCAGAAGACATAATTAACCTGATACTTAGTCACTGTGAATACCTGTAGATGTGCCAGGAAGCTGCTCCAATGCACTGTAATTAGAGATTAATTGAGTCTGCTGGAGCATGTCCAGATGTTAATTGAATCTCCAGCACCATCCACATCTTGTGTATCAGCATCCCTATGCTTCAAAATGCTGCCATTTTGAAGTGTGGGGATGCTGATACATGAGATACTGCGGGAGCTCTAGTTAAAGCCCTGGAGCACATGTAAAAATGTGAGGTGGGGTGTTGTTGGCCTCTGTTGTGTTGCAAAAACCCAATTGAGCTTCCCTTGCAGGAACTGATATTTGCAATGCTTCTCTGAATTCCTAAGGACTGTTTTTCCTAAAAGTAATGATGCATATACATGTTAATTAATACAGTTCAAATTGTCTAATTTGGATTGCCCTCGTCTGCATTAATTTTAATCTTCATTCAGTGAGGATTAGTTCATTTGGACTGGCACCATTTTTAATTCGGACTACAGATGCCCATGTGTATATAGTGATGGCTGTAGTCTGGATTAAACCTAGAAAAATGTAATGTCTATCAATGGCCTTAGAGTCTTAACACTTAGAGGCATTTGTATACATGTATGTGCCACAGCACCAGACTCTTGAAAGCATCCGGTGCTGCGGCCAATGCATTTGTATAAATGGCAAAATGCATGTCAGCACTGAGAAAATGCCAGTAGTGTGCTTTTGAACTAAAGTGCATTCAAGGTGTTTCAGTTCAAAAAGGCATTGCCATTATTTTCTGTGTGCTGATGTGTATTTCGCTGTTTATACAAATGTATGCGACGCAGCACAGGGTGCGTCAGTTCATGTGCTCCTCAGACTCTATTAATTGAGCTTGGTCTGATGCACTGGATTTCCAGGGCATCGGAGCAGACAAAGGTACATGTATAAATGCATTAAGTTATTTACTGAAACCGTTTTGTCTAGTTTTGAGTCAGTGTGCATAGCGGTAACCATTAAAAACTCAATTATAGGTGTCATCTGAGATACAACACCACAGAATTTCTCTTTATTTAGAATAGCAAATGACTGTGGTGTATCAGGTGTATTAACGTAAGTAAATATTGTATCTTCAAAGATAACAATTTTACTTTTAGCTTTCCTCTGGCTAACTCCTGTGGGTCACACAAAATGGTGATCAAAGTACATTTGTTCCTTTTCATTTTTTTAAAATGATGTATTACAGCTTCCTCAGATTTTTTTTCCTTGATGCAGATGGTAGTGGCAATAGCATATTAACCTATCTCACCTCTCCCCTCTTTTTGGTATCTAGGCATCAAATCTTCGGAGATTTTTTCAGTCCCCTGCTGTCCCCCAGTGTCTATGTTTAAATCCTGTTGATAAGAGGTTAATCAAGGATCAAAGGCAGTAAATGGCTTGTTTGGTTTTTTTTGACTGCATTATAGCTTGAATAGTTTTCTTTACTAAAAACACCCATTTATTCAGTGTACCAATTCTGGGCCACATTGGTTCATATGTAAAATGTAATAAATTGTAAAGAATTGATGGACACGCAAACTTAAATTTTCCAGTAATGTAATGTGCATGTTTGTAATGTCACCTGTCATGAACATGGTGTTAATGTATGTCCTACCATTTCATCTCATTTTACCAGGGTCTACCAGGGCGAAATGGCTATCCGGTAACTGGTCTATCATATATTTATGATAGCTTTTGTCATTCTTTTCTCCCTTGTGTTTGTGTTTATCTTTGTCTTAATCTTAAAAAGCTAGGCTAAATTAACCCTTCTCTGAAGTGTCTTAACTGCCTACAAAATGCAATCTTTTTTTTTTTAATATTTGTTTCCTTGGCAGTTCTTTATAAACAATCCGAGATAGGAACACATACAATATATGCCATAAACACAAATATACCCATTATTTTCATAGCATAAATGTTTTGTTTGCTGTGTTTGTTTATTCTAGCATGCAGAAATTATTTTGTCACCATAATGACTTAAACTGGATACTGTGTACCAATTTTCTCTATTAGACAACTGTTCAGCTGGCTTATTGAATCTCCACAACCTTCACTTGCATTTTGTTTGGTTTTATTTAGTTCCTTAAATCACTATATCTTTAGCAAGGTAAATTAGAGAGTTAGGAATGGGATGCAAAGCTTATAATAGAGTAATCTTATGCTAATATATATGCTTTTGCGTAATTTTCATTTATACCTGTATGACTTGTTTTCTGAAAATTATTATATATGAAATAATGCATATTTCTGGTAAACTATTCCAAAGAATTTTAGGAAATATCCAGTCAGAAAAAGTCAGAGTTATCCTGCCACATTCATGGGAGACAAAATATTTCTAAGATTGTAGATATACATGTATTATATATTGTATATCAAGTGAGAAATATTATTAGACAAATCAGATTATATAAGTGCAAAACATAATATTTGTTAAAGTATGATGATGCCAATGGTCTCACTTTGGGCACTTGCTGGTATGTTTTAGGGCCATTAAGATCTGGTTTGCATGTTTAGATGTTAGATGTCTTACTCTTTGATATATGCTAACAATTTTTGTATATGCATGCAGATTATTGTTTTTGGACTCTCCAAAAGAGAGAGGAAAAGTAGAGTTTACTTTGACAATCTAACCTTTTACATCTTCAAAGTTTGACCAGTGCTGAGTTCACTGTCAAATGTTAAAACCTAAACCCAACACAATGAATCAGCAGTTTAAAGCCAAGTAACAGTGAAATATATAAGAAAACAGAGAACTGTTTCCAAAGTATCTGGATACCCTGACATAATTTCAATTTCAAATTACAGTTTTGTTTGTACTGATAAATCCACTTAGACTGAAGCTGTTTTGGGGAAAAGTTACTGTACTATGATTCTGTTCTCACTAATGTGACATGTTTTTTGGTTAGAGCAGCTGGGATTTCCAAAGAAGCTTTAGGGATGTAGGTATACAGCCTTTGTGAGATTCACCGCAAGCTGGGACTTTAGTTACATTAGGCTCCTGAAAAAGTTCAGTAAGAATTTCTAATGTTTTTAACACATGAAAAACATAATGCTTGAAACAGAAAGCCAGACTTCACTTAGTTTTGCCTGAGAATATTTGCTACAGAGCTTGTTAATTTGTTTAATGATGGTTGCATACATACATAGAGTTTCTATAGAGTTCATTTTTAATTGCGAGTCTGTTTAGAGACTTCTAAAGATCCGGTCGTTGATCCTACTCAAGTTGCTTGGAACTTGAGCAAGTCAGTCTTAGAATCCAGAGGTGGAAAAAAGCTTATGAAAGTCACCTATTAATGATGTAAAGCTACTAATGGCATTGTTGAAGATTTTTAGGGCTGTGTGAAATGCCTGCATTTCATTTTGGTTTTAGCTTTGGCGTTTTGGAGGGGCAGTTGTTTTGGCATGTCCAAAACAGCTGTGTTTTGTTTAGTTTCAGATTTGGCATTTTGGAGGGCCAGTGATTCATTTTGGTGTTTCAAATCACTGTCCCGTTTCAGCCAAAACTGTTTCGGAATTTTGACAGTGTTTCGGCCGTAGGCTATAATGGGAAATCACAAAAGTGCTTATAACTTTGTAATTTCTTGCCTCATTTGGATGAAACTTGCAGGGATGCTAGCCCCTTTCTGAGGCTATGATGCCTGCCAAGTTTCATGCCAGTCTCTCACCTTGGTGCCTCAATTTACTTTTTTCACTGACTGGCTTTCTTGCCTGAACTGCATGCCAGCCTCTGGCTTCTTTACTATGCCTTCCCTCCAGGAGGAGCGCACACACACACCAACTAGATGCTTCCTCACCCTGATGAAGGATTTTACCCCAAAAGCCCATGCCTCGCAGATGGCATCCCAGGCAGCTAAGCTGAGCTCACTTGGAGCCTCACAACTCCCCAGCAACCTGCAAGCCTCAGGCCTCTCAAAAATCTTAGGGGTCTAGGCTTTCCCCAGCCAGGACTGTGAGTGTGTGTGGTGGCTGGAGGTTATGGTGCTTTCTACTTGCCTTTCACTAGGCAGATCTTCGGTCCTGGCATTTCCTGGGGCTGCCACACCACTGGCAGTCCCACCAGGCCTCCCGACCCTGGCAGGGTGCAGTTTTAGTGATCATGCCCAGGACCCAGGGCCGCCGCCTCCTCCATAGCTCCAGCCCATACCTCCAAGTTTATCCTGGCATGGGAGCTCTGCAGGGAGATGTTCTTCCCCTGCTGGCTGGTGATGCAGTGAATGCCACTCCCAGCTCTGAGAGTGGGGCATTAAATGGTTTTAAAAAATGAAAATGAAAAAAGGAAATAGGTGTGGATGGAGTGAGGAGGATGGCTTTCACTCCATCTGCATGTGGAGCTTGGGGAAACCCCAGCAACAGGAGGTTCACCTTGAGGAACACCAGCTGCTCCACCAAACCAGAATTCAAGAAGATGCGGCAGGGTGTCATTACATCCCCAGCAATGCTGAACACCCTCTCGCTTGATGCTCTGGTTGGTGGACAGGACAGGTGTTCCCAGGCAACTGTGGCCAGATCCTGCCACATGTGGCTGTGGCTTGCTCAACAAGCCAAGGGTCGCAGTCCAGCAGCTCAATGTCCTCGACGAGATACGTAGTCACCAGAGGCTCAGCACTACCTGCCCAAGGCTGGGGTCTGATGCGTCTGGACCCCACCATGGAAGCCATGCCCTTGGCCCACACTGTCAGTGGCTGGTGTGGAGGAGACTGGCGGCTGCTGAGAGTGCTGGCACGGGAAAGTGGATCCCCCTCTTCCATGTCCCCTCACCTCTGCCATTCTGCTTCCCTGACTCTGTTCACCAGCACCTCCATCCAGTGATTGAGGATTTTGATGCTGCCAGTGCACATGCTCCCCTTCACCCTCAGGTCACACATGCCTGCCAGCTTGTGGACTGTACTGGACCTTAGTGGATCCAGTTGTTTTTTGATGCCCTTCTTCAGCCGTTTCACCAGTGCCTGCATCTCTGGTGAAAGTGTCTTGCCCCAGGCAGGAACATTGATCCCTTGGAACTTCTCCATTTGGTTCTCAAGCTCCTTGATTATGAGGATCACCTGGCTAAGGAGGGTATCGCCAGCGCTGAGGGTCTTGGTGGCCTCGAGGAATGGCTTGAGGACCAGCAAGATCTGGGAGATGGTATCCCACTCAGCTCCATTAAGGGGGCTGATCCCAATCTCCCTGAGCAAGGCCATCTCATGGATGGCCTTCTGTTGCTCTACCAACCTCTTGAGCATCAGGTATGTAGAGTTCCATGAAGTCGCCACATCCTGGATGATTTTGTGCTGCAGGATGCTCAGCTCTGCCTGTTTGTCCTGCAGCATCTTGCCCCGCTTAATGCTTTGGTGGAAGTTAGTCACCATGAAAGCTATAAAAATAGAAAATTAATTCAGCTGCTTTTTTTCTCCCATTACTGGCTTTATACAGGATATCTAGAGTAATCAAGCGCATGAAGAGTGGTAACTCTTTATGGGAATTACTCCAGCTTCCATTTGAAACATCTCAAATAGCCTATTCCTGATTTTTTAAAAATAAGAAAATACAAGGATTTTAATAGACACCACATAAGCAACGGCATATTTATGTTGCAAGGATTTAGCCTGAAGGCAAATTTGTTGCTGTAGAAATTTTGCTGTAGCTAAAAATAAAGGCTTAGATGCAGGGATGAAAAAATATTTAGGTTGAGTTGGGGCAAAATCTGAGGCAGTCCTATGAGGTAGGCCCATTGGAGGGGGTGTTCAGCCAAGAGGAAGGCACTCTGCACAGGGTACAGAAATCCAGTAGTCCCTATTCATTAGTCAGGTCTCATGAAAATGGAGTTGCAGTCACCCTTCTAGCTCTCCTATACCCATGTTTCTGTGCAAATGTTGCTGTGAACGGGCCAGATCCTGCAACCTATATTCAATCTTCCACTGAGTCTGGAGAAAAAGATAGAATCTGTTGAGTAAGTGGCTGAATCTCTGACTAACCTTCAGTTAGTGACAAAACGTTTACCATTTTAAAAACTAAGTTGGAGGCATGAAGGCCTCCCTCCCTGCTCAATTTGGCTGGGAACAAATCAGGAACAGAAATTTATCTGTGTAAATATATAGCCTCCATCACTTTCCTGTATCATGGCCTTCACAGTATGTATATGCCAAGGTCCCCCATGGGGTTTGACTGTCATTCTCTCAGGGCAGGAGGGAAGATCTTATTTCTTCTCATGATGTTAGTCTTGAACACCAGCCTGAGATTCCCAAAGATCCACTGGGCTTCTGGGACCCATGAAAACGGAGAGGTTTTGAGGAGGACTATTCCTCCGCAGTGAGTCCTTTGCTTTCCTAACTTGTCCCTTCTCCTCCAGGTGTTAAGTGATTTCCCATAGAGAAGAGAGGGGCAATGCACATAAAATGCTTTGGCTCCTATAGTTGTAACACATTAGTCTGAGTAAGATTTAGATGCAATCAATTTTTTCAAATCCAAAGTCTAGAGCCCTGGGATTTTCACTCAACACTTATTGGATTTCTAGATAAATATACTGCACTCTTGGCACTGTAATGGACATACAGACAGCATTTGTAACTGCCACAAGAGCTGAGGTTAGAATGATAGGATTTCCACTTTCAATAGTCCCATAGTAATAATGTCTTCTAGGTTAAATGACAGCTTTGTCATTACACCTCTGACTTTTCCACTCTAGTTAAAAGTAATACAGACATGTAGTCCAGGGCAAAGGTTCTCAGCTTGTGGGTTGTGACCTGTGAAGATATCAAAGATAAGTGTCAGGATATGGGGACCCTCCTGCTCTTTCCTAATTGCTAAATAGAAAGGGAAGTGTGTGTGTGTGTGTGGGGGGGGGTGTCCTAGTTAAATTGCTGGTGGTATTTGTGTGAATTTGGAAAATTAGATGATAGTATGGAATAGGTGGAAAGCCACTACTAGAAGAACTTAAATAAAATATTTATGGCTTCAGTGCATTTGACAGTGTTCTGTGTACAACCCATTTTGCTATTTTCACTATGTGGACAGTTTATTAGAACTAGATTGTGTCATCTAGACACAACCCACAGAAAAGAATAGAACAGAGCTGTGCCATCCAGAAGGAAGCTCTGGAAGGGTTTCTGTAGATTGTGTTTGACTGCCTCCTGGAGCTCAGGGGCAGTATGGGATATGGGAGGAATACCTTTGAACTCTACCAAGCACTGGGGTTATTGTTCTGCCTGGTCCTTACAAGGACCATGCATAGATGTGTGGTAAGGCACATTACGGCCTCCTGCCCAGAACAGCCATGAAATTGGGCTCTGACATTTTTCTTTTGTTTCTGTGGGTCTCATACACCAACTGGGAGAGTAAAATTATTTTTATACTATGATAAAATTATTACAAAACAGGAATATTTATACTGGGAATTGGAAGCACAAGAGTAGTACCAGAAATTATTTTTAAAAAATGTATTTAATTCTGATTAGATTTGGAGTTGACACTGTTCTTGAAAAAACTTGCATAAGTGATGCAAGACCATTTCTAAGATTAGAGAAATGCTGGAATAAGTCTTTTTGATTTTATGAATGTAAATAGTTAATACATTTTCCTAAGTAGAAAATATCCATGGACTTTACAGTAAGAAATAGTTTGTTTCCAATTCATACATAAAGTATTCTCTTCAGGATTTCCTTTAGATTTTTCTTATTCCTTCTGTTTCCCTAATTTCTTTTTCCCCAGTGGTGACTCTAGAAATGGTGTAATGTGATCACAATTTTACTTTCTATCACTGACTTCCAAATCAAGTTCCTTCAGCTACTGTCTTCCCCAATTTTATTTCTCATTGCCAATTCACCCCAAAAATTAGAAAATGGAGATGTGTTTCTTTGGGTTTATGCATTCCCATCAACTTTCCAGATCCTACTGAAGTGCATTATGGATATATCAAAGGTGAAATTGAAGTGTTACACCTCTAATATTCTCTCCATTACAATACAGGTACATACATATGCATATAAACAAGAAAGAACAGAGCTTGACTTCAGTATACTAGAATGAATTTCAGGGTTAGTAGTTAGAAATAACATATTTTTCCTTGCACTATGGCTAAGTAAGCTTAATCAGAAAATAATTGAGAGACAATAAACATGGAACCCCATGATGCCATTTTTACAGTGTTGCTTTTAATAAGAGAGTCTAATTTTAAGGGATGTCTCTGCACATGCAACCTAAAAATACATTGGCTTTTGTTGCAGCTGTATCAGATTGCAAGTTCGTGTATAATTTACTGTCCACTTTAGCCCTTATGTCTTTTTGGCATTAATGCTTTCCAAGTCTCCCCCCCACCCCCCATCCTTGAATGTCTGTCTTTTGGATTATTCATCCCCAGATGTTTCAAGCTTTTCCAGACTCCTGCATTTTAATACTTCCTCCCACAAAATCATGCTCATTAGGGGCCAAATCCTGATTCCTGTGCACATCCTGGCCAAGCAGGAGCTATGCAGGTGGGTGGGAAGGACAGATCGGACTATCCCAACGTGGGAGTAGCATAAGGAGTAGCATTTCCCTTCTGCACAGTTTTTAGCTTGTGGGTCTAAAAGTTCTCCCTCATTGACCAGCTGTTGTAGGCCTGGGGGCACAGTTCTCAAAAGAGGCACCATGAGTACCTTCATGGAGAGTAGCCTCTTTGCACCCTGGTTCTCCTTCTTCAACAGAACAGTGCTACATCTACATCATTTGGTGCCTCCAATAGCCCTGATGCACCTGTGAGAATTTGTCTGGAGGTTTAATTTCCCATTTGTTCTGTTGAAACTGAATACTTTTGTATGCCATTCTTTACTGTATTCTTTGAAGGACACCTGTAGTTTCTAGTACCAAGTTTTTTATTCCCCCGTCTTTTCCACCTTAATAGGGTGATCATTCCTCTGTCTTTTTTCTGTATCATGATGATATTCTCCATGGGCTAGATTCAGCTTCTCTGTTACACTGACACTAGTGCTGGGAGAGTGAATATGGAACCTTTCCTTCTCCCAATCCTTTCCCATGGAAGAAAAAGGCAGATTTCCAGTCCCTTTTCTAAGCAGAGTACTGGACCTTCATCCATCATGTAGGGGTGGGAGGATGTACCGTCTTGGCATCATAGGCTCATAAATGGTCATCAGTGGAAGATTCTGGGAAGCAGTTTTTGCTCAACTGTATACAATACCCACCAAGCAGTCCCCTACAAATACAATATCCTGTACAACTTGCCTGCAGACCCAGAGTAATCTGTTTCCTGAAAACACTGCACATAGTTAGTTGACCCAGCCAAATACTTAATATCTATGATATTGTGTCCTACTAACCAGATGTTACTTAGATATGAAATTACATCCATTGATGTCATTAGGTGCAAGATAATATTCCAGATTTGTGTATTTCTGTGTTAAAAGTTGTCTTCCTTGCTATGCCTGTGCTATCAGCCAGCTCCCCCTGTTCAACAGCAATATTCTTGGACGTGCAGCTCTCTACAGTGTCATTCAACGCTGCTCTGCGTACTAATTGAGAAGTTGCTGAGGTAGTCAAAATATTGCAGATACTTTGGGGCCATAAAATAATTCTAAGTTTGTCCAGCTCGTATTTAGTACCCATCTTTCTGGGATTTTTATTGTATATAAAACATAAGCATAAAATCATCATACTAATGATTTTTAAGCTAGAATTTCAGCTCAGGCTCAGTTTTGACAATTGATTTAGTATTGGAACCTCTTTAAATAGGGATTTGTAATGGGTAGAAACTTGTCAGGTCCCTAACTGTAGCAGAACTAGTGGTTTCCTCCTGCATTAATCACAAAGAGGCTACATTTGGCCTTTTTCCTTTTGATTTGCATCATTTCCTTGAAGGCTTGGTATAGGCAGGATTAAAATTGTCTTGTCAGACGTATTCACAAGTTATCTCATACCTCTTGGCTATGATACTAATTTTGTATTGCGGTATAAATGACACTGACTTACTACAAAGTATGTCAGTGTAAGTGGGGATCCTTTGGAAAAATTTCAAAATTGCTACAGTTCCTACTAGTCAACTTGTATAGCTGTGAATACTGACAGTATGAGCTGGATCCTGTGTTCCTTGCACACTTGAATCTCCCACAGGCTTGCATAAGAGTTTGGGTGCATAACAGAATGTATCTTTCCATTATTTTCATTACTGATCTAGAACTTGATAGCAGCCTACAAGTACGAAAGGGGTGAGCATCAAGATCTAGGGGAGTACCTCTTCAGGAAGGTACCTTAAGGGAGTATGATGACCAATGAGCACAAGCTAATAGAGGGTAAATTCAGGCTGGACATAAGAAAAATCTTTTTCTCTGTAAAGGTCATCAAACTGTGCAACACCCTTCCAGGAGAGGTGATGCAGTTGCCATCCCTGGAGGTATTCAAGATGAGGCTGGACAAGCACCTTGTTGAACTCATCTGAGCTTCTTGCCCATGGCTGGACTTGTTGATCTTGAAAGTCCCTTCTGGTCCTTCGATTCTATGAATGCAGCAAAGTTGCTTGCAGCCAGGGAGCCAATTAATATTGTTGAAGATATTTGCAGTATCATCTGAGATAGCAGGAACTCAGATGTGCTACAAAAAAAATATCATAGCAAGACAAATGACTATTTACATAGAAGAAAGTCCTCCAAAAACAATTACTACCCAATCTTTAAAGGCAGAGGAAGGATATTAATTTAGTAAATCTATATCTGAAAATGCTGCGAGATTTCACTCCTACCTGCTTAAGAGACTCTGTTCTTTAATTTAATTTGAATAACCTTGTTTTCATCTCACTTATGGAACTTTTTTTATTCCTGGATATCTTGGCCTGAAGGCTTATAGAAGGCAGCAATTGACAGAGCCCCCCAGTGACGTATGACCAGGTAGACTTTACTATCATCTTATTTTAGCACTTTCCTTCCATAACTCAGCAAGCTGGTTGCAGCAACAGAGCCTGAGGAGTTGGCACAGCAGGTGACACAGGTTGGGATGGTGGCAGGAGTAAGTAGTTCCAGCAGGTGCCATGGGAGCATCAATTCCATAATGTACTGCATAGCGCATGTTTTCTTTTTTGGTCCTGCCATCTCTTTCTGCTTATGCTCAGTCTCAGTCTATGGTAGCATTAGCCATCTCAGCAAAAGCTGCAGCTTTGGCAGTAGTGAATCAAGGCACCTCTCTACCACAGTTCTTGTACAATACAATAGCTTCAGCACTAGAAGTCACTGTCAGTTTCCAGGTCTCCCCCTTGGGCTTCTGCCTGATGGCCCTGTGTGTCCTTCCTTCTCCACTTTACAGGATTTTTCCTCAATAAGCCCTTTCATAAGAACTCCTTTCCTCATTGGCATTGAACTAAGATGACCACTCTAAAATGTTGTTCCCTGATGCCAACACCTGCCTTGTTTAGGGAACTACTGACAAACATGTTAGAGCTAAAATAAATAATAAACCACTGCGGCCTATTTTTCTCAAATGCTAAAAACAAACAAAACAACTCTGATATAACTCACAACGACCCACCTACTGCTGAGCAGTTGTCAGTCCTTAGAGCTATTAATAGTAATAATTCTTAGACCATCCTTCCTTCTCTTTGCACTCAGTGCCTAACTGCCATAGTCCTGTCCTATTAGGTAGCAGGACTGGTGTTTGGACCACTACATAGTTGAACTAGGAGATATGGCATGCAGCTCAGCTCTGCAAAGAGTCCTTGAGGCCCCTCCAAACAGCCTATCAGGTAGGAACAAGGTATTCATCCCCAGGGGTAGGAGAAAAATGTGTCTTGCCTTCTCCATCCGCACATCTACTGAGCATCCAAAAGTTGCTATAGGATTGGTGTAGGTGGATACTGATCCCTGACATATGGCAAGAGTATCACTTTTTGCAACCCTTACCCTTTCAGCCTCTTATGAAAACAAGAACTTGCACTTGATATAGAGTCGTGGGTATGGCCTTTGTTGCAGAATAAATTCTGTCTGACCTTCCTCTAAAGGTTAGACAGCCTCAAACTGAGGGTGCCTATATATGGCTCCAGTGTGCTGCAGCATCACATGTATTCAGTGTCCCATGTTTCAAAATGATGTGTGTAGTGCTTTAACTAAAACTAATTGAATGAGCTTTAGTTAAAGCACTCCCGCAGCCATTTTGAAATTCAGGATGTTGAATAAACGTGAGACTGAGGCGTTTTAATTGAAACAGCTGACTGGGAGCCGCTCTAATTAAAATCTTCCCTTCCCCACCCCCCCAGCCCTGGAGCATGTGTATACATACCCAGAGATTCTTGCATAATCCATATTTACATGAAGAAAAGGTAAACTCTGCTCTAGGGAAAGCTCAGTTGTGCCTTCCAGGCTGCCATGGTCTGTCTGCAAGGTGTCCTAATAGGAAATATCTCAGTATACTATAAAACTTTGATAGCACCTCAGAGCCATCCCTAGGGTTTCTAACACAGTGACTCAGAATTTCTCAGCAACACAATATCAGCAGCACCACTTTTTACAGCATTCTCAGGCACTTTCCTTGATTTAAACAGGTATGCACAACTGCTTAACAACTTAACCTTATAGGACTGTCATTTTGAGAGAAATCAGGGAAGGCCAAGTGTGTAGTAAGTAATTCATGGTATGAATTTACAAATGCTGTAAATGAGGACATATTAGTAATGCAGAACAAATACATTTCTAATTTTACTAAGCGAGTTGAAGAGTCTTTTTGTTGACATTATTGTGTTAGTCATCAAAGCCTGTGTTATGCTGAGGGTCAGACTCAGTGGTAATAATGTCCTTTCTAACCTTCAGATATGTGAATAATACATAATTCAGTTGATCATTTTTTTCTCATAGACAAAACAATTTAAAACTCCTTATTAAAATGTATTTGGACAAAAAAATTGAGAGCTCTTAGATTTTGTTACCATTAATTATGTAGATCACAGATCGCAACTCTGTCAACATCGCCTAGAATACTGTATGTTGTGGACTACAGTTGCTTTAATGAGTTTTGATGATATGTACTCTGTAAAACTGGTTTTAGCTGTATTAGTTATCGGCCTTCTTCTTTCCTCATCTATATCCATGTAACTGACAGTTCAGTGGGACTGTATAATTAAAAGTGACACCGGATTTGGCTTTGTATCTTCAGGGCCCAATCATTTCTGACATTCAATGGAATTCCCTTTCCTCAAGACCTCCCAAAGTGTCACTGCAGCTATGCCACACCTAGAGTTGTGAAGGTAGGGTGTCATCAGTGTCTGCAGCAACTTTATCCTGCTCTATGAAGGAAGTTAGATGGTAGAAACTCGTAATCCCAAATCCACTGGCAGCAAACCTTCCACCCTGCAAATTACTGCAGGAACTCCATGGACCAGAATCCTACTGCATACCAGAGGGCAGGGTAGAGGTGTGCCTTATTCCAGAGGTTAGGTGTCCTGTCTCTTCACCCCATCCCCTACACCATAAAAGCACCCAAACCTGATGTACATTATTTAGGTAAGTGGTTTTAACCTGTGATCCATGGATACCTGTGGGTCCACAGATTATGTCTAAGGGATCTGTGAAAGATGACTGATCAATCAAAAGTATGTGAATACCCACACTTACAATTCAAAAGGGTCTGAACCTCCATTCAAATTTTTTAGGGTCTGCAAATGCATAAAGGTTGAAAACCACCGATGTAGGCAGTATGTGCTAGCAAGGTAGGATCTGGATTTACTCCTTCGTATGGATGATTTACTCTTTGTTCTTTGAAATCTGTGGTATTGCTATAAGAGCTTGTTGCCCAGGAATCAAAAAGTTCAGTCACGCAGAACTCAAGGACAAGAATTTGTCTGTAAAATGTGTCTGAGTTATTTACAAAGCTCTTCTCTCAGATCCACATTTATGGATCTCAATTGCACATTATGCACTCATTCCACAAGCAGCAGACACAATTACACACTTGACATTTATAACCTTCAGTAGTTAATTTTGCCACTTTATTTGTGGTATGGCCTATTTTATATAGAGGCCAAACAACAAATGCCACTGATAAGGTCAGTAGCGTGGTGCCATAAAATATCAGAATTCTAGTAGCCTGACTTTACTGAACTCCAGCTTATGCCAATAGTGATGCTGTATGTGGAACTGTCATGAATATGCAACAGACCTGCAGCGTGCTCTTACTGTAGACAAAAAGTTGAGGGTGTAGAACGCAGAGGAGAATTTTATCTTGTTCACCAGCTGTGCAACTAAAACATAAAAAAGTGAAATATGGTGATTTTAGAAAAGGATTTATGTCCTAAATGAGGGCCACAGTGTGCCCTGATTTAATTTCTCATTTATGAAGTTCATCTTCATTTTCTATACATCACCAAATAAAAACCACAAAAAAACGAATAAAATAATAAACTACCAATCAGCACCTTGAGGCATCATCAGTGGCACAGAAAATCATAATCATTTTCTCAGTTCTCATGCTCCATTTCTAAATTAGCAATTTTGATCTGAGATTCGTAGGTAGGTAAATCAATCTGTTATATAAAATCACCATCTGTGCATGGAACTTTGAGCAGTAGCTAGCTTCTGAGATGAGGTGCCTGTATATTAAAGACTGAGGAAAATAAAAACTGAACACTGTGGACCAGCTTCACAGCTGGAGTACATCTGTGTAAGTCAGCTGACATCATTAGGAGCTGGGCTGACTTATGCCAGTTGGGTACTTAACCCTATGCATAAAACAAAATAAAAAGAAGATGACGTACCAGGTGGGGTGGAGTATCTGCAAATAGACAACTGAATCTTTTTCTTTTATTTGATTATTTTTTCCCATTGCTTAGAAATTTATTCTTTCCTATGCTGGAGTTCTTTGTAAACAATGAGAAGCCAATAATATGCAGATAGCTAGGGGTTTGGCCTACCATTTCTTTGACAAATTAAAAATGAGTAAATTTCTGTTCTAGATTTATTCTTTATTCTTACCACATTTTCAAAGGCAGACTTTTCATGTCCGTGCTTTGGCAAATGTGTCATGTTTTACCCATAGCTAAGACCATTTTTGGTTATGCCTTTTATTTTGCCTTGTTCTTCCTGTCATATTAATTTCCTTTCTACATGTAGCATAGACCAACAAATTAACTGAAAGTAGCCTTATATATTAAATAAGCAACCTTTGATGGAAACTTCAGGTTCCAAATGCTTTAGCCAACATATATATAAGAAGGAAATATAATACTGGACCCCATTTGTCAAACTGTATTTGTGACAGTTGCAAGGAAAACATATATATATAATGTAACTCAATGATATATTACTTCATCAGTATGAACTGTATCACTTTAAAACATTTTTAAAGTTGTATAAATTGCTGTTTTCTCACAAGATGAGATCCTGAAATTAATATTTATATTAATACTTCATGATTAATTCTTGATTAATTGTAACATGAGGATTACCCATATTATATGTCACAAAAGAAAAAGATCCTGCATATGAGAATGAGCGTAATCAATTCAGTGATCTCTGAGGAGTGTCACAAATCCATATGATTTCCCTGAATGCTGGATTTTCCATTTAGATCTATGATGTAGCTGAAAGATGTGTAAAATCCCATGTAGCCAAACAGCTCCCTAGTGAGTACACACAAATGAAGCTCATGTGCCTTGCTAATGCTAGCACAGGTCTGGAATAAGTTACATTCAAGATACTGGTTTCTGAAACAATGGCCTCAGATGGTAGGTTTCTGTGACAGAGCAGGTGTGAGGGTGATTTTTCAAGCTCTTTGCTCATCCAGCTCCCATTGAAAGCTAGAACTATCAGGGGTCTTCATTCTTATAGGAGGCTTTGACAGTGTGCTGAGGAAAACAATCCTGTATTGGTAGACAACTGTCGGGAATGACCTAATGTCCCTAACCTTTCATTTTAGCCTGTAAGAGTTCAAACCATCTGCTTTCAAAGCAACTTGCTCCATTGATGGGATCTACAGGCACATTGAACATGGATATCTATCCTCTCCTACATCGAAGAAGAAATTAGGACAATAGTGTATTTACTCAAACCCAAGAGGAGGGTTTTTTCCCCCCATTTAACATGGGACAATGAGTGGGGAGAGGTGGGGAGGGTGGATGGTGGGCAATTGCTGCAGCTCTGACTCCGACCCTGGGTTGGGGTCAGCGCTGCAACTACTGCCTGCCACCTGCCCCCCACCTCCGCAGCCCCTCCTACCTGCCTATCCTCCTGCCAGCTCTTCACCCCACTGCCACTTACCTTCTACCCCAAGACATGGAGCACATGGTTGATCCAGCCCCAGCCCAGCCTCATGGCAGCAGCAGTAGTGGTTACTGCTCCAACTCTGGGACCTAGCTGCTGCATGGCCAAGTGAAGGCTGGAGCAACAGCATGCCCCATGCCTGAGGCTGAAGTGGGGCTGCAGAATAAGCAGCAGTGGGGAGACAGAGGCTGGGGGAATGGTAGGGCAGGCACCAGGGGGCAGGTGCTGGGGGGTGCAGACATGCAGGGGGATAAGTAGCACAAGAGTATAAGGGCAGGTGTAGAGGTATGAAGGTATGGGGTGGGGGCAGGTAGCAGGGGTGGCAAGCTGTGGAGGGGAAGGGGCCAGGGGTCAGTCTGCTCGACTCCCCTGCTGCCTACCCTCCTAATTTCTGTCTTCCCATCTATACATAGTAGCACAGACAGTCCTAATCATTTTCTCAGTCCCCATGCCCCTTCTTTAAATTAATACATTTGATTTGAGATTCATGGATAGGCAAATCAAATTGGTTCATAAAATCAACATGTGGGCATGGACGTTTGAGCAGTAGCTGACTTTTGAAATTAGGTGCCTATATATTAAAAGCCAAATATAACAGGAATGGAACATTATGCACCCATGTCCAGAGGTAGGGCACATCTGTGCAACACTCCCTCCCCCACAACTGCCTGCCCCACACTGCCTGCATACCTCGTACCACTGCTTTTCCTGATGCAGTGGTGCAGGGGGGAGGAGGAATTTAAGATGACCCTCCAGTAATTCTATCCATGGAAAATTATAACAAGTTTATCCATTTTCCACAGACAGAATCTAATTATGTGTGTGTGGGGGGGTGGGGTCATCTTAAATTCAGAGTTGTCCTGGATTCAGGTATATACTGTAGTTTTGTGTGGAGGTAATTGTAGTCCCTTAAATGCATGCATCAGTTCACTTGTACACACGTGTGTATGAAGCAGGAGAAATGAAGCCTGGGTACAGATCATAAATCAGTTTCTCTGAGTTCTTTGAAACCACATTGTTTTACCTGTAAGCATAAGAGGTCACTAAAACCCCCATAAAATTACAATTACGATTTTTTATTACAATTTACTATTATTTAGCTGTGCGTGGTACGGTATAGACAGTACAACATAAAACCAGTGAGCAAACTTTTGTTGTTAGTTTTGTGTCACTTCAGAGAAATTCATCCTAGAATAACTGAGCAGAATTTGCCCCTGGTTTCTTTCCTCCACAAGACAACCATGAAGAAAACCAGTCATGCCCATGAACACTCATGAATCCATAGTAATATTCTGTTTTTAATGTAAAAATCAGTTTCTTGCTGTTGCATGAAGTTTTTTCACATGATAAACTACTACACACTGAATGCTCTTTTACTAAAGTGTATCTGCAGCGTTAACAAGAAAAGTAAAAATAGAGAAAACCTTTGAAATCATTTGTATGTTTTTTCTTGTGGCTTTTTTGGTAAATATCACACACAAGTTCTTTCTGGAGCAGTCCCTTTTAACCCCTGATAAGTCATCAGTCAACCCCTGATTCTGCTACTGGTGTTCACATTGGGTAGCATTTACTCAGATGAGCAGTCCCATATTGCAGGGATTACTTGCATCAGGAAGCCCTACTCACTGTAAAAACATGCTAAAAATTGGGACTTTACAGAAGAAAAATTGTAGTTATGCAACTTGATGCTTGAGTTCAGAAGCTATACACTGTGCTGAGCAAATGAAAGAGCAGTTTTATCCTTGCGTGTGAGAAATTAAAGTTTATGTTTAGATGTATAGTTTTATTCAACAATATTAGACATGAATACTTTGTCTCTTGACTTGCAGTTATCAGGATGATTTTAGTCTGCTATTTACAGCTGGTTCCATAGAATATTATTAACAACCTTGCAGACTTCCACAGGTCAGAGTGAAGATTGAAAGAGTACATTACAGTACTGTGCAAGCAACCAAAATAATTTACAGCAGTTCAGTAGCTTTCATCATACATGGTTTAGCACTTACACTTCTAATCAACACTAAAGCATAACTACAGATATTTTTTTTTAAAAGGTCCCCTTGAGTGGAACTAATCAGGCTGTGGTTTTTGTTCAGGTAGTCTGACCAATCTTCAGCTGGTCTTTAGTATATTCCCAAATAGGAAATGACCTAAACATTTCCGCTTCCAGCCGTGTGGATCAATTATCCTGATTTTTTCCCCATTCTGTACATGATAAGCAATATCTCATTTTAGGTTTTTGCTCTCAGAGCATGTGAAGTTTGATCTGGTATTGCCATCATATACATTCATACAAATTGTTTTTCCCCGAACATGAATACAAAGAAGCAAGCTTATGTTCCTTATAGTGCCATTGGTTTCTGCAACTGTTCTTTATAAGCCTGAGACCTACTTAAGTTAGGAAAATGCCTAGCCTTTGTGTTGTTTGGATTTTTCAGAATTTTGCTTTCAGTCTGTTAGAGCATTCTTAACAATTATTTAACTTAATGTGATGCTGTTTCTATCCAGTCACATTTTAAAGTATAGTTTAGGGCAGGAGTGTCAAATTCATCTGGCCCCACAGGCTGGATAACTGATGAAGGCTGGTCCGTGGACCTGGACCCCCTGTCTCCTTCTCCACCCAAAACCAGATGTTGTGCACACAGTGCCCATCCCAGGACCTGTGCTTTGGGCAGCATCCATCCCAGAGCAGCTAGGGGTGGAGGTGCCATATGCAGCGTGGGTCCCAGACTGGCTAGTGCAAGGATAATGTGCATACAAAAGTCCCAGACTTTGTGTTGGGTTTAGTCCAATGTGTGCGACATTGGTCAACTCCAGATTTTGGGGGAAGAGCTGGTTGCTGCATCATGTGGCTCTATGGGCCAGGTGCAGCCCACATGCTATATCTTTGACAACCCTGCTTTAGAGCAAGGATGTCAAGCTCACTTTTCCTTGCAGGCTGGATCTGGACACAACAGCCAGCCTAGTGGTAGTGGAGAGAACAGTGACTGTAGGGGCAAATTCAGCCATCACTTGCCCCCCACCTGCAAGAGGGCTTCATGGCCAAGATTTTGGGAGCAGACCATATGCTTGTGCACCCCACCCCCAAATTCCCAACCTCTGTGGAAGCCCCAGACCAGATTCAGTCTGTAACCATACATGTGCTACCCTGGCTTAGTTTTTGAGAGCAAGGAGAAGATGAAATTGGTTGATAAAGCTGATAAATGTAATGGGATGTAAAAAACTGATTCAGCAGGCAACTTTCCATCTTCAGATCTACCCGTATAGTTCCTTTGGAGTTGAGTGTGAATTTCAGAATTTGGTTGAAAGTTATAACAGAAATGTCAGGGAAATGTTTAAGCTATTGAAATACTGTTTGCAGTGTACTCTGTTGAATGGAACAGTTACGTTCATTTTGATGTGTTTTTAATAATTTCATTATTAGCTAGTTCATCTTATGTGAAACTAGTTCATATAGCAGCAGTGGGGTGGGAAGGAAGGACTTCATTTTCAAATCTAAGCAGAAATATGAAGGTTCTGAGGCTGTTTTTAAATGATGGGGAAATTTCAGAACTATCGTAAGAAAGTATGTTCAGCTTCAGATGCTCAGCCTGCAATAAATTACTTTACACTCATCAGTGTGTGGGTTCAGGAGAGTTCAGTGGCCCTTTATAACTTTAAAAATGGCAAAGCCAGTAGATAGGCTTACAGTACAGCTGTGTTCTTGCTCCTGAACATGGAGAAGAGAAATCTTTGTTTCATTTTATGTTTGGTATATTTCAAGATCAGTTAGTAGAAGCAGCCATCAAATTTCCTGCATTTTCAGCACCAAGTGCCTTCCTTTTATATCCCTTTTAGTTTTCCTGAAGAAGGCAATCAGTGCCTAGATCATGGGACTTTTGACTAGCTTCAGTCACATCTCTTTAATTCTGCTTAAAATAAGGGAAATGGATGTTTCCTTTCCTTGCAACATAAGAAAGAAATGAGGCTGTGTATCTGCAAGAACTATTGGATCAAAAGTAAACCCAAGAACTCTGAGGCCTCTTAGCTTAGGACCAAATTCTTGCAACAGGGTCCAATCTGCAAATTGTGAAATACTCTTAACTCCAGAGAATATATGAGGAATAGCCATGGAGAGCAAGGAAACAGGACCCAAAGTGAGGATTTCAGAGCTCCCATTACCCCTTCTGTCTTTGGCTTGGCAAGATGGGGACAGTGCAAAAAGGTAGCCCAAGGAGTAGATGTGACTGTGTAAGCCTCTGGCAGTAAAAAATGGTAGGAGTAGAAGAAGGTTAAGAGTTTTCATTTTTCTTTGTTCATTTATCCCTCCCACAAAACACTTCCTATATTTCTCTGAAACCAGGGTGAGAAAGAAAAGCAGCCACTTTTGGAAGACTTTTTTTTTTTTTTTTTTATAGTCCCACCTCATTGTCCCCACAGAAAAGCAAAACAATTGGGAAAGACAAAGATTCGCAGCTACCAAAAGACGTACAAAAATGTATGTCATCCTGATCCTATCTGCCAAGTACTTACCTGGCCATACTTCCTCCTCCTGAAGCTGTTCAGCTCTTTTCTGTCCCTTCTTCTCTCCCCTTGCCCTTTGACATCTCCCCTTTCCAACAGTGACTTCAACTATCATCCAGGGGCCCATCTAGATTCCAAATGTTTGTATTATTTCCTTCAACTTCTTGCTCACCTTATCTGGCTTTCACCTGTTCTCTCTCCAGTTAGGCTCTCCAGTTTTTCTCTCCTTGGTGGCTTCCCCCTCTTCTTTCTTCATTTTGTATTTGGTATGCCTCAGTAATGCATTGAAAGAGAATAGGTTCTCGAAGTTCAAAGTCTGCCCCCATTAAAATTCTAGCCCTACCAGAATGTTTTCCCCATTTCTGCCTGAGTGCAGCACTCCTTTTTGAAATACTGTTAATTATTTTCTGTTGATATTGAATTAGCCAAGGGCTTACTCTAACGAATGCACATTCCAACCCTGGAATGGACCAGACTATAGCAAGTGTCAGTTATTTTCAAATAATGCTGGAACTGAGAATATTTCAGACAAGAGCAACACTTTCTTCCATCTTCCAACTCAGGTGGCATGAGCTGAATACTGCGTTACCCTATTCACTCAAATCCAAGATGAGGTTTTTTCCCCCCATTCAACTTGGGGGAGGGGGATCCCTTCATCTTAGATTTGACTATTAGTGGGACTATTTGATGTCTAACATCTTCCGCTAAAAATCTAAGGGCCGGCCACTGGGTGGGGAGCCAGCACCTTAAAACATCAACTGGATATCTTGGGACAACACAAGAGAAAACAGGGTGTGCACGTGCAAGGTCAAAGGGCCAAAACAAGTGCTCCCGGGGGGACACCGAGCGGAGCATGCCAGACAGTGCCCACCTGCTCTCAAACTGAGATAGAGTGCTGGCAGCTACTGCCCAGCGATGCTCCGCCCGGAGATGCGCATGAAGGACACCTGAGGTCACTAGGAGCCTTCCTGGCCAGAGCCTCCCTCCTGGATAGCCAGATGGTAAGCTTGGCCAGAGCCAGGAAGAGGTTGACTAGGAGGTCCCAGGCCTTGATGGGGCGACCGATGGGGTGTGCATAAACAAAAAGGTGTGAGGAGAAGTGGGGGATGCAGTGGCAGCAGCTCTGATCCTAAGCCCACAGCTTCTGCATCCCTCTGCCACCACTGCTGCCCCCCCCAACCTACCCCCACACCACTTACCTTTGGCTCCTGCTGGGACCCCACTCTGACCCAGGACAGGGCACACAGAGCATGTGCTGCCTCTGTCCCCAACCTGGACATGCAGTGGTGGCAGCAGATCGGGCCCCAGCTCTCAGGCTAGGGCTGGAGCTGTTGCATGCTACAGCAGATACTGTGTGGCCAGTCTGAGGGGTGGAGGCAGCATGTGCTCCGTGAGCCCTGTACCAGACCAGAAGGGGCCCTAGCTGGAGTGAAGGCTGCCATGGGAAGGTATACAGTGGTGGCAGGGGGTTTAGACAGCAGTGGGACCCCAGCAGGTGGGCAGACACTATGGGGGAGGTGGTACGGGGGGCAGGCAGAAGGGAGGGCAGGTGTGTGTGGGGTGGTACAGGCTCCAGAGGGTGAAGGTGTCATGGGTGTGGGGCGGCTGTCAGGAGGGGCAGATGCCAGGAGGCACAGGTAGCGGGAGTGGGGGAAAGGTGCAGGAGGGCAGGAAGCTAGGGGTACAGGCTCTATGGGGGAAAAGACATGGGGTCTTCAGGCACTGAGTTAGAGGCAGGCAGCCAGGGGTGCAAGTGAGGAGGGGACAGGTAGCAAAGGGCCACTTGGCTCATCCCCCCTCCCCAACGTGCCCCTGCTGCAGTGATGGGGGAATGAATTTAAGATGACCCTCCAATAAATTTAGACATGGAAAATTATTACAAAATTATACATTTTCCATGCCTACCATCTCATTATTGGGGGATAAATCTTAAATTTAAGTACATATGGTCTATTATCAGCAGACTCTGCTGAAAAAGCACATTGAAGACTACTTTCTCCATGGACTTTAGTGTACTTTGGCTCAGGTTCCATATCTTTCAAGAGCAAAGTATAGAACTTCTCAGTGAGAGCACCATTTATATTTTACACCCCTTATTTAAGTTGATAGAAACAGGGTATTCTTCACAGGAGGTTTTCAGCATCTTGCAAGGCTAGTGGAGCCACATGCGTACAAGCGAAATAGTTATTTCAGCTCTAGTTAAAGGAATTTAAGTAGTTATAAGCACATCCTATACCTTTCAAAAATACATATTACAAGCTTGCCTACCCCATTATTTTTGTTATTGCATGCCCACTAAATTTAATTTCATGGGATGCTAATAGACATTTATTTCAGAAACTATGGCTTGATAGTACTTTTAGAGAAGATATATGTGAAGAAGTTTTCTTTTAGGTCTGGAAATGACTCTTTGTTCAGGTGTGAAGTATTTCCTTGTTAATTTCCTTGTTAACTTTTGTTGTTAAATGTGTGATCACAACATATGGTATTATACCATTGGTATACCATAAAAAGCTGTTCAAATAAACTTTTTTAGGAAGGAAGAAGGGAAAATACCTTACCTGAATTCTACTTTGTTTCCAAGTATTACATTGGCCTTTAAATCACATAATCCATGTATCTTACTAATGCTTGACACTCTACTGAAAGTGCACTGATGTACATATTTATTTAAGGGTAATGGGGGTAGAACACAATATGATAAACACTGGAGAAAAGAATTTAGTCAAATTATGTTCAAAGCCACAACTGCCTATTTACAGTAGCTCCAAGTATAAAATGTCATTTAAATCTAGGAACTACATGAAACAAGTACCTGGAATCTAAATGGGCCTAGATGTGCACAGTTGCAAACTCTAACATCTAGGTAGTATGGCAGTGAGGGACTGAAAGCATCTGCTCTGGTGTTAAAATTTAACAGAGTGCATCTGCATAGTTTTTTTCATACCTTTCTAGCCCAGATGTAAATGCTGTACCTATGCACCACAGCTAATTACAAACCCTGAGTTAGCTGGGGATCAGTAAGATAGCTTTTCACAGAATAAATGCAAATCAGGTTTAGATTAAATAGTTTTATCCAAAAACCTCCCCAAAATTAGGGTGTTTGTTGTTCTTTTTTTTGAAGACTTAGAACCCCGGTGGCTATTATCTAGGGAAAGTAGAATGGAAAAGTTGTTTCTCTGGCAGTTTCTACCCTTTCTCAAATGCAGGGAAGACTCCCAGGCTAGTACATATTTCAGGCTCTGCGGATATATGGCGGCGGAGGGGGGGGAGCTGCAAGCAAGAGGTAGAGTAGAGCAATTTTCACTCTCTTCCTAACAGCTGCACTTGCATTAATGCTGGTACCATTTGGCCTGTATAGCTGGCCAATGATAGTGTAGTTCCTCCAAAAGGAAGAAGGAAAGAAGGAAGTCAAAGAAAAAGTATAGAAAGACTGATACTCAACAGGATTGATAGAGGAGAGGGGATGGGGCACGTAGAATCTGTAGAGTTTATGGTTTCATTTATGAATCCCTAAAATTTTTCCTGCAGGTAAATGTTTTTAGGAACCAAAACAAAAATTGAAACCTACTGGAAGACGATTGAAAAATATTTTCTTTTCATTTTGGCAGCCTTTGTCTTTTCATTTTGGCAGTCTTTTCATTTTCTCTACAAAGCCTTTGTGGCCATCAAAACCAAGATAAAAATGATTATTGGTTAGTATGGCTTAAGTGAACAAATGGACTTACTTTCATAGGGGCAGGGGTAGAGTTAGTTCTTCAGAATTATTAAAAGAATGAATAAAAAACTAATTCATCAAAGTCATCATGCCACAGCTGTTACAACAATCTATCTCCTGCTGAATCCCAGCCAGCTAATTTTTGAGAAGTGACATTTTTCACAGTTTATTGTTTTCTCATCAGTGTGGTACCAGCCACATCAAGTATATTCACAGAGTGGCATTGGCATTGATGAATTAGTCATGTGCTTTTTATTTATGGATGCAGAAGATTCAGTTTCTTCAGGAGAAATGAAAATTTGAGTCACCAGGGAGGGAATTCCGATCTGCTCTATACATATAATCACAATATTCAAGTACCTGTGAAGTTACAAGGAAATTAGGTATTTGTAATGAAGTATTTACTGAGCAGTAGGGCTGTGCAAAACAGCACCGTTTTGTTTCGACTTCTGTTTCACCATTTCAAAGGGACAGTGTTTTTCATTTCATTTCATTTTGAAGCACTGTTCTGTTTCGTTTCGTTGAAACTGTTTCACTATTTCAACGTGTTTCAACGTTTCTTCCATAGGCTATAATGGGGAATCATGAAAATACCTATATCTTTGTCATTTCTTGCCTGATTCAGAGATGGGAGCTCCTTCTGAGGCCATCAAGCCTGCCAAGTTTCAAGGAGATAGCTGCAGGGGTTTCTGGGAAACTGTACCTCAAAGTCTTGAAGGCAAAACTCACATCACTTGTAAGTGTGAAGGCACAGGGGGGATGAAAACAGCAGGTATGGTAATTCCTGTCTGAACCAAATCAGTTAAGCTGGTTTATGTGTAATGTCTGTCCCTAGGCAGAAGGGTTTCTTTCTTTCTTTCTTTCTTTCTTTCTTTCTTTTTTATCATGTACCATCTTTCATGATTCATATAAACTGGCTTCAGATCTTTACATAAAGAAGTAACTGAATAATGGGTAGGGCTTGTATACACAGGGCTTTACTGGGTAGTAAACTGGGTTGACACCTTTAAAAGGTTTGTATTCACATAAATAAATTATTTAATATGATGTAACAGGTGAAGTGCTTTGATGTTTTTAGTCCTGTTAGAATCAGTGGCAATTTTACTTTGCAGTAAATTACATTAGGTAATTTTTATGTGGTCTTATCTGCACTGTAGACTAATTTGGTGGTCCTCCAGCTGCCTTTCCACAGGGCTTTGAAGCCTGCCTGATTGGCCAGTCCTTTGACTTGCATGTCTACTGCTGTAGGGGATAGTGTTTTTCAATGATGAAAAGCAAAAGGTTAGAGAGGTAAATAGGTAGGGGTGTTCTGTGGTCAAGGAAATGTTGGAGGAGAGGTTTACTGTGGCAAGGACCTGACAGAAAAGGGCTTGCTCTGGAGAATGGAGCCTTACTGTGCCCCAGGTTTTTTAGAAATTGACGGGAAGGTACTGGAACTGCTGATGAAGATAATGATTAGACAAACATTTTACTTGAAAGCATGCTTCATCAAAGCTGCCACTTGCCTTCTACCTCCTTTGCCTTTGGCACAGCACTACATTCACAACAAGCCCTGGTACTACAGGTTTGCAGAATTCCTCCTATTGGGAATAAGAGCTTATTATAAGAGCTCTCCAGCCACAGCTTCTTCCCACGTAGCAGCAAAAACAGCAGGCATTGAGAGCTGAGTCCTTTGATCCCTCTAGTCCAAACTTTGGGGTTTGGTGCTATGTTGTTTCAGTCCCTGAGAGTCCTGAACAGCCAGCTAAAGGGAAGTCTGGGGTAACAAACAACTCTTCTGCAGTGAATCAAAAGCTAAAAGCTTTTGAACTGAAGTGTCCTTCATTAGTTTAAACCCCTACTATTTGCACAGTATTAGAGCATTTACGCTTCTTTGAAAATAGTGTGTTCTTATTTGGAGATGTTTTATTTTTCCTCAAGAGCCAGAGCTCCTAACCAACAGTGAAAGTTCATACCTCCCTCTTTTTAAAATTTATCTGGATTTACAAAGCATATGTAACAAATCCTGCTCATCGGCAAGGAAAACCCCCAGGCTGCCGGACTCTGCCAATATAGCTTAAGCATGTCTACTACACTTCCAGACATTCATTAAGCGACCCAAAACCTGCAAAACAAACTGCATAGCAAAAACTTGCAGCCCCCAGTTGCCTCTGAGGGCAAGGCGTTGTGCTATCACTGGCATTTCCCCATAGTGAAATCAAGTGCACCATTCTCTGCAAAATTAATAAAGGTGTACAAAATATGTTTAACAAACACTGACATATCCCCCACAGTGGATTCACATCTGCCCTTCTCTTTAAAGTTAACAGTACCATACAGAGCATGCAAAACAAACACCAGTACACATGTCCCAACAGGCTGTGGCACTATGCTAGCACTGCCTGCCCTCAAAACAGTAACAGACAACTCAAGGGCTAGGTACAGGAGTTGCACACAAACCAGTTTAAGTGGTCAGAAACTGGTTTAAACCTGTAACAGAACATACGTTTAGCGCACATAAACTAGTTTAAAAATGGCTGGAACTGATTTAAGATAAACCAGGTTGAATGTAGTATCAGACTTAACTGATTTAGGTCAAACAGATTTATGAAACTTCTGTCCCAGACCTGTTCCCAGTTTAAGTTAAATCAGTCTCCCAGCATGCTTTTCAGCCCTGGGTTGTGCTGTCTACTCCAGAGAGCAGGGTTGGCTGCATCCCTATTCTCCCTAGCTGGAACAATGAGGACTGGCTTACTGGCCAGCTCACTACCCACCCCCAGGTAAACCCTGGCTGGGGTCTGGGGCCAGGGAGGGGAGTTAAACAGAGCATTGCCCTGTCCTGCTGGCTGTGACTGTGGACTATAAATCCCAGAGGTACCTGGAAGCAGGAAGAGGAACTGATGAGCAACCCTACAGAATCCTGTTGCTCTGATTCTGGACTGCAAATCCCAGAGACCTTGCAGGCAGCAGGAAGAGTGAGTGAACACACATCCCATTCTGTGTTTTATAGGTCTTCAGTTTATATTTTTTCAGAGAAAAAACTAGTCTTGTTCAGGCTTTTATAAATTCAGTGCACTACCTTCCCCCTGCCGCCCAAGCAGAGCATAGGCTGGGGCCTGGCCATGCCCCTCTGTTCCAGCAGGGAGGGGGGAAAATTCTTGGAGGGCTTTCTTTCCTCCCCTTTGGCAGTAACTGGCAGGCAAGTTCTACCACTCCTCCAGCTTCTGGCTTGAGCCACTCCAGGCATGTGGCTGCATTTCCTGAATCAAAAGTGAATGTGTGTTCATTTGCTTATCAGTTCAATCTCTGTAGCTTAGACTAGTCTGCAAAGACTGAATCAATTTGGACTCAGGCTTTTTGACTGTCTGTATTTAGCCAAAGCATTGGGCTGAGGCCAGATCCAAAACGCAATACTCTTTCTTCAAAGCCAGCACTCCGAGATATCCCTGGTAACATCCCTTTGGCTGTTGTCCTTTAGGAGAGGGTGACTAACACAGTGCCAGATGTGTCCTGACAGTTTCTGTATATCTGCCTTTTGACCCTCTGCAAGGCACACACCCTTGCTCCTGCATTTGTTGCATATGAGTCATGTATTGTTCAGCTCACTTTAGCTTTCCAGTTAACAATAGTCTCCCAAAGGCATGCACCACTGTCATCTAGCAGCTGCTTAGGTGGTTTGGGCTCAGTAGACCACCTAGACTTGATATATAGTTCTTTTGTGGGGTCCAAACATCCACCAAAGCCTTTCTTAGCCTTCTTTAAGAGCAAGAGTAAGAACGAGAACTCTACAGTGTTAGCAGCACTAGCAAATCAACTTTTTTTCAATGAAGCAGGGTTGCTCAAGCTGGGATATTTGTGTCCCATGGAAGGTGTAGTGCAGTATATTTCTAGTGGGTATGCAGGAAGAAGGAAAAGAGTGGACAAAGGGAAAGGGAAAATATAAATGGAGTTAAAGGAAGGAAAAGGAAAAAATTACAATAGGTCATATTGTTAGAGAAGTTACAGCATAATTATTGAGAGTCGAAGTATTATTTTTTTTATTACTTATAGCCTAGATCCTACTCAGCCTAGACAGGCCATTGGAGTGAATTCATAACTTCAAATTCTATTCTTCTTCTGCCTCCTAAAATTCAAGAAAGGACATGTAAACAAGCAGTGAACATGCACATAAAACAGAACAGACTAATGGCTATCCTGGGGCATTTACCAGTGCTGTTCAGCAGCCTAATGCTAGGCTTCCTTCTGCTGACATGCTGTAGCTTTCTCTTGGGTTGTGTTGAGGCTTCACTGGAAAGGATGAGTAATTTAAAAGCACAGTCTTCAAATAGAAACAAAACTTGTACTTCAGGCTGGTGACTACTTTGGGATGCCCGTTCCTCTGTTCACTGTTCCACTGGTTGGGGAGTAGTGTGAGACTTTATTCTTTTTCCACTCTGACTGACATCCTCTCTGGATTCCTATACAGGGGTCTCTATGGCTGAGGCCTGATTCAGAGTCCCAGCATTCACCCCGCTTTACCTGGATTTCTCTTGGGCTTGTTTCTGCCCCTTCTGTCCATGCTCAGGGAAGGATCTTGGGCTCCTGTTGTCTTGATATAGAAGGCAGTGGGTATAGGAATTCTTGATACTTGGTGTTTGCTCATAAGCCAGCCTTTTTACCTCCTCCAGACAGCTACAGTTGTCCAGGTTCTGCAACAGCAGTTATAGTGGTGCTTTTGCCTATGGTACTGAGTCAACTTCATCACCCCTACAGGCCCATTATGGTGGCAGTGGTGATGACCTGACTTGGACTCCCAGGCAGCAGTGTCTTGATATGGGAAGTGGCAAAGGTGTTTTGAAGGCAGTGTATGGAAATAAACTTTAAGGAAGGATTTGAAGAAGCATAAAACAGTGGCTTTAACAGTTTTTTTAGGGAGAGCTTGTCCTGTGTGTGAAAGGTGACATGGAAGAACCTGCAAAGATATTTGAAAGGAAAATTAAACTGGTGGGTGATAAAAAGGATATTTGAGGCTGAAGTTAAAGGCTTGCAGCCAAAAAAGACTTGGAGGATAATATGAAATTAAGCTATTGAGGGCTCTAAACGAAAAAGCAATGTATTCACTGCAGTAGAAAAAGGAGAGCCAGTGGAGAAATACTTGTGTATGTCAGAGTAATAAGCTGGGAAAATGATATATATAGCAGTACTTTGAATGGATTTAAGATGCCATTTGTCAAGGCTGGAGAAGAGGAAGGATGCAATCATTGAGAGAACTAGGAAATGGTGACAGGATGTGGCTAAGTTGCTGATGAATAGGGACAGGGAGGTACTGTTATGCTGTGAAATTGCATATAAGCCTTTCAAATGGAAGTTTAAAATGGTAAATTAAATCCCCACCTCATAGTGGATGTATTTCCTTTACCATGTGAAGCCAATGGATCATCTAATCACAGTGTGCTATTCTGTCTCAGGCATTGGCTGGTATAAGACACCTCAGGGGTAAACTACAAGGAACTCCATAACAGTCATTTGTAGAATTACTTGCCCGTACTGTTTGCAGACATCTCTTCTGTCTTTTTTTATTGTTATTTGGGGGGGTGGGGTTAGAGAGAAAATGTTCCATGCTAGGCTGGTTTTGTGTTCCCTTTGACTTCCCCTTTCACTCTTTCATAGTGACCCTGCTTCCAAGCAAAAAGGGCTTGGATCCCTTGTGCCCATCAGTGATGTACTTATTTGTGGACAGAAGGAGTTGCTGTAAAATGATTTAAAGTGCTTCTTGCTTTCAGAGGACTGCACGCATGACTTCTGCAGCTGAGCTGTTTGTCCTCATTACTCTTTTTAACAGCGATCATTTTGACTCACTCAGAAAGAACCAACAGAGTGTCAACAACAGAAGCAAGCAATTTAGCTAGTGGAGGAGCTTTTCTTAGGAAATAACACTCTGTTCACCTAAGTTCTGAGTTTTTTTTTACAAGAAAGAAATCTCATCAGACTACTGGGATATTGCATTGCAGCACCTAATTAAAGCCAGTCTTGCTAAACATATAATTAGCTAGGGAAAAAAGGAGAAATGGAGGTAATTTATTTTTAATGGTTTCATGATGAGGAGTTTTGACAATGGTGGAGTTTTTAGCTAATATGAAACTTGAACTCTCTTAGGTAATCTGAAAAGAAAAACATGTCACCCATTGCCTTATCTGTAGTTATATTGTATAATTTGTAAAACTGCTGCTTGCCATTCAAAAACTTTAAAAATAGGTATTTCAAAACACTCACTGAAAATAGTAAATGGTATGCAACTCACACAGCTGCTATGCATCTGAATTTCTGAATTATTTCTTTTGAAACAGCTAAAGCCCTTGTAGTGAATATGTAATTACATAACAGGTTTCAGACAGCTGCAAGTAACACTTTCACAAACCAGTATTTAGAAAATTGAGCTAATATAGCCCTCTAAATCTAATCAGACTAGAAACCTGTGAATTCCACTAACAGTAGCAGTCTAAATTAGTGTAATTTAAAGCAGTGTCAAATTTATGCCACAGATAAAAATGGAAAAAATCATCTTGGGCTATATATTAAAATATTATTGGGCCATAGATTGGCAAAGCCTGGTTGCTAAAGTCAGTGGCAAAACTCCCCTTGACTTTAGTGGAATGTGAGTTTAGATCACCTGTCTTAAATGACAGCAATGAGGGCTCTCTCATTATTGCTGTCTCTATTTGTGAGCTCAGAGGAAAAGAACTTGAGAGGCCCTGTAGATATTTCCAATTTAGGCATTTCGGTGCCTATTAGGCACCTGGGGATATTAGAGGTGATTTGAGGAAACAGAAATAGGTACTTAGGCTCCCTGTACAATGAATGGAGAGAGAGACCTCAGAGGAATAATTCACAAAAGCCCATTTTACCCTTTCATGGTGACCCTCCCTCCGACCAAAAAGGGTTGGATCCCTTGAGTCAGTAGGAGGCTAGTCAGTGGGAAATGTTGATGAGCATAGGCATGTGTCTGAACTCCTACCCCTCAATGGATGCAGAGCCCAACGTTCCCTTTTGAGGGTGGATCCCTAAGGGAAAAGGATGTGCTCTTTTATAGATGCAGCTGGTGAAAATAATGATGATGGTGCTGTTGCCCACCTTTTGCATAAATGCCAAATAGATCACGGACTGTGGAAGTGGGAGACATGCATTCTAGGCCTTCTTCCACTTGAGGGCATTGAAGTATACATCTCCCAGCTGCCAGGACTATGTCTAAAAACTACCAGGATATAGAATAGGCTATTTGATAGCACCCACTACTCTTCCTTTTGAAGTTCAGCCACTGGGCAGAAAGTAATTTAAGAGTGAGGAGGCCTGAAGGAAACCAAACAGAAGGGAATCTGACTCTAATGTACTGCTTAGGGCAGGGCTGTCCAACCAGTAGCCTGTGAGCCACATGTGGCTGGCAAGGAGTTAACATGTAGCCTCTCGGCCATCGTTACCCCCATTGCACTAATGCAGTAGCAGTTGGGGTCTTGGGGTATCCTCTTCCTCTCCCAGCATCCACAGCCCAAGGGACAAGGTGGCATGGTGCACTGCAGCCCGCAGTTCCAGGAAAGCTGACAGCCTAGAGTGCCACAGGGGAGCCCACAAAGAGCTGTAGGTGAGGCACTGCACCATACTGGAACACAGGTGCCCACCCCTGTGTGCGTGGTGCAACACAGTGGAGGATTACCTGCCCTTGTACATGGGAAAGTACCTGCCTGCATGTGTAGTGTAGCAGAGTGGAGGGACACCGACCCATGTATATGAGGTTCAGCCTGAGAGGCTTGTGGCCTCCACTAATGTAGTTTCCATGGTGTGAGGCCCCCACTGCTGCATCCCATGGAGTGTGTTGCCACCAGCTGCTTAAAAGTGAGATAGCCCTGACTTAGGGCTGGGGGGGGGAGGGGAGGGTGCTGTTTCAGTCCCTACTTCCAGAATTTTTTTCTCATTTTCATTCCGAGATTAATGTAAAAAGCATAACAGAACAGAAACCTGACCACTGCTGTCTCTTATTCAATCTCTTTCTGGTCCCATGAGTCAAGCATTCATTCCTCCTTCCAAAGGAGGAGGTACAGGTGATGCACTCTCTTCTTCATGCAAACTAATGTCCTGGGAAATGGAACATGTCTGCTTGACTCTCCTTGAGCTCAGGACTGAAGTCAACCACGTACTCAGCCTTTAACCACTAGGTTGTTAGACAAAAGATAAGCAGTAGTAGCTTGTCCTTGCTGGGCGCATCTAAACATGCATTAAGTTGCTTTTTCTAACCCACATTAAATGTAGTATCTCCAATGTGAGGTACTAAAGGAATGCACATTAGGCCATGTTAATGTGCAGTAACAAATGCACACAGTTTTTAAAGTGACGCTTAATGCGCAATAGCCTATGTTACTGCGCATTATTGTAATCACACAGTTTTTTACATGACGCTTTAATGGGCAGTAACAAAGGCTACTGCACATTAAAGCACACATGTAGATGCACTCACTGTGTATTTTCAGTGTAATTAACTTTGCCTGTTGTGCCTTATGCTAAATTCTATGCTGTTGGGTGTTTTAGGCATGCTGTAAGTCTGCTTACCAAATCAGATCCTTTGGGGACACTTTTCAGCAGATTGTTTCTACATTGCAATGGAGCTCATCTGAGAGTGAGACACTTCCACATGCACAGAAGCCTAAATTTAGGCACTTAAGGAACTTTGAGGTCCAAAATTATGCTGAATGAATTTAAGAACTAATGGATATTATGGCTACTAGAGTGGGGTTTTCTTGGAACACAGTTTTAGACTTAGGCGCCTGAATTCCTTCTGTATTCCATTTTAGATACTTAAGGGGTCTCTGGACCTAGCCCAAACTCTTGCATTGCCCATGTGGAAGTAAATTCTGCCATTTTTTTGTATCATATAGTGAATCTGCAGTACTGTACAGAGTAAAGTCCTACTCTGGGATGCCATAACATGGTCCCTATTCAAGATTTATGTCAATCTCACGTTAACATATATGAGAATCCTCCACTGATTTTTTTCATGTGGGATATATGATAGAGATCTAGACAGGAGAAGATAATTTTGTCCAAAATATTTCATTTCACATAAAACAGCCTAAAAAAAACCAGTGAGTGCTTAAATTTTGGAAGTTCTATACAGTTTTGGAGTTCATGATATTGTTGGCACATTGTTTCATTTCTACTTACGTGCATAAAAATACAGACATACTCCAAAATTTTATTAACATGCCCTCCAGAGAAAAACTGGCTTACAACAAATACGTTATAATGAATTATTAACTCAATGAAGAGTATAAATGGTTCAAAGCGAACATCAACTACTAAAACCCAAGAGCCTGAACTATGCAAAAGAAATAAAAAGCATCTAATGCAATAGAAACTCTGAACATATCAAATAAATATATAGTAGCTACTTTCAATTGAATACTTGACTTTTAATTTTAGAATGTAATCTTCTGGTTAATATTGGTGAGACAAAAGAGTCAGTAAGGGATAATGTGAGATTTGGGGTTGCAAAAAGGGTAAGTGATTTGCTGGCAGTTCACAGGTCAGTTTGCAAGTCAGTTTGCCCCCACACCTTTTGAGGGGAGATCCTTTTGTCTTTGTGTAAGGGAGCAGGAAGAAAGGACTTTTGGGGACCAATAGGCAGTAAACAGGCCAGCTTCCAGGTGAATTCACTAGAGAAGGTGTGCTTGGAAGAAGGGTCGTAAGAGAGAGAAGGTAGATTAAGAGACCTAGGGAAATAGCTGGAAGACATTGCAATGCCAGAGGCACTGCCACTGCCTCTGCTTGCACCTGTCAGGTTTATATCCAGGCAGGACTGCTTACCATTGAGGCTTCCACCCAGATCCAGGTTTGGCATTGTGGGGACTGCAGCTTACAGGTTCCTTCCAGTGATGGCCAGGTTGGGAGGTGCCTGTAGTGTTAGCAATGCCTCCTGGTGGTGTCTCTCAGGGAACAGGCAAAAGAGCTACAGGAAGAAGTGGTGAGGCTATGAAGCATCTTCCCTCATGTGGAGTTCATTGATTTGATACTTGAGACCCGAGGAACTGTGGAGAAAGAAATGCTGGAGGCACCGCCAGAGAAGAGAGAGGCCATGGACTCCCAGGAGGGTGGAAGCTGGAAGCTTGTGACCTCTGGCAGCAAGCAGAAATCTTTACCTCCACCTGCAACAGTTCATCTGGAGAACAGATATGAAGCCCTAGCAACAGAATAGGAGGAGCACGTTTTATTGGTGGAGGAAGATAGGCTAGGCCTCACCAACATGAGAAGGTTTGAGACAACCACCACCAAGAAGTGATGGGTGGTGGTGTTTGGAGACTCCCTTCTGCAGGGGGTTGGAGGGAGCCATATGCCGACTTGACTTGTTATCTTGGGGAGTCTGCTGCTTGCCCAGAGCCCAGATCCAAGATATCACTGAGCATCTACCAAGACTCGTCTGGCCCTCTGACTACTACACCATGCTGCTTATCCATGTGGGCACCAGTGATACCGCCAGGGAGATCTTGAGTGGATCAAAAGTGACTGCTTTGCTCTGGGTGCAATGGGGAAGGGGTCTGGGGCTCAGGTTGTATTCTCTTCAATCCTTCTGGCCAAGGAAAAGGGCCTGGGAAGGAATGTGTACATCCTGCAGATCAATACCTGGCTGCTCAGCTGATGTCACCAGCAGGGCTTTGGCTTCTTCAATCATGGGTTGTTCTTTCAATAAGAAGGATTGCTGGGAACAGATGAGATCCACCTGACAAAGAGAGGGAAGAGCACCTTCACAGACAGACTCGCTAAGCTAGTGAGGAGGACTTTAAACTTGGTTTGCCAGGGAATGGAGACCAAAGGCATGTGGGGAAGTGGGAGGTCTGGAAGAAGAGAAAGCAGGATGGGGAAATAAAGGAGGTGTTCTCCTACTACCTGAGAATTCAGGGCAATAGACTAGTTCCTCAGATGCTTGTAGACGAATGCATGGAGCCTGGGAAACAGGCAGGAAGAATTGGAAGTCCTTACATAGTCACAGAACTATGACACGATTGGAATAACAGAGACTTGGTGGGATAGCTGGTATGACTTGAGCACTTCGATGGATAGTTACAAACTGGTCTGGAAAGACAGGCAAGAGAGAAGAGGAGAAGGAGTTGCACTTTATGTAAAGAGTCATAGGATTGCTCAGAGCTCCAGTATGAAACTGGAGATAGGCCTGTTGCAAGTCTCTGGGTTAAGGTTACAGGGGAGAGCAACAAAGGTGATTTTGTAGTGGGTATCTGCCATAGACCACCAGACAAGTAGGCAGTAGTGGATGAGGCTTTCTTTAAACATCTAGCAGAAGTTTCCCAATCACAGGCCCTCATTCTCTTGGGAACTTCAATCACCCTGACATCTGCTGGGAGGACAATATAGCACAGGAGATCCATTAAGTTTTTGGAGAGTATTGGGGACAACTTCCTGGTACATGTGCTGGAGGGGCCAACTAGAGGCCATGGTATTTTTGACCTGCTGCTCACAAACAGAGAAGAATTGGTGGGCAATGTAGTATAGTGGATGGCAACTAGGACAGCAGTGACCACGAGATAATTGAGTTAAGGATCCTGAAGAAAGGAAGGATGGAGATCAGAAGAGTAAGTACTCTGGACTTCAGAAAAGCAGACTTCAACTTATAAGGGAACTCATAGGCAGGATTCCCTGGGAAGCCAGTCTGAGGGGGAGAGGAGTCCAGGAGATCTGGCTGTACTACAAAGAAGTCTTACTGAGAGTGCAGGAACAAATCATCCTGATGCACAGGAAGGCTAACAGGTATGGCAGAAGACCAGCTTGGCTTAGCAGGGAACTCTTCAGTGAACTAAATCACAAAAAGGAAGCTTATAAGAAATGGAAACTTGGACAGAAAACTAGGGTGGAGTATAAATGCATTGCTTGGGCAAGCAGGGATTAAGTCAGGAAGGCCAAAGTGCAGCTGGAGTTGCAGCTAGCAAGGGATGTGAAGGGTAACAAGAAGAGTTTCTACAAGTATATTGGTAGCAAGAGCAAGATCGGGGAAAGTGTGGGTCCTTTACTGAATGGGGGAGGCAACCTTGTGACAGAAGATGCAGAAAACTTTAAAGTGCTTGATGCCTTTTTGCCTCAGCCTTCACAGCCAAGGTCACCTCCCAGACTGCTGCACCCTCACCTGCTGCTGCAGCAGCCACTGGGGCTGTGGCAGAGACCCCCCATGCAGCGCAGGGCAGTGGGGGGAAGAGAGGATCTGCCCCCCCCCCCAAATCTGGCAGGAGCCAGTGAGTGCAGGGCTTTTTTTTTTTTTTTTAAGGGATGCTGAGGCCAGGCAGGGCAGCCATTGATGACGCTGGGAAAGCAGGCAGGGGATGGAGCCTGTTCAATTCAGAGATTCAGCTGATTTGGCTGCAGGTGAATCTCCGAATCAGATTTGGCCAAATCAATTTGAGACAGTGATTAGAATCATCAAATCAAATCACTATCCCTTGAATAGGCTGAATCTGAATCTGAAGCACATACTAACACAGGCCTAATATACAAGTTCATGGTGCCGGATGGGTTGCACCCAAGGGTGCTGAGAGCGTTGGCTTATTTGAATGCAAAGCTGCATCTTTGAGAACTCGTGGCATTTTGGAGACGTCCCAGATGATTGGACAAGAGCAAACATAGTTCCCATATTTAAGAAAGGGAAAAAGGAGAATCCAGGGAACTACAGACAGTCAGCTCACCTTAATCCCTGGGAAAATCAAGAAGCAGATCCTTAAGGAATTCATTTCTAAGCACTCGGAGGAGAAAAGGAGATTAGGAACAGTCAGCATGGATTCACCAGGGGCAAGTCATGCCTGGGCAACCTGATTGCCTTCTATGATGAGATGACTAGCTGTGTGAATGCTGGGAGACCAGTGGATGTGGTGTACCTTGATTTTAGCAAGGCTTTTGATACAGTCTCCCACAACATTGTCACAGACAAGCTAAGAAAGTACAGGCTGGATGAATGGACTGCAAGGTGCTATAAAACTGGCTGGAACATTGGGCTCAAAGGGTAGTAATCAATGGCTCAATGTCTAGTTGGCAGCTGGTATCAAGTGGAGTGTCCCAGGGATTGGTCCTGGGGCTGGTTTTGTTCAATGTCTTCATCAATGACCTGGAAGATGGCATAGAGTGCACTCTCCACCAGCTTGCAGGTGACACCAAGCTGGAGGGTAGGGCTAGGATTCAGATTGACCTAGACAAATTGGAGGATTGGGCCAAAAGAAATTTCATGAGGTTCAATAAAGACAAGTACAAAGTTCTGCACTTAGAACAGAAGAATCTCATGCATCAGTACAGGCTGGGGGCTGACTGCTTGGGCAGCAGCTCTGCAGAAAAGGACCTGGGAGTTACAGCGGGTAATAAGCTGAATAGGAGCCAACAGTGTACCCTTGTTGCCACGAAGGCTAACAGCATACTGGGCTGTATTGGTAAGTGTGTTGCCAGCAGGTCAAGGGAAGTGATTCTTCTCCTCTATTCAGCGCTGGTGAGGCCACATCTGGAGTAATGTGTCCAGTTTTGGGCTCCCACTACAGAAAGGATGTGGACAAATTGGACAGTCCAGCAGAGGGCAACAAAAATGGTTCGGGGGCTGGGGCACATGACTTATGAGGAGAGGCTGAGGGAACTGGTCTTATTTAGTCTAGAGAAGAGAAGACAGAGGGGGGATTTAATAGCAGCCTTCAACTACATGAAAGGAGGTTCAAAAGAGGATAGAGCTGTTCTCAGTGGTGGCAGATGATAGAATGAGGAGCGATGTTCTGAAGTTGTAGCAAGGGTTAGATATTAGGAAGAAACTTCCTCACTGGAAGGGTAGTAAACACTGGACTAGGTTGTGGAATTCCAGAGAGGTGGTGGAATCTCCATCCTTGGAGTTTTTTAAGACCCAGCTTGACAAAGCTTTCAATAGGATGTTCTAGCTGGGGATGGTCCTGCTCTGAGCAGAGGGTTGGACTAGATGACCTCCTGAGATCCCGTCCAATTTTCTGTGATTCTAAGTTATAGATGGGGACAGTGGTAGTTCATCTAGGTCTTTCCTCTGATCTCTCTTCTTCACTTTTCCTGGAAGACTCTTTAACCTTCTAATAGGAGGTTTTTGTGTTGAGCATATATGTTATTAATGTCACCTATTATTCCTAAATACGCCCAAACTGAAAGCATGATAACAATATAGCTGATATCTTGTTTGAAACCAGTTTTATGTATATCCTAAAGCTCTCCCTCTCCCTACTGATTTTCCCCCCAATATTTTACATTAGTTTTAAATATAAATGTTTACAAAATACTGGCATGTACAGTAACACCTATATAAAAAAAAGCATTTACTGTAAACAGAAATAAATTTATTTAGTAAATGTTTGTCACTTGTACATATATAAATAATATACTTTTCCAACACTTTTCAATCTGTAAATATTCTTGATGATTGAAATTCATCTTTCTGCAGAGAACTAGAATAAATGGGCATTGTGCAGGGAAATCATTGTGAATTAGAGCAAAACAATTTATAGGTAATGAGTGGGGAGTAATCATTCACCATATTACATACAAACATCACCTCATTCATTGCTATTGAATAGTCAGCCCAGACCAATACTCTAGGGTACTGTCTACTTAAATCTCTATAGGTATTCTTTGATGAAAACCTCTCTGTTCTGGGAGACCTTTGAGGGCAGTTCAAATTGTACATTCAGTAAATATTCAGTAAACTACCTTTTAAAGGTACTAGAGATTATGTAGAAAGAAAATGCTCTATAGATTCCACAAATGACCACAGGAAGTATGCCAGTAATAACGCTAACCTTTTAAAAAAACAGTCTTATTGTTTCCCTCTCTATCATGGTGTCTAGATCTTATCGGAATCATTGTCTCATTGAGAGTCATACATTTTATTTCTTCATGTAAAAATTGCTAATTAGTAACAAAAACTAGAGATTTGTTCTCTCTAGCTACACAGCTCTGGAAGGAACTAAATTAGCTGGAGCTAAAGACTGACCAACATATGGTCATCTTTTGAAGTCTTCCTTTTTAAGAGTAAGAGACAATAAAATGTCTTCAAGTATGTACAAGATTTCCATACCAATCATGGTGTCCACTTAAATAATCTCCTTTACTTTCTGCATAATTTTCTCAACTGCATTTTAGCATAATCTCAGCTTTTCTTTTATTATTCTGTTTGAACCACCCTATTTTGCTTGGCCAAATACTGATTGTTTCCATTTTTCAATAATATACATTTGTCTGCTGTCAACAACACAAGGAGGTAATGGAGGTAAAAGGAAATTAACTGTAAAGTTTTGCTGGTTCAAGTTCAATGTTCTTTATAAAATAAGTATTCATTCTTATGGTGAATTAATGTCCTTATAGCAGGCTGGACATAGCTCAGCTCAAACAGTCCTTGTTCATAGTCTTTGTTTCCCTGGGGCAAACTCCTTCACCAGAGGAATCAATGTAAACAATCAGCAAAACAAACACAGAAATAGCTCAGGGTCTTTTCCCAGACCCAGACCCAGAGAGAGTGCCTGGGCTCAGTATTGCAATCCTTAGCCTGTACTCTTCCTTTTCCCTCTCTAGCAAACTCCCTCCAGCAAACTCATGGTTTCTCAGCTTCCCTCCTGGTCTTGGTTTGCCCCAGAGGCATCATGGCTGCTTGCAGACCTGAAATTCCCCCCACCCCCATCAAAAAATGACACTTCAAATTTGGTGTGTTCCTGCGTTGAGTCCAATGCATGCCCAAAAGAGGCAGTGCACTAGTGGCACCCAGCTTTCCCAACACCTGTAGAAATCAGGTGCTTTAGTGAGGTTTTCTGGGCCTTATATCTAATAGCTGAGTGAATCAGCTACTAGATAAATTCACAAAAAAGCCCCACTGAAGCTCCTGATCTTTACAGATGCTGCAGAGCCAGGTTAACATTACACGCTGCTGCTTCTGGTACAGGATTTTTTGTTTTTTTTCCACGTCTGTCAGCACCCCAGGTGAGCTCTTCCTTCCCCTACCAGTCATTTCTGGTCCTTTAGGCCATGTGTAGATGAAACCAGGGGCGTGTGTCCACAACACTTTAAAGCGGGCTCTTATTTGCCATTCTCAGGGTAGCTCAGGTATCAGGCAGTTGCTTTCCTGCAGCCTTCCTGCCCAAAAGCTCCTCTTTCTGCTGCCTGCAGGGCCAGACTGTCTGCTGTGGCTCAGGCCCTGGGCTTATCTATCTCCTAAGCCCCACCCCTTCTGGTCAGGTGTCTCCCCCCAGCCACCTGCAGTGGTTTTCCATTAGGTCCTGTGGCTAGCTTCTAGGGCAGATCACAACTGCTACTCTGGCTGCCTTAACAGTGCCCTCTCTGCTTTCATTAATATCTGACTGCCTGTCCCCTGCAGCCAGCCTAAAATGGGCATCCTACCTGGGGATCTCCTCCCTTCTGTTTATTTCCGAGACAACCTCCTGCCTGTATCCAGTATAACAACCACAGTCTTTCAAGTGTCCCCATAGGTTAGTCTCTGTTCTTGAATCCCTCCTTCTATGGGGGATTGGAGGCAGTTTCCTCCTGGGTCCATATCCTACCCCCAAATCCCACACGTCCCAGGGCAGCTGTGGCACTGCTTGGCAGCCTCTGTAAGGAGCGATCTCCATCTATTTTTACCCACATGGGTCTTCAACGTAAAACCTGTCCAGCAAACATTGCCACTGCTCGAGTGGCTTCGCTGGGGTGTTCAAAGCTAACAGTCTCCATGTCTCAACTCTTCCCTTTCTTGTTCTTTCAAACCTCAGCATACCTTACAGTTCCTGCCATTTGGAACACTTGTTTCAGCCTCTTCCCTTTCATTCTGAAATAGAAGGTGCCTGTAGATGTGCTGTGAGGGCGCTCCGCTGTGCTGTAATTCCAGTGTGTCAGAGCAGATTCAATTAATTGAGTCTGCTAGAGAGTGGTAATTACTGTGCTTCAGCCAGCCTCTACATCTGGAGTATCAGCATCCCCACAGTTCAAAATGGTGATGGGGGCACTTGAATGAAAGCTCGAATGAACTTTAGTTAAGTGCTCCTGCTGCCATTTTGAAGTGTGGGGATTCTGATGCATGAGATGCTGCAGTGTATACAGCATGTACATAAATATCCCCCTCCCCCACCCTGGAGCACATGTGAAAGTTCCCACAGGTTGTTCACAAGTATGGTGGACCCAAGTCTGCTCACCCTCATGTTTGGCTTATCCTGGGGCAGGATATCCAAATCTTTCTTCCTGACTTCTGCATGTGCTGTCACCATCTTTCCCTCTGGCTTCAGCTCCTGTCTGGGTAACATCTGAGGTGGGCCATTCCCTGTCCTTGCCTTCTTCTTGATCACGCTCAAGGGCTTCTTTGCCCTCACCTCTGGCCTTCCTTTGTTGCTAGGTGCTCCATCTGCAGTTTCTGATGGTGGTTCCCACTCTGGTCTACTGTGCTCCATTGTGACCCATAGGACTTCTTCAGTGCCCTGCAGTTTCACCACCCCTAGTCTCACTAGAGTTGGATTATCTACTTTTGGGTGGGCCCCACTTTTGTCTCCTCCTGAGTCCTTGCTGTTGCATGCAGGTGTGGACTTTCTCTCTGTGCTTGGGTAGATGGACCCGACACCTCTATTAGGGTTTCTTCCCCATCCCTCAACCCCACAGTTCTTCCTTGGGGTGTGTTGGCATTTTCCCCACTCTTGGTTGTGGTCGACTAGGCTACTGCCCACTCTTCTCCGGAGTGTCCCTCCTATTGAGACTGCTACTGAGAAAGGACTCCTCTGCCACTGCTGCCTTTCTCAGTCGCCTCCAGGAGCACTACCCATATTGCTGGCCCCCAATGTGGGCAGCCATCCTCACAGTCACTTGAGGTTTCTGTAACCCCTCCCCCTTGACTGTGGTCTTTTTGAGGATCTTCTCTTGGTCCTCCCCTGGCTTGGCCACTCTTCCATCTCTCTTAAGAGGGCTCAGTGTTTCTGCCCATTGTTGTGGGACAATGGCTGATACCATCTTAGCCCCTTCCAACTCTGCTTCTAAGCACAGGACTTGGCTCTTCAAGGTTGCCATCTCTATCTCTCTCTACGTGCATCTGTGGTGCTCAATTTGTGACTACTTTGCTAGTCCCTGCCTCTCTTCCTGAGAGGCTTCATACTAGGCAGCGAGTCTAGCCAGCACCTTTCTCAGTTCCTCAAAATCTTGCTTGTGCCTAGCCCAACTAGCAGTCAAGGCACTCTAGTAACAAGGCTCTTAGTACTTTGTTTTATCAGTAGCATGCTGCTTTCTCTCCAGGGTCTCCATGCTAGAGTTCAGTTTAAACTGCCCATATTCTCCACCATGTGAAGCGGGTTGGGGATAACTCAGCTCAATGTTCCTTGTTTATAGTTTTATTTTCTCAAGGAAAACTACCTTCCTGCAGGAATCAATACAAACAACCAGCAAAATCCCCCCACACAAACAGACCCAGAGAGAATATCCAGGTTCAGTGTTACAGCTGCTAGTCTATACTCTTCCCTTTTCCTCTCTAGGAACAAACTCCTTTCAACAAACTCATGGTTTCTCAGCTTCCCTTGCGGCCTTTTCTGTAAAACCCAGGAGAGAGGTAGCCATGGTGTGGTGCTTATCTGGAAGTCGACCTCCCTGTTCTCTCCTCCTTGCTACGTGTGCTCTCTGTCCCAAGGAGAGTACTCTGGCTTGGGCTTCTACCCCCAGCACTGCAGCCTTCCTGTCTTTCTCCTGGTCTTTCTCTAGGAGCTTTTTATTCCCATGAGGCCACCCAGTTATCATCATCAGCTGGCTCAGTCCATTGAAGCAGCCTTGAATTCACCTTCTACCTGCTTCTACCTGGGCTGCAGCCCCCAAGGCATGCAGCTGCTACACACCTCTAAAGAAAAAAAGCATCTTAAATATGACATCAATTTATATTTTTCTCCTGTAACTCACTATTCCCCAAATAATTTTTCTTTTCCTTTCCTTACATTTTATAAAGAAATTCTAGAACACTTACCCAGACTGAGACCACTGTCCTGTTCCAAATGGAATCTGGAGACAGCAGAATCTAGCCCTGTATGTGTTTATTTTAAGTTGTGTAGGAAATTCCACTTTGGCTTCTCCAAGAGTTATAAAACAACCAGAATCAATCGCTTAGTAATGGAAAAGACTCTTAATTATAGTGCAGGCATTACATGACATCGCTATGAAGAAAGTAAAAGCTATAAACATAATTAAAGGTAATCTTGTAAGGTAAGGCAACTTGTAGTATAAATTCTGTACCATGTTTATTCTCAGGCAAGAACCACTCCCTGAAACAGTTTTTATTTACAAAATAGGAACATTGTTATAATTTTAGCAGCTATCTCTACCAGGAGGGCCACTGAGACAGTTCTCTCTGAGCCAGAAGTCTGACCATATAATGAATTTTCCTTCAACAGATATTTATGTACATCTCCCTGGAGCCACAATGGGGCTGGGGGCTTCTGTCCCTTCAACAGATATTTATGTACATCTCCCTGGAGCCACAATGGGGCTGGGGGCTTCTGTCCCACCTGGATCTGCCATGGATTGGGGGTGAGGAAGGGAAGGGTGCACGGCAGGGTTGCTTGGGAGGGGTGCAGGGTAGGATTACTTGGGGCCAGGATGGACACAGACTGACAAAGATCTGTCACACGTGTGCACACATACACACTCTCTCTCTCTCCCCACACCTTTCCCCTCCCCTCCCTGCAAAAAGCCAGCAGCAGTGGCAGTGCCTCCAGCTATCAGCTCTGACCCTGCTCTTCTCCCACACTGTGATCCCACTTAGGGCCAGGCTGGATGCAGACACACAGATCTCTCTCTCTCTCCTTTATGCATCGCATATGGTGGGGGATGCAGGTGAGTGAGTGAGTAAGTGCTGACATTGGGCAATTACAACTCCACTCCGCCACTGCCACCACCACCCCCTCTGCTGCTGGGCTTTGTCTCTGGCTGGGTTGCAGCCCTGCCCCTCACTGTTGGTGTGGAAATCTGGAGGGGCACATGCCCCCTTGTGCCCCCCCCGTTGCCTATGCACATATACATCCCCACCTTCAACCTGGCTCCCTACAGAGAGCCAGGGGCAGTGGCAGCAGCAGCAGCAGCAGCAGCAGCTAAAACCCCTCCTCCCCTCTATATGCCATGCCCCTGCTCAGGACCAGGCTGGAGACACACATGCATGTGTGAGCGTGCGCGCGCGCGCGCACACACACACACACACACACACACACACACACACACACACACACACACACACACACCCCCAGCCCCCAAGCCTCGCTCCTTGCAGAGACCCAGCAACAGTGCTGTGCCATGGCACCACTGGGCCCCTTGCACACACAACCACTCCTCACTCTTTTTTCCTGCCCTGCCCTGCTGTTGCCTTTTGCTAAAGGGCTGAATCCTTCCATCTGTGGATGGAGTTCCCTTGCCCTATCTAGAAGCCAATCGTTGATTCTCTGGATCATTGTGTATATGTAAGAAGTCTAGTCTGATGTCTGATGAATCTATTTATGTCTGACAAATCCGATTCAAGAGTGGTACAGCTTATTACAAGTTTCACAGATCCATATGTTGTCTAAGTTCTAGTCCAAGTTTATAGTATGCTGCTTTCTTCTTTCTTGCTTTGCTTCCATCCTCTGAATCAAAGCCACTTCATATTGACCTGCACCCAGAGCCAGATGTTCTCTCTGGATCATACAGGAATCTGTGTACTCCTCCCAGTTTTCTGTGTTGATGCTGAACAACGTGATATTGTTTTTGCAAACATTGTAGTAGAGGGCAATCCCACTTTCTACAGCCATCTCGAATCTCACTATACAAAATATTCTTGGGGATACTGTCTTCTCCCGTTCTCCTGTCATGGCCGATTCATTGCAACCTTTTCTTCTTGATAGCGATTCTAAGTGTCTCACTCTTGTGCACTCCAGCACCTCTGTGTTGGGTATTCCATCTTTGCACTATATTTTCAGGATCTTATGAAGACATCTCATGTGGAAGGTGTTCAGTCTCTTGATATGCTTAGCATATGTAGTCCACATTTCTGAAAGCCTCCTTCTAGTCTGGTTTGAAGATAAATGTCATCATTTCTGTCCTTGAATGCATGAAGAAGCAGGAATGAAAAGTAGATGTTAAAAAGCATTGAGTAAGGAACCATTCCTTCACCCCATTGTTGATGTCAAAGGTATCTGATTATTTGTTTTCATACACTACAGTTGCCTTCATACCTTGATGTAATGAGTGAATAATGTTCAACAATTGCAGGGGACAACCCAGTTTCTTCAGAACAGGCTCTCCTGGACTCAAAATAGCCTCTCAGGTGATCCTACCTATCAGTTCCCTGACTGAGTTAAAGTCTTCTTTTCTGAAGTCCAGGGTCCTTTCTCTGTTGCTCTACTTCCTTCCTCTCCTCAGGATCCTAAACTAAGTCATCTCACGGTCACTGCTGCCCAAGTTGCCCTGCATTACTCCATTCCCCACCAATTCCACCCTACCTATGTGCAGCAGATCAAGAAAAGCATGGTCCCTAGTTGGCTGCTCCAGTGCTTGCCCCAGAAAGTTGTTGCCAATATTCTCCAAAAAATTCAGGATTTCCTGTGCACCGCTATATTGTCCTCCCAGCAGATATCAGGGTGCTTGAAGTCCCCCAAGAGAACCAGGGGCACCAGTGGCATCTGCAGGTAGTCAGTGCTCACCACTCCTCCACCCTCACCACCAATGTGGCTGCCTGCAGGAGCTCCCCACTTGCTGCCGCTACATCCCCACCACCTGTGGGCAGTCACTGTGTGCCCCCAGCCTCCAGGGGCACATGTCTTTCATGCAGACAACCCAGCCATGGGTTTTGGATGGCTGCAGTGGGGTGGAGGGAAGGAGAGGGGCGTGCATAGACAGAGAAGAGCAGTCAGAGTGTGCAGGCAGCTGGGAACTCAGCCCAGCCTAGCCATATGTGGAGCAGCACCCAGCAAGTAAATGTGTGAATGGGAAGGGGTGCAGGGGAGAGAAAGGGCATAGTGGGGCAGGTCGAGGCCCCCCTGGGAGGGTGTGAATGGGGCCCCAGGGCAGGGCTTCTGCTGCCCACACCCCTTGGGGCAGGCACAGGGGTATGTGCCCCCTGATCTGTGCTGAGTGCGGTGTGAAGTTGGGCTGCCACTGTGGGCTGTGCTCTGCACCTTGCTGCCAGTGCCCTGGCAGCCGCGCAATGCCATTTGCCTCCCACCGCCAGGCAGGTGGCACAGCCAGCATGCAGAAGGCACATGGCATCACACCTAGGGCACCAGCAGGCCCTGCAGCAGCAACCCACCTCCACCCCACACACAGATTGGGAGGGCACATGCCTCCTTTGCCTGCCTCAGGGGTGCGCACAGTGATGGGGTGGGAGCTCCCCCACGTCTCTGGACAAGCTGCCTATTCTTCAAGTGTCCTGTGACTCACACCAGCTCCTGCCCCACTCTTTCCCTCACCGTGGGAGCCTCAATTTGCCCCCCCCCCCTTTCCCATGACAGGCTTACTTGCTGGGGGGGATGCTTGCACATACACACACTCAGCTCCCCCCACCCCAAATTATATTTTCTCCCTCCACTTATGCCTCCTATGCCAACTGCCCTACTTTCTCAGGAAGAATAGAAAGCAGGGCAACAGAGGAGAAGGCTCCCCTCCTGTTTGTGCTTCCTTCAGGTCACCCCCTTACCTCAGGACTTTGGTCTCCATCCCCAGTAAACCTAATTTAAAGCCCTCCTCACTAGGTTAGTGAGCCTGTCTGTGAAGATGCTTTTCCTTTTCTTTGTCAGGCAGATCCCATCTCTTCCTAGCTGTCCTTCTTGGAACAACATGCCATGATGAAAGAAGCCAAAGCCCTGCTGACGACACCATATGTGCAGCCATGCATTAATCTGCCTCTGCTCTTGCCCAGGCTTTTCCCCTTGACCAGAAGGATTGAGAAGAACACCGTCTGAGTCCTTGCCCCCTTCATCTTTGCACCTTTAGTCACTTTTTACCCACTCAGGGTCACCCCTCACAGTACCATTGGTGCCCACATGGATGAGCAACATTGGGTAGTAGTCAGAGGGTCAGATCAGTTTCAGTAATCCCTCTGTGATATCGTGGATCCAGGCTCTGGACAAGCAGCAGACTTCCTTGAGGTCAGGCTAGAAGATGAATGCCTCCATCCCCTGCAGAAGGGTGTCTCCAACCACCCATTGCTGCTTCTTGGGTCAGTCTTCCCAACCTTGAGAAGGCCTGTCCTGGCCTCCTCCACCAATGGAATGTGCTTCTCCTCCTCTGTAGCTAGGGCTCCATATCTATTCTTCACGTAGACCACTGCAGGTGGAGATGACTTCTACTTGTTGCCAGAGGTCACAAGCTTCCAGGTTCCACCTTCCTGGGAGGCATTCTCACATCACAGGCACTGCCCCACCTGAAAGGAACCTGTAAGCTGCGGTCTCCACAGCACCAAACCAGGACCTGGGTGGAAGCCATAACAGTGAGCAGTCCTGCCTAGACAGACACCTCACAGGTGCAAGCAGAGGAAGAGCGGGCAATGGCAGTGGCTCTGGCATTGGAACGTTCTCCAGCCATTTCTCTGGGTCTTTTAATCCACCACTTCTTTTTTCCTGCCCCTCTTTCTAAGCACACCTTCCCTAGCAAACTCCCCTGTAAGCTGGCCTGTTTGTTGCTCCTTGGTCCCAAAAGGTTCCCTTTTCCCTGCTTCCTCTCACCAAGCTTACAGTGAAGAAAAATGAGACAGAGAGAGAGAGTGAGTGTCCAGGCAAACTCCCTAGCGAAGTCCCCCTTGCTTAGGACCCTAGTTAAGCAATGGGTTTAAGTATTGGTCTAACTCCTGAGTTTTAGCTACTTACACTAAATACATATAGGTTAGCTACTCTTAATGAAAGAAAGAGCTTACCTTAAAAGCTCCCCTTCAAAGAGGGGGGCAGCAATCTGACTGCAAATTGTCCTGCTTGCTGTCTTTGTTCACTCGCTCCCTAATCACCAGGGAAGTCTCCTTTTGTACTCTGCTGGGTCTAGCTCCACCCTGTTGTTAGGGCTTTTGTCAGACACAGGCAGCAATTACTCAGCCAGTGCCACTCCTCACTACTCAAATCACATGGGCAAAATGCACACCGCCACCAAATGCTTAATAAGCCAAACACACAGGCAGCCCTTCCTGGAGTGGAATCTTGTGCTTGGTGCCTGACTCCTTTTCCCCTTCCCTTTCCTCCTCTTGCTTCTGGTGAACTGCTTGCAAACTGCTCTGCTTGCTATCCCTGTTCACTGACTTTCCCCACACTGGTGAACCTAAGCTCAGGAAGGAACAGGAAATAGATGCTACTCACCTCCTTCTGGTCCCAGGGGAAGTCAAATGGTGGGGATGGGCTCCCATGCCTTACCCAGACTGGGGTCACCTTGGTTTGGAGAAGCCATAAGGGCATTGTCCCATTGCTCCCATCCCTGCTGTAGATCAGGAAAGGAGTGGAGGGGCAGCTGCCAGGTGTTCCCCACCTACTCTCCAGACCAGGGTCCTGAATGCAGAAGACTGGCTTAGGGAAAAGACTGGGAGCTTTGTGCTGCTCTTCCCTCCACTTTGCTCCCAACCTGGGGTAGGTGCAGGGACCCAGAGGGGCAAAGCAGCCACTGGTATCCCAGATTTTCCCAGACTGGGATCACCCCTGTCTCAGGAAGGTTCAAAGAGTAGGGAAGACGGAGTGGCTATAGTCTGAACGCCTGAGTGCTCTCTCTCCTGGAAAGAGTTCTACTAGTGAACATTTCTTATAAGTCTCCATCAGTAGAAATGAACAACACCTGTTCATGGCCTATGTATATATTATATATCAGGTTAGGAGATATTAATGAAGTAGAATAATGAACTCTTATCTTTTTCAGTACATTGGATAATGTAGTTTAGTTATTATACATTAATACAAATTGTTATTGGGAGAGGGGAAGAAAGGAGGTTTGTTTTCATGAGACCAAATAAAAACTTTTGCAGTATCTCAAGGCAAGTATAAACTTTCCTCCATGTCTTAGAATAACTCTTCTAAAAGGGAGGCACCAATAGCCATTTTTAAGTATATTTTTCATTGTATATATGATGTACAGCTTTATAAATGAAGGAGCAAAAGAAAATCTCATTCTTGGAAGCAGTACTTTCAAATTGGTTGCTGTACAGCATGTTTCCTGCCATTCATGATGCTGCAGTTGTTTACTGCTAAACTTTAAAAGTGTCTACACATTTAAAGCCATTTATGTTTTAGGCACAGGATATGAGTTAGCTTTCTTTGAACTGTGTTTGTTGGACTGACAGTATTCTAGTTTCTTCATGTTCTCTATTCCATTTGGTTTGGCTTAGTCCAGATACAGACCAGAGATTAGATCCAAAGCATCTGGCATTACAGGATAATGTCAGAATTATGCTTCTGCTTTAAAAATTATGGTCATAGCTCTTCAAAATGTGAAGAAAAGTTAGAAAATGTGACCCATGTGTAACTGTTGCACCAATGTCTGCCTGATTCTGCCAACAGCATGAAACAGTGGCTCCAAGTTGTACAAATTTCTTTATTCATTTGAACTGAAACCCAGTATCTCTGTAGAGATGCTATCTAGGATGTACATAGGGTGTTGAATTGCCTTAATTATTCCAATTAGCATTAGATTAGTTCATTTGGACTGTGGACCTAATTTGCTGTACATCGAGGACTTATAATGATTTGCAAAATATCGCCATTTGATGCTGTGTTCCTTCTTGATGCAAAATTCTCATTTTGTCATTAAAATATCATATCAAAACCTAATTCTATATAATGTGAATCACAATGTCCCAGTGCACAAAGCTAAGGATTTTGCATAAATACATTGCTAACTAAATGAAGGGGAAACCAACATACAGGCTGTAACTTCAGAAGACTGTCATAATGGCCGAACACCAAATTCAAGAATTCAGCTCTCAGCCTCTCCCATTTAGGTATCCTACACAAGTGACTCATATTTTCAAAGCAGCTTGACACCAAGCAGCTTCCATTTGTGGGTGTTGACAGCTTTTGAAAACCTGGCCCTAAATCTTAAAGAATAATATTTTGCTGAATGTTAACATCACATACGTCAGAAAGGGACAGAATCGGAATTATATCAATATGGATCAAAATAAATCTATTGAAGTTAATGGAGTTTCACTGAATTTACGTCCATGTAACTGAAATCAGAATGTGGTTATTGGGTAGTAAAAATAATCTGTGCATTATTGTGTGCCAGTAGATTCAGCTGTCACTAAGCAAAAACCAATATTTAGTGGAGGTTTTTTTTAAATATGTGAAGTATAGGGAAAATGTCAGTACTTCAGCTACTGAAATGTAGTAATTGTTGGCAAATGGTGCCTTTTTATTAACAGTCCTTGTAATAACCTCAGTTGTGGATTAAATTACTTCTGAGATTTTAGAGAGCAGTCTTCATGTGTTCTGGAAGCCATAATTGTGATAACAGCCTTACCATAGATGGCTTACCTAATACCGTTTTCTAATTGTTTAAAGCAAAATACATAAGCCAGATGCATTATTTCATATATTCTGTCATGTTGTACCATTGTGGTTTGTTAGCCTAACAAATCTTTAATTTCAAGTTGAACACTTTCCTGTCAAACACCAGCTACTGCCTGATTACTTCTTACCATATTGTTCTTATTACTACACTCTTAGGTCTGCTTCTCTTGCTGCTCTTTTTCCTTAACTTTGGTGCCTGTGATGTCCTTAAGGTATTTCACTTAACTGCATACATACAGTAAATCATCTTCTAAAGTCTACAGTGTTCTACTAACATATATATTTGCCCCTGACATCAGTGTTCACATACTTTAACCATTTAATTTTGTTTTGGCTTTTGATTACCCTAGGGTCCGATTGGTATGGATGGAAAGCTGGTAGGTGATTTGTTCAAAACAAGTATAACCTAGGTCTTTCCCTGCATTTTGTCTCTCTTCTTTCCTGTTTGAATCATTTGTGCTAAATTGTACCTCTTGGCATAACCTATGAAGCCCTTAACAATCTAGGCTTGATTTATATAGGTGAGAAAACACCTTTCTCTTTTGTATCCATCCAAGGAAACTGAGATCAGCCAGATCAAGCTTGCATCCTGAACACATTCTGTCTGTTTTGCTGAAGTACGGCTGTCTTTGTCTGTGGAATTATCTCCCTGGAGCTCCATCAAAGTGGCTTTGTGACTGTCTTCAAAGCTCACTAAGATGCCTTTTGATTTCTAACAGCACCTCTATGATCCTTTCAGGCTTGCTTTTTCTCTCTCTTCTTGTATTTTTCATTCCTTTGCCCACTTTTGTTGGCTGATTGCATATGGGAAGCCCCAGCTTTGTTTTTGAATTTATTTGTATCATATTCCAGACGTCCTTTTGGGGGAATCCATTTTCTTGAATTAATTAATTCAATGAGTGGTCAAGTTTAATATAGTTGAATGTAGTCATTTATTAATTGTCACAACAGTTTTACAATCACAAAATGCATATATGAGCTTCTGTGAATAAAAATTGAGATGCATCTGACAGGGATTGAGGCTCTTAAAGTTTAAGCATTTAAAACAGTAAAGGATATTCTGTGGCATTTATACACATGCTCCAGGAATGGGGAGAGAGGGGCTATAATTAAAGTGTCTGAAGCATCATTTGTATCAGTGTCCCTGTACTGAAAAATGGTAGCGGGGGCACTTGAACTAAAGTTCAAAACTAAAGCTCATTTGACATTAAAGCACCCCCACCTCCATTTTTCAGAGCAGGAACACAGATACGTGTGATGCTGGAGTCTGCTAGAGCACAGTAATTACCATGCTCCAGCAGACTCAATTAATGGAGTGTGCTTTGACGTGCTGTAATTACAGCACGTTGGAGCAGCCTTGTAGCAGTGCGCAGAGCTTTGGTCCCTGATCTGATTTGGTGGAGATCCGGCCCAGTTCAGCGGCCAAATCTCTGAATCTGAATAGAATTAGGAGACCCTTTAATCTCTCTGAATTGAACCAGAATCCTCCAAATCAATTTGGAGAACTTCAGAAAGATTTGATGATTTGGACATAGACACAGATTTAAATATTTTTTCTACATACCTCAAGGTACCAGGTGGTTCATGAATGCTGAGATGCTGGGGCAGATAGAGCATCCCACAGTAGTGTGGGGGGCTCCCCAGCGTGCTCAGCAGCAGAACCGGAAGTGGACCAGAAACACTTCCGGTCCACTTCTGGGCCTGCCAGGGAGTGCGTGGGGAAGCCCCCAGCTCCGTCCCCCAGCTCAGCAACTGGTGCCTCCTGGGTCTGGGGGTGGGGGAAGCACCAGGGGTCCCCCTCTGGCTGATCACCGAGCCAGGGGAGCCCTCCAGTGTGCTCAGCAGTGGACCTGGAAGTGGCCTCCGTGGGACACTGCATCCACCCCACCATTGCAGCATTCATGAGCCGCACCTGGTACCTCGAGGTATATAGAAAAACATTTAAAGCTGTGTTTATGGCTGAATTGCTGATTCTCTGAATCAGGATTGAATCTTCATATTCAGATTCAGCAGAATTGAATTGGGGACAATGATCCAAATCAACTAATCGAATCACTGTCCCCGATTTGGGCCAAATCTGAATTGAATACAGCCCGTTTCACACACCCCTACAGCCTTGCTAATTGGGGTTCCCCATGATAATTGGGCCCCATTTCTGCTTCTCTTTCTCTCTCCCTCTCCTCTTTCACCAGTAGGACCCATCTTTACTTTGATACCAGGAATGTCTTTCTTTCTTCACCAGCTGCTTTGTCTTGCTGCCAGCTTTGGTCTCTCTCACCTGCCAAACCCATCATCTCTCAGGGCCAAGCTTCTCTCCCATCTTTAGAGACCTTCTCCTCTATGCTCAAGGAGCATCTTTCTGTTGCAAACTAAGCTTCCTGTTATAAGTGCCACCTCCAGTCACTAAGCATCTTCATCTTACTTTTGCCACCTCTGTTACTTGACTGGTAGACCTTTGCTGTTGGCTTCAGTACTTCATCAGCTTGCCTGTCACTTCCGTGCCCCTTTCTTTCAGTGTTATTTGCCTTATCAGGGTTGAAACCTGATTAACTGGGATAAAGTGGTCAGTTAGCGGGCACTCAAGCCCTCTTTGATCCAGGCAGCTGAATAAGCTGCCAAATTGAACTGAAAATTTATAAATGTTGGCAGCAAAATGTTGAACACTGCAGCCTTATATGTGTAAATCTGAAAAAAAAAATATATATATAGAAAGTAAAACTGTTCACAAGACTCAGCTGAAAACAAGAAGAGTTATATCGTCAAACTCTGTGTACACAAAAAAAGCAGTGGAAATGCAATGAAACACATCAAAAAGGGTTGTTGATATAATAATCACAAAAGCAATGCCATGCATAGTTCAAAGCTGCAAATGTAAGAAGTAGTCCAACTAGTTTGCCTATGTTCCATATCCCTATCAGCATAGGGAATAAGTTGTACATTCACACACAGCAGTGTTCTGCTGTACATGAAAGCCAGTAATGGACTATAAACATGAAATAAAACGATGTATTGTAGCATCATTAGCCAAACTGAGGATAGTGCCAAAAAGGAAATAAAATGTATACCTCAATAGTGACATTATATTTTTAAAATTCTGGCAGCTTCAGAAAGTTATACAGAAGTGGCTGGGTTTGAACTGGGGGCTCTTGGTGACTGTCAGACTCCCTATTCCTGGTCAAATAAAAAAAATAGAGCATACCCTTAATGAAAAGGAACAGACCACTACATTTTTTTCTACTTAATTGTATCTCTGCTCTTTTATGATCAACCTGTCCACTTTTATATGGGTCTTTGAGTCATATTGGCTTACTTTATTGGCAAAACAAGTCTTTGTTCCTGTTAGTATTACAGAGGTATTGCACGTACAGGAGAACAAGAGGGATTTTATTCTTCCTCATATACTGTAGTCAAAACCATCATCTTATTAGTAGTGATACTATAAAAGGCAGTTAGAATCCAGCTGGATTTTCAGAGCCTGGAGTGACTTCACAGATTTGACAGAAAAAAATAATGCTTAATATTTTTAATGTCAGCAAAATTTGATATGGCAGAACCAATTAATGTGCAGCCCTGCAAAATCATTTTTAGAATCACTTTTCTGAGGGGAATTATACTGCAATCATCTACAATATTATAAGTTATACAAATGAAAGCAGATAGTATTTTCCAAAATATATAGGATCAAATCCCATATACATGTAGACTACTGCAGTGAAGTTGATGTTATCCTTTTTTGCATGTGCAATGTAAACATTGTGTAATATGTACCATTTTTAATAGTCACATGCTGTCATTTCAGGAAAAAAGGCTCTGCTAGCCTTTCTGTGCTTAAGTCAGTTTTTTCACAGTGTTTCTTACCTAGAACTTAAAAATTCATTCCCAGCTAAAACCTGCATATATTGTGCCATCCAATGCATTGTGTTAAAAATCCATACTGTCATTCTTTGGAAAGGATTTAAGTAGGAGTAAGCTACATTGCACTTTAGTTTTCTTAGTATTACCTTGTAAAATCATCACCATGTGATTATTATGGAGCTAATTGAGAGAATTTAAAAAATAAATAATATTCATAAAACCATTTAAAAAAAGAAACACAGAAGTCACTCATCTAGGGCCAGTGTATGCCCTGTCATGTGCAGATACACAAAGGAGGGAGAGAATGAAGCAAAGTGCTTTTCCATTATGTCCCTTACATTTGGAGCTCTTATGCTGCAGTGTATCACAAAAGGCACCTAGCCTCTGGAAGGGCAATCACAGACTCATAGAAAAGTAGGGCTAGAGGGGACCTCAGGAAGTCATCTAGTTCATCCCCTTGCTCAAGGCTTGATGGCAACCATCAGAGCTGTAGAGTAGGGCTGTGCGAAGTTTCAGTCCCTGATTTGATTCAGCGGAGATTCAGCCCGATTCAGTGGCCAAATCTCTGAATATGAATCAAATCAGTAGACCCTTTAATCTCTCTGAATCAAATTGGAACCCTCCAAATTGATTCAGAGAGATTCAGAAAGATTCAATGATTTGGACATAGACACAGCTTTAAATGTTTTTTCTACATACCTCAAGGTACCAGGCGGCTCACGAATGCTGAGATAGTGGGGTGGATGGAGGATCCAACAGGAGTATGGAGTGTGCACGGCAGCAGATCCAGAAGTGGACCAGAAGCATTTCTGGTCCACGTCTGGGGTCACCAGGAGCACATGTGGGGGCCCTCCTGCACCCCCCCCAGCATGGCAACTGGTGCTGGGGGGGCACCCGGGGACTCCCCATGGCTGATTGCCAAGCCAGAGGGCCATGGGGGGGGGGCCCCTGCATGCTCAGTGATGGACCCAGAAGTGGAATGGAAGTACTTCCAGTCCACTTCCAGGTTTGCTGCCAAGCATGCGGGGAACCTTCCACTACACTGCTGTGGGACACTCCATCTGCCCCAGCATTGCAGCATTTACGAGCCACACTCGGTACCTCGAGGTATGTAGAAAAAACATTTAAAGATGTGTCTGTGGCCGAATAACTGATTCTCCAAATCAGCATTGAATTTTTAGATTTGGATTCGGCCAAATCAAATCGGGGACAGGGATCTGAGTCAATGAATCTAATCACTGTCCCCGATTCAGACTGAATCTGAATCGAGTATATGTCATTTTGCACACCTGTACTGTAGAGCTGTCCTTGTGTCTGCACCTGTCAGCATAGCTGACCAGCCCCAGGACATGTTGTACCCTGTTTTGCTTGCATAGCCCAGTGACATTTTTTTTTAAATGCGATTTAATTGAAATACTTAGAGGAAGAACAAAGAGAACATTTTACTCTATCTGCAGTACCTGGTTAGGAAAAGGCAGAATATCCAAATTATAAAGGATATACAGAAATACATAAGAATCAAGAAGGATTAATAGCCATGAAATAGGGAATTGGATCTATACATGGTTTTGTATTATACATTCACATATGCAGGGAAATAATACATTTAGATCACAGCAGACATGGATTTTTTTTGTGTGTTTTAGGGAGTTTAGTATGCAGTTGCAAGTTGGATAATCCTAGCTCCTGTGATTGAGACAGCTTGTATATATGAATCTTTTTAAGAGTGATGCAGCTCTAATAATCCCATTGTCTCCACAAAGCTTTATGTTTTCATGAAGTGGAGTTGCAGTAGATCTCCTCTTGGGATGATACTGCTCCACCCTTTCCCAGTGCACAAAAGAGGGTTTTTGTTCCAGTGTAACCCATGTCATACAACCCTGTATTGCATATATAGTAAAAGAAATGCTGAGTTAAAAGGTGAAATCCCAGCCTTATTGAAGTCAGTGGTAAGACTCCCATGGGCTTTAGAGGAACCAAAATGTCATCTTTTTGTTTTATTTACCCATATGTTCGTATATACAGCAAGCTGCTATGCAGCTCATATCAGTCACTCTGAGACATGCTAGTATGTTGGCACAAAGTGGGGAATTAAGAAAACTGGCTTTTTTTAAACTATTTTTTGCTTTTATTGTTTTAAGTACAAATCTTAACATTCCTTGAATGTTTTTTGGTATTTCTGGATGCAGAGATATTTCTGAAATTATTTATTTACATAACTTTGTACGCCTGTTAGTTTATATGTATTTTCATGCATTCTTCTAAATTTGGTTCATGTATAGTGAACTCATTGTAAGGTTGAGTGGTTAGCATACACAGTCCTGCAGTGTACCAGTCACTGGTAGACAAAATTCCCATTGACTTTTGTACTGGCCCCAAAATGTATATTTATTGTGCCATTGCCTTTAAAATGTTGCAGTTGGTAGGATGAAGTATGGGTTTTTGGGAGATTCTGTAGAACCTGTGTAGTTCTGATCATTGTCTTAGATTAATTCAATCTGAAATGTAAATCCCCAGAGTTGACACATTTAGAAGTTCCATTTTTAGTAGATCCATTGGACTTCATATATATTGCTTTGGCCTGAAAAACAAACTTTAAATGCGGCTGATGCTGAAACTCACCCCTCAGAAAGGATGAACATAACATAACAAATACACTTGAGGAAATTTGTAATTTGCTCTCAGGGCAGAATGTGACAACCACTACTCTGCTTCAGTTTCACTGCGATAAACCCATAACACTCCACAATTTTTGTGATAGTCATAGGATTACTATTGTAAAATGCTGCTTTGTAACTCTGAGATGCATTTTGCATGTAATCAAATTTGGTTAACTATAAGCAAAAAGTTATATTTTTCAGATAACTTTGCTGCAAGTAATTAGTTGGAATGCATCTGAATTATTCTATTTAAAATAGATCAAGTCCGTTGTAGTAATACAAACCACTTGATCCATTTTAGCAGTTATGATATATTGCAGCTAAAGTGAAGAAACTTGATACATCTTTAAAAATATATTTCTGCAGTTATTTGCAACAAAAGAAATGGTTATTTTATTAAACTAAAATTTTACTGAATTACTAAGAAAGACAAAAGCTAAGTTAGTTTTAAAAGCTCAGATACTTGCCTCTTTGTAAAAGTTCCTCACTGTCTTCCAGTGTCATCTGATCATCTGTAAGGTTGTAGTTCACAGTCATGCTTACTCTGTTATACCAGAGTGCACTTCTTTATCTCATGAATGATAGGAAGAGAATGGGATATACTCGCCCATTTTTATTGTCTTGCATACAATTCAGGTTGTGGAAACCTGTTGTGGAAAGTCTCTCCAGAAAGGGGTCGCAACAGCATGAGATTCCTGCAGCTTCTCAGTCTATTATGGGTCCCTCAGCCTGTACTAGGGCTGGCCCAGAAATGAGAATTGTTATCCAGGAAGGGGAATAGATGAGAGATGCACTGAATTGGTGTAGCCGCATTTGGCCTCTATTAGCCTTCTGAGGCTGCAACCTTGATTTAAAGCAATTATTATGTGAGAGATAGAAAGACCTTCCTGGTAGGTTTATCTTCCCAACATGTGAGCCTCTAGCCCAGTGGAGAGTATTTCACAACTCCGGGGAATCAAGCCTGTTTAAGTTATTTCAATGAAATAAAGGAAAATCATTCCATGTCTGTATCTATATAAGCCAAATATTTGTGACTTCTTGCTTGCTCCTGTGCTTAACTTTAATCTTTCTATTATTTCTGAGATATGCTCGTAGGTCACCTACGAGGTATCTTAAATGAAGACTCAGACTATTATAGTCTTGGTTTTCATGGATCACTTCTTTATAACAAACATCCACTAATTTAAATCTATTTGAATATATCATTCAGATTTCAAAATCTAGATTTATGAAGGTTGCTACTGTCCCTTTATCAGAAAGCTGTGATTGTCCGTGTGTATTTAGGCTAATAGCTTTTTGTAACGGTTCCTTTTTTTCCCTTATTTTGCAGGGTCAACCTGGTCCTCAAGTAAGTGTTATCTCATCCTTTTACAATAGATTATGCCTAACTGAAGGCCATAGAACTAAGGTTATCAGAAATTCCTTTTCAACTTGGCATGAAAACTCACAAAACTGGTAACTGTTAAACAACACAGTAAACAAATCTTTCTTGATAGAGAAACCTAGGGTCTCCATTTGCTTGCTTGAGCCCCATCAGCTGTTTAACCAAATGATGGGCTTAACAGTGGACTACATAGCAAAGCAAGCCTCTTAACTGTGGGCTGATAACTTTAAAGGAAGGTAAAATAACTTAAACCTGGAGCAGAATCTGGCATACCTTAACTGCTTATAAATTGCATACTAATAGTGTTACAGTCCAGGAATCTTTCAGTTATTTCTCTGCTGGCTACTTTGATTAGTTATACATGAATTAATTCTGCTTTGGTTAAGTATACCACAACCCAATGTCATATGAACTGTAATTTAAAAATGGGAGCATGAGGCACCTGAACTATAAATGCTAGAAGATGTTGCAGCATTTCAGAAAAAAACCCAAACCCTTCTGTTTTCAGGGGGAAACTTTTCAGTTTTTGTGCGCTCAGTTTTTCAAGGAATCAAAACATTTTTCCCATAGAAATGTTGTTTAATCCAAACCCCAACTTTCTTTTTTGGTTGAAAAATTGCTTTGATGGAAAAATTTTGATCCAGTCCTCACCCCTTAGTTTGGAGCACCATCTGTCATTGTTGTCTTACACCCTGTATGCAGAGTATCAGGTACCATTGACAAGTATTATGTTATGAATATCATGTCACTGGTATTTGTTCCTTTTCAGCTGTTTATAATAAATACAGGGCTATGAGGCATAATGGCTGAAGCCTATCCAGGCCTTGTGCAAAGACCCTCATCTCATACTTCTTATGTTCCACAATGATTTTGTGATAAAGCGGCTGTATAAAAAGGCATCTGTACTCCATGATTTCTCTTGGAACCAACTTCCAAGAGAAGTGGTACAGGCTCCTACCCTGGGGGTCTTTAAGAGGAGGTTAGATGAACACCTTGCTGGGGTCATTTGAGCCCAGTACTCTTTCCTGCCCATGGCAGGGGGTTGGACTCGATGATCTGCTCAGGTCCCTTCCGACCCTGCCTGCCATGAAACTATGAAACTGCATAGAGCCGTGATGCAAGATGGGTCTGAGCCTTAAAATATGTGAATTGATTTTCACCCTGTAAGGGCCAAGTCCATGGAAAATTCATCCAGATTGTTGTATAAGGAGCCATGATTAACAGAAGAGCTTTTATTGCTGACTGTTCCTCAAGTGAAATGGCAAAGAAACCCAACCACATGCCCAGCCTCCCTGCCACCATTTTTAAGCAAGGGGACACTGATACATGAGACACTGTAGCGCTTTAATCTCAGAGCCACTCTAATTAAAACGCTGCCCTCCTCCCACCCCCACAGCACGTGTAAAAGTGCCCAATCTTACCAGCAATAATTTTACCAGTCTTAATTATGCTTTTGAGGAATTTGAACTGTAAAAAATTATTGATGGCCCTGGCTAAATTGAATGGTTTCCTGGACCAAAAAGCAAGTTTCCTATGTTGACAAAAGAACACTTAGAAACTTTCCAGTGTTATGTGTGTATTAATTTGTACTAAAATCAGAGCTAGATTACAGTGCTGTATATACTTAAGTCTTATATTAACACCTATTCTTGGGTTGCCTTTATTTTTATGATGTGATTTCTAAAACTGCCTACCACATACAGAAATACTGCATATAAATGCATCCACAACAACTGTATAACAGCCCACGCTTTTTTTTCTTAATTTGTATTGATTCCATATTTGTACAGGGGTGTTTCAGAAACTAATGGCAAAATGGTTGCCCACATTGTGCGTCTGCCACAAAGTAGGAAACTACCCAGCAGCGGGGAACATGGATTGCAACATTGCTGAATGTACCTATTGTTTACACCTCTGTAGAGAAATGATGTGGTCCAGTAAATGATCAGTGCACAGAAAATGATTTCATTAAAAAATTGCTGTTACTTTAAAAAAGAAAAATAATGTGGGGGTTTTTTGGTAAATACAATACATAAAAAAGTTTATTTAATTTTATGTTTTCCTGATGTAGTTCAGTCAAAATGATCTCTACAGTACAAATTAAAAGCATTTTCCATAAAAAGCTTATACTTATTTTAATATGCCGATTGCCTTAACCCTAAACCAGAACTACAGAATTTCTGGCACTGGCTTTAACTACTACAGTACCAACTTGTGGTTACTTCTATGTATTACAAGAGAAACAGTTTCAACTGTTCGTCAAGAAAATTATTTTGAGGAATAATTGGGAATATATTAATTACTTGTTTAGTTAAAAGGTCCATTTTAAAATTATTTTTTAAAATTAAAGTTTTTCTTATCTAGAAGCATGAAATCTACTGATTGACCATTATCAAACAGGTTCATTTTTATTGTCAGTCTACAATATCCACATTCTCACCTCATGACCATGCCATTCATATTAAAAACATGGAATTGCTTGCATTTACAAAAGAATCTATAATCTGGAGCTAATCAGAGGTGAATGTATCATCCTAATTCATAGAATAACAGTTTGTTTTTCTAGTAATAAAAAAATCATGTAAATATTAGAAAACAATATATAATATTCCTGGGAGAAACCAATCTTAATTAGAAAATCCTACTTAGCCACTACCCATCATTGAGAAATATAAATGCTGCTTTTACTACCTCATACTCTTTTTCTTCACAGTTAGTCATCCAAGATTGGTATGCCTGCTTTAAATGAGGAAGTTGATTTCTGTGCTAGGTTGGAGGCCTGGGATGACTGGTGGGGCTGGCTTCATGTGGCATGGAGGAGGGACAGAGTTTGCAGCTCAGCCAGGCATTAGTGGTTTTTAATAGGGGTGTGCAAATTGGGCCATATTCGATTCAGATTCAGATTTGGCCCAAATCGGGGCCAGTGATTAATTCTATTCAATTCATTGGTTCGGATCACTGTCCCAGATTCGATTTGGCCAAATCCAAATCTGAAGATTCGATGCTGATTCAGAGAATCAGCGATTTGGCCATAGACACAGCTTTAAATGTTTTTTCTACATATCTCAAGGTACCAGGTGTGGCTCTTGAATGCTGTGATGCTGGGGCAGATAGAACATCCCACAGGAGTGCAGCGTGTGCTTGGTGGTGAACCTGGATGTGGACTGGACATACTTCTGGGTCCACCACTGAGCATACGCCCCCCCCCCCCAACACTGATCAGCCATGGAGGGACCCCGGGCATCCTCCCCAGATCCGGGAGGCATCAGTTGCCAAGCCGGGGGTCCCCTATATGCTCCCTGGTGAACCCGGAAGTGGACCGGAATTGGTTCTGGTCCACTTCTGGGTCTGCTGCTGAGCATGGTGGGGAGCACCGCCCCCCCCGC
>NW_017728912.1:20297860-20310884 GCF_001723895.1 Crocodylus porosus
AAGGACTTTTTGTTGTCCTTGATGCTTGAAGCTAGTTGGAGTTCAGTTGCAGCCTTGGCTTTCCTGGTTTGCTCCCTGCAGGACCAGACCAGTGCAGAATAATTCTCCTTGGATTCAAAGATTTGGCCACTGAAGCAAGCCAAATCTCTGCCAAATCGAATCAGGGACCAAAGCTTCGCACAGCCCTAGTTTTTAACTCTGTTACAATTCTGGCTTGGTGGCCAATTCAGCAGTCCTTGTGAGAAGGTTACACCTGTAGCATTTGTCTTAATAGCAAAGGGAGGGCAAGTGCAGCTGACAATTGGACTGTGCCCCTGCTCTGTGTGACCAGACATGTCTCTAGAAATATCTTTTTTCCCTTCATTCTGGCTTCCCAAAACTAGCTGTGTCTTATTTCAGGGCATGTGGTATGCAAGAATCTGTGGTCATTGTAGTGGATTAGGGCTTTGTCATATAGCCTGCCTACCAGACAATGTGATGCCTTGATTATTCAAGGTCTCTATCATGCTAACAGTACTATGTCAGGCAGATAGTTTTGGTGGGAAGACAGAACTAGGTTATAACCCACTCTTCATACCACTTTTCCTCTTGTGTATAAGACATAGTACCCACAGAGAAACTGCCCTCTTCCCCACAGTGGGCCTTCACATCTGAGCAAAATATGAATTACATAAACTAATGTTCTTGTTTTCATGTTTGGTAAATACCTGCAAAAAAATTTTACTTCAATTTGAAATTTCCCAATGCCACACTATTTATGTGTAGTGTGATTTGTTACAAATAGGTATGAGATTTTTGAAGTTCAGGTTTTGCATCATCGTATTTGACTCCAGAAGTCCCATGGTATTAGTTCCATTTTTATGATCAGCTGAAACTACCTCAAACAATCAGCAGGGTTAACAGAGCCTATTTTGATGGGCTGGTTGTTGTTTTTTTGATGCCTTCATAGAATACTTTTTTTTGTGACTTGAAAAAAAAAATCACTTGGCCACAGGGAATAGCTCTGTGCTGTCTTGTATAACAAGAGTGTGGGGAAGATCAATTTAACATCTCTTTAAAAATGTTCAGGGTTGCCTGAGAGTACTGAAGGCACTGAAGCCCATCTACTAGGGTTGTACAAAACAGCACCATTTCATTTTGACTTCTGTTTCACTGTTTCAAAGGGGCAGTGTTTTGTTTTGTTGTTTTCCTTTGAAGCACTGTTCCGTTTCGTTGAAACTGTTTTGATGTTTTGCCCATAGACTATAATGGGGAATCATGAAATGATGTATTATGCTCATAGATTTGTCATTTCCTGCCTGATTCAGATGAAAATTGCAAATATGGTAGCCTATTTTGAGGGCATGATGCCTGCCAAGTTTCACAGATGTAGGTGCAGGGGTTTCTGGGAAACTGCACCTCAGACTTCTGACAAGCAAAACTTTATCACTTGCCAGCAGCGGCAGCCTGCTGTTGTCCCGCATGCAGATCCAGGGGCCTACATCTCCCAGGGCTGTGGGGCTTTGCCAGACTCCTCCTGGGGGGCATGGGTAGCCAGATCTGCACACGGGATAACAGCAGGCTGCCACTGCTGGCTGGGACCAATGCTAGGTAGAGCCCAAGCCAAGTGCCAGAAGGCCTGGTGCTGCCACTGGCTCCAGCCAGCAGCAGCAGCATGCTGTCATTCTGCACCCAGATCCAGGGGCCCATGCCAGACTCCTCCCAGGGAGCGCTGGTCCCTGGATCTGCATGCAGGATGACCGCATGCTGCCGCCCCTGGCTGGGACTGGCACTGGGTGCAGCCTGTGCCCAGCTCTGGGAAGCCTGGTGCTGTTACTGACCTCAGCCGGCAGCAGCAGCTGCAGATTTCATGCACAATCTGGGGGCCCATGCTGCAGCAAGCCCACTTTGAAACTTGAAACGTTTCAAAACTTTTGACACATTTTTGGTGCCCTTGTTTCATTTCAAAGCTGTTTTGAAGCCTTTTGTTTCTTTTTGATTTCGCTGTTTCAAGCTTGAAAAATGTCGAAACAGCTTTGAAACGAAACACCTGTTGAAATTTTGCACATCCCTACCATCTACCAAATATGTCAGAAGTATAGGTAGCAGGTAGCAAATCTTTTTTTTTAAGGATCCATCAGCAGGTAGTGCTGGAAAGAATTAGGGTGACCAACTTTTGAAAATGCAAAAGTAGGACACATGCCATTTAAAAAAAAATTGGGGGATGGGTATTGTAAGACTGGCACTGCCTGGAGGAGCTCTACAACAAGAAATGAGCATGGGGTGGGGGGGGTGACAGGGTGCTGGCAAGGGGTAGCTGGAGGAGTGGAGGAGGGGAGAGGAGAGCCAGCTACAGTGGGTGAGTAGTGCTTTCCCCTGGCATAGAGGGCGGGGTCTAAGGATGGGTTTGCCCTTCTGGAGCATGCTGGGGGATGAGGCCAGAGCCCCTGAGGCTTAGAGGTGGGGGGGGGGGGTGACACATGGGAACTGTGTTGAGGGGAATCCGGAATAAATGCTGTCCCAAAGTCAGTCAACCCAGGACCAGGACTTGATGTTTACATTAGGGACTCTTTTGCCCAATTAGGGATAAATGGTCACCCTAGAAAGAATTGTGTGGGGATCACGGGTTTCAGGGCCTAATATCGTTTCTCATAGGCACTTTGGATTCTGAATCTTTTCAGGGATATTCTTCAGTATAAATGTACTTTAGTTTTAGGAAGGCTGGTTTAGTCAATGTCCCTGTGTTTAGTCTGGCTATTTTAAAGCTATACATGTCAGAATAAATCACAATAGTGGAGGTACACTATCAAGATCCAGTTAGAAATACATGAGCTTATCTACTACACATTATAACAGCCAAGCCCAATAATCTCCATTCTGTTCTCAACCTCAGACTTGTTTCCTTTTTTCCAGTTGCCACAAACCAAAGTTTAAATCTGCATCCCTCTCTAACAGTTTCTCTCCATGGATGCCTATATTATCATTGATCTTAAGAGGAAAGAGGGAAAGATGCTTGCATTTCACAAGACCAATAATAGGGAAGTAGTCTCACTATTAGATGCAGAAAAAGAGAGGCCCTGTTTGTTGCCTCTTTGCACATGTCTCAGTAAATTGTGTTAGCCGGAGATTCTTGCTAGTCAGTGCCAATATTAGGTCCGCCAGTTCCTGGCCCAAACTACCCATGCTCAGCAGAATGATTTGGCAGCATCTTCCCTCCTTGCAGGTGCTGATACTTCACTGCCCCAGGTGCGCATTCTGCCCTGCTGAACCACAGGATAAGACAGAGGCATAACTAGTACGGTTTGCATCATGGGCCAGTGTCCCCCTTTTCTTCCCTGCCCCTCTGCTCCTGAACTGTTTCTCTGCAGCAACCAAGCTGCTGTTAGTCCAGCCGTGCCTGCTCTGTGCTGAGGGCTGCTCTCTCACTGTTGCAGCCCCTACAGCATTTGCTTCACCTTAACTTTTGCCACTGATTCCCATTGCCACAGGTCAATGTGAGCTTCAGATCTGATAGTGAGAGAGAGCGTACAGCAGGTGGATGGAGCAGGTGGAGAGGACCTGGAGACACTCCCCTAGGTCAGCACTCAAGACTAGTAGCTTGATACTGGACCCCCAGTGACACTACTGCGATAAGATTTGTCCATCTAAATGTAAAAATACCGAAGTATAAACATGTCAATGTTTGTAGGTCAAACTTAGATCCTCTCCCCATTTTAAAAATTGTTCAGAATTATATAAAGGTAAGATTCTCAACAATTTTCAGTTTCTAGGAACAGTACAGTAAATTTCATGTCTGGCTGGTCATTGTTTTAACAAGATGTTAAACCAGAACTTTAACCAGACTCTTAGACTCCTTCTTTGACATTTGTGCACACACTTGTTTCCTTGTATAAAACTGCATTTATATATGCAAAACCTGGAGTTTGAGTGTGCACTGTAAACTTTCATTTAAAATGCAGCCAAAAGTCTTTTTTACTTATGAAGACCTTGGTTCACTTTTTTGTTTCTCCTGTAGTAGATGACCTCACTAACACATCAACAGTACAGAGAGCTACTGTAAATCCCATGTCCTGGTTTAGGTGTTAGTGATGTCAACAGCTCTTGAATGGAAACATAGAAACCTGGAATTGCATGTTGGCACTTTTCTTTAAGTTAGCAGGAAATGTGTTTTTTTTTGGGGACTTAACAATTTATTAGACTTTTATTATTAAGAAGAATAGACACTGAACCAAAAATAAAAGGGTTTTTTTATTCTGAATGTTTCTCTTTATTAAGGTACTTAAGGGATATATAGATTGAAGTCTGCCTTTATAAACTTTCAGGCCAGGTACAGACTTTATACGTTTACCAGTATAAGTGATCGGAAACTGGTCTATATCCATAACAGAACAGAAGTTCGGTGCACTGGTTTAAAAATGGCAAAACCCAGTCTAAGATATGTGCCCACCCCCCCACCACCAAATTGTGAGTTCTGGGGGATTGTGAGTTCTGTTCTCTACCGGTCTAAAGTACTCTGCTTACAGAAAACTACATCACACAGATTGATTTTGCCTCTGGCTTTTTTAGTGTCTGTACTAGTTCTAGTAACCACCATTTCAGTCCAGACGATCCAATTTAGCAGAGTTACACCAGTGAGAGGAAAATCTGGCCCATTTGTTTAACTTGGGATTTAAAAATTTTTAATTTTGTTGTTGCTATGTTGTTTGTTTATTTGTTTCTAAGCATTAAATTTCACCTCTCCAAACCAAGCACAGGTGATAGAAATAGGAGGCAAGGCAAACAGAATTACAGATGGGGCAGGCAAAAAGCTATTTCTTATCTTTCTGTGTGCAGCAAGGCCCAAAATTTACTCCCATTGACATTAATGGGGATTCTGCCATTGACTTCTCTAGGGTAAGGATTTAACCTAAACTGGGTGTATCTCTTAAGTAAGCCTTTTTGGATAAAGTGCCTAAGTATCTCACAGGTAAAACAGACTTTATTACTGCTCTATACATTTTGGATCTGTTTGGTAACCTTCTGTCCCTTTTGCAGCCATTATATAAACTTTATATAATAGTGACATTTAATGTGAACTTTGCATGAAACACTCAGTCAGCATTCAATTGTATAACAAATTAAACGCTTTGCCTATGGTTCTTTATAGTAATTGCCTAACGAGTGGAGCTGATTTACCTCTCACATCAATTTTACTTTAATGTAATTCCATGGAGTTGCTTTTGATTTACACAAGAGAAAATTCGGGGAGCATCAGGCTCCAGACCTTCTTGTTTCCAGTGTCTGTTGATTAAAAAATAATCCAGTGTCTGTTGATTAAAAAATAATCCTACTTGATATGAACACAGCCACAAAAGCAGGCAAGGCATTTAATTTCCCAGTAGTTATTCACTTATTTAATAGATTAGAAAGTGTTTTGTTTTTCAGTTTTGCATATATTAAGGAAGAATTAGATTTTGCTAAAAGAATTTGGCAGAAAGAGGCATGCTTTTAAACGTAAGTGCTTCACTTGCACTTGGTACATGTACACAAATGCAAAGAGGGTGATTATGAATGTCTGATGTTGACTACCCACTCACTTGAGAAATAGCATATACAAACAGGAGTGAGCTTCTGTGCTGTGATAGTAAGAGACATAGCACAGAATTTGCAGTTTTAAACCATTGTGCTGTCTCTATCTTTGACTGCTCCAGGGACTGGAGAGAAAACAGATATCATTTAGATATGTCAGCCTTTGTAAGGCTGCCCTACAAATGGCAGCACTGAGCAAAATCTCCACAATGCTTTGTGGAGGGGCCCCCCTCTCCACACATCCTGCTCAGTACTCCATTCCAAAACATTTTTAGCAGGATCTGCAAAGTGATCCTTAGAGAACAGACTTATAGCTGTCTTCTTCAGTACCTGTACCAGGTGAATCCTCTGTGGCAAAAACCAGCATTTTTTGAGCACCCTTACTCCCTGCCCTGCTCCCACCTTTTAGCTGGGGTACAATGGCTGGGGCAGGGGTGAGGATCTCATCTAAGTATGCTACCCTATAGGTGCAGACAAGTTACATTTGCCGTGGGATCAGTCCCCTGAAAGTGCTGTACAGCCATGCCATGACACACGTGCATGGCTGCAGAGTGCTTTTAAAGTAGCCGATTGCGTGACAAAGTAAGCCTCATCAAATGAGGGATCAGATGAAGATGTTTCACTTCGGAGTGCCTTAGGGAACTTGTTTTCCCTAGGATTAATTTGTGGCGTGATCAGGTTTGGGCTGATGCAGCCCAGCTCAGCCCAGCCCCACCCCCGATGCTGTCTGCAGAAGGAGTGGGGAGTGGGAGCGAGCTGCTGGCTGGGATTTTCTCGGCCTAAGCTGGAAGGTCGGCAGGTGGATTGGAGCCCTGTCCCCTCCCCCCACATTGCGGCTCCCTCCCAACCCCCTTCCTTCAGCTTAGGCTGAGCAAACCCCAGCCAGCAGTTTGCTTCCCCTCCCTTCCTGCTGGCAGGCCCAGGGGCTGGGAGAGGGGGGCAGGGCTTGTGGAGAGAGGAGGCCATTCAGATGCAGGCAGGCTCCTTGGGTTCCTGCAGGCAGGCCCAATTCGCTCTCTCCACCCCAACAAGTGAATGTTAGGTTATGGGGTGGGTGCTCCAACTCATGGTGCTTTATGTAAAGGGCCATGAGTTGGGGGTGGGGGGATGCATGTCTGTCAGCTCTCAAAGTGTGTGTCTACTTAGGGCAACAAAATACTTGGTTTCTTTCTTTAGATTATTTTTAGGATTCCATCTTAAGCATTTAACTTTGGAATTATGCTCAAATAGTAGAATGTTTTAAGGATTTACCATCAATTTCTGGAGCTTGTGCTAGTGTTCAGATTTATTCTGATTTCACATTTTTCTGACAAAGTGCTGATTTGTCCAGAGCAGGTTTCAAAATTTACCTGCTAATGTCTCCACACCAAGACTATGGATTCCCGAGCTTTTGGGCTCCCAGCTCAACTACAGCTGACAGAACTTTCAGTTTTCTTGGTATAGAGCCAGGACCCTGACAGATTTGGAAAGCTCATGGAGTTTCAGCTCTAGCTAAGTCTCTCAGGATATGTCTATATGCCAAAGTGTCTTGTAGTGAGACCTAGGATAAGTCTAAAACTCTCCTCATCAAAATTAACCTGGAGGAGGAGGGAGAAGAGGAGTACTGCTATCCTAGCTGTAGTCATTTCAAGTACCCAAACTTGCTAATTTAGCACTGTGTCATGTCACCTTAGTTTCACTGTAAGAAGGAAGTAGCCTAGAACAGCAGCCATTTCAAGCTGTGGGCTGCAACAACCCAGTTCTGGTCCAACACAGGCCACATGCCTTCAGCAGTGCATCAGCATCAGGGGGCTTTCCCTACACCTATGTCAGGGCCAGACAGCTGGGATCTCTGCCCAGGCTTCTCCCAGTCCGCCTTACTCCACGGCTGTGGTGCAAGTGCAGCTGACAAGCACCCTTGTTGCAGCTTTGGTGGATGGGTTGGGGAGGAGTCGGGGATAAGCAGGTGGTACAGCTCTGCTACATAGCCCTGGCATGGGTGCTGGCATGATCACTGACAAAGTTCTCCAGCTCTGTAGGCTGGATCCAGCCAGCCTATGCACTATTGTTGCTGCCCCTTGGCTTCAAACACCAATGTGTGAGGCAGAGTTGTACTGCTACACAGTCTGTCCACAGGTGATGGATAATGGAATGATCTTCAGGGAAACTTAGCTGTGAAATAAGCAGGGGTAGCTCTGACAAATAAGCTGTTGTGGAACAAGCAGTGGCAGCACCACCAGGATGTGGTGGGGACAGCAGATGGCAATGGTTTTCCTCCTGAAAAGCCACATATATTCTTTGACAGTGCTGTGACATGGTGAGTACAGGTCTCCACTATAATAAGCCTGCCCAGCCCCCAGCCATGGGTCTACGAATCTTCAATGGCAGAGCAGGCAGAAGAAGATGTTAGAATTTAAATGGCTGCAAAGATAGATTAAGGCTGCAGTGGAACAAGATCCCAGGTTGTCTTGGTCTCCTTGCCATTGGATCAAGGTCCTGTTCTGTGAAAAGCCATGTGGAAGCTGATGTGCAGCAGCTTCTCAGTGATGAATGAAGTCATGCACAGGAGTCTTCCATGGAAACAGCTTTTCCAGCACATTCCTCAAGCCCTTTGGTGACCAGCTAATGGTGATGGGAGTAGGACTGTGAAGTCTGGAAGCTTCTAGTTATGAACTGACACAAAGGCGGCTAGCACTTGAACAAGACAGGAGTGCAATTTGGCAGCTGTAACTGTGACTGAGCAGCCCTCTTCAGGATCTGCACTGCTCGCCCCACATGGGGAGGGGACTAGAAAAGGTGCCCTAAACATAGCCTGTCTAATGCAGTATTTTGTATTTCTTCCTGATTGGATAACTGCATCCAGTGGGATCACCTTACTGCGGTTGAAAATACCAGCAAAGATGCACCATCATTTTTGGGACCTGGAATATCAGGACCCTCATGGACAACCCTAATAGTGAAACTCAAAAGTGCTGCACTGTAATTATGGCCTGAAAACTCAGGCAATACAACATTGATGTACCTGCACTGAGTGAGACCTAATGAACGGGAGATGGGAAGCTCAAAGAACATGTAACTATACCTTTTTCTGGAACGGTAAACAGGAAGGAGACTGCTAAATTCGTGGAGTTGGTTTTGCTATTGAGAATGAACTCATAAATCAACTCAATGTGTTCACTGTCAGAATTAATGAGCTTCTCATCAGTATGTATGCCCTGACTCTTGATGCCGTTGATGAAACCAAGAAGGATTTCTATGCCAACCTTGACCAAGTCCTTTCTGACATTCTGAAGGGAGACAGAATTATTCTTCTCAGTGATTTCAACACCAGAGTTGGAAGGGACTCTGACCTCTGGAATGGAACCTTTAGCAAGGAAGAAGTAGGAAAGGTCAACTCCAGTGGCATCCTTCTTTTGACCAAATGCATGGAACATGGACTCACTATCACCAACAACCTATTCCACTGGAAAAACAGGCCCAAGACAACATGGCGACACTTACAATCTAAGCATTGGCACCTGATTGACGTCATCATCTGTGCTTGGGACTGCAAAGATGTCTGCATCACTCGAGCTATGCTAGGAGCTAATGATAGCTGGACTGATCACTCATTTGTCTGCTCACTTATGTTACCTCCAGCCTTGATGAGGTGAAGAAAGCCATGAAGCAGATGAAGAACAACACATCTGGAGCAGATAGAATCCCTACTGAAATCTTCAAACAGGGAGGATTGGACTTTACATCACAGCTTCACACCGTAATCTTAAGGATCTGGAATGATGAGGAAATGTCAGGCAACCTCAGGGATGCCATATTAGTGATAGTCTTCAAGAAAGAAGACAAGTCTGACTGTGGAAAATACAGAGGGTTTGCCTTGCTGTCCTCCACAGGAAAGATCATTGTAAGAACCCTCCTGAATCATCTTCTACTAGCTGAAGAACTTCTCCCACAATCTCAGTGCAGGTTTTCGGCACAACTGACATGATCTTCACACCTTGCCAGCTGCAGCAGAAATGCCAGGAACAGGAACAACATAAGCCTCTCTACATGGCCTTCTTTGACCTCACAAAAGCTTTCAACTCTGTCAACTGCAAAATGTCATAGAGGATCCTTCTGAAGTACAGATGCCCACTGAAATTTGTCACTATTCTCTGCCTGCTCCATGATGGTATGCAAGCGGTGGTTCTCAGTAATGGATCTATCACAGCTCCAACACCCTTCTTATTATTCCTTTCCATAATGCTACATCTGGCCATCAACAATCTTCCAGCTAAAGTGGAGCTAAACTATTGAATGGATGGTAAGCTGTTTTACTGCAGCTGATTCTGAGCCAAAACCAAGACCACCCTGACCTCAGTCATTGAGCTCCGGTATGCTGATGGTGCTGTAGAGCGTGTTCTTGCTTGGAAACACACCATCAGGCAATTGTTGATGTCTTTACCAAGGGATACAAGAAAATGGCACTGATGCTTAATATTCAGAAGACTAAGGCCCTCCATCAACAAACTTCTAATGAGCAGACCCCAGCTCTGGTAATCCAGATCCATGGTGAAACTCTGGTGAGTGGTGAGTATATCCTGTACCTTGGAAGCCGTCTTTCATAAAAGTCTGACATCAATGAAGAAATCCAACATTGCCTCAAATGTGTAAGTGCAGCCTTTGGACTTCTTAAGAAATGGGTGTTCAGAGATTGCGACATCAAATCCCGAACCAAGCTCATGGCTTATCAAGCAGTCATGATCCTCACCGTGCTGTATGGAGCTAAGACGTGAACAACATACGGGATACATCTAAAGTTGTTGGAGCAGTGATGCCTGGGGAAGGCCCTCCCAATCTAGTGGAAAGACAGATGCACCAACATTAGCATCCTCCTGCAAGCAAACACCATGAATATTGAGGCAATGGCAATCCAACAACAACATCATTGGGCTGGCCCCGTCATCTGGATGTCCAGCTCCAGACTCCCAAAGCAAGTTTTATTCTACAAGCTGAGCCAAGGCATGAGGTCAAGAGGAGGGCAGAGAAAAGATATCCTCAAGGCCAACTTTAAAAAGTGCAATATCTATGTCAACTTGTGGGAGACTATTGCCCAGGACCACCCTCAAGTGGAAGAAGAGTCTGCTGCAGGCATAGGCACCAACTTTTATTTTTGCTGGGGGGGGCCTAAGATGATGGACACGTGGAAAGTTTTACATATTTCAAGTGACAGCCCTCTTCCCGAGGGGGACCAGGGCCCTCAGCACCCATCTCAGTATTTTGAAACCTCGTGACAACAACAGGAGGTGGAAAAGCAGGAGCAGCAGAAACAGTGTGCTGAGGATCAAATCAAGAATCCAGTGCAACCCACCCTTCATGGTAATGCATGTCCAAGCTGCACTAGAGTCTGTCAATCCCAGATAGGCCTCATCAGCCATCTTTGGACACACAGATAAGACAGTCATAGAAGACAATCATCCAGTGCCAAAGAAGTGAATACCAGAAGACTTTGAGATTTTCTGTGCTTCTTGCCATGGAACCTGTAAGTCTTAGGACCCCTGGGTTGAAGCAGGAACCTTGGAATTTGGGCTGCCAGTTGGGATTTTGTTTTCAAATTTTCACAACAAAGCATTTAAATTATTTTGTTATTATTGTTGTTGTTGTTGTTGTTGTTTCTTTCTGTAGGAAATTTAGAACTTTTTGTTTTTGTTGGGAAACCAAATAATTTTTTCAGCAAAATGTCTGATTTTTGGCAAGCCTAATCATGTCACCTTCCACAGCTCTAAGCAGAAATGTAATGTTCCATCTGCATTTAAGATCAAGCTGGTACGTATAGGTATGAAAATAACATGAAACAGTAGAGAGGAAAGTAAAAAGTGCTATAGTCCCTTTTACAATGACAGATCAAAAAAGTCCTGGGCATTGTTGGTAATTTTGTCTCCTTTCATCAAGTGGCAGAAGGGCATCCAGATTGTCATGTTGTATGTAGGCCATGAGTAAGAACTTGGTGGGCCATAGTCTGCCAGTAGAATATATTTAGATGTTTCTGCTGCAGAATAGAGGCCCTTGGATAAACTCAAACAGTGCCATTCATCAGGAACCAGTAGAGTCACAAACTGCTGGCAACGTTTTAAAAGGCTTCATATTTTCAAGAAATACAATACATTTATATGAAACAGTGTGCCTGTTAGTGATCGTCTGCCAAAAGAATAATAGTAATTTATATATGTATGTACATACATGTGTGTATAATTTCCTCTGAAGATGGTCTGAATTTTGCAGACCAAGATGTTAGTCTTAGGAAATTTTTTAGTTTTGCTTTTAATAAACTTTATGTTGTTTTAAATTGCTTCCTTTAAAAAAAAAAGGGGGGGGGGAAATGCTTGCCAGCCTCAGAGGTTACCAGGATCTCTTGGGTCAATTTATGTTTATATGTACTTTTGAATAAATGTGCATGTATATGTATGACTAGTGTATAAAAAAATACTTAGCATTTGTATAGTGTTTATCTTTAAACCACTTTACAAATGTTAACTGATTCCTACAATAACCCTCTAAAGAATGCCTATTGTTATTTTCAGGCTTGTTGGTTGTAGCTGTATTGGTTGAAGGACATAGGGAGACAAGGTTCTTTGGGTAGGTGTGGTATCTTTTATTAGACCAACTAAACAGCTGGAAAAAATTGTTCTTTGCAAGCTTTCAGGCACAAACACCCTTCTTCAGGCATAGGGAGAATCTGTTGGTGTTTTGTGTGCTCTTCTGGGTAGAATAGAAGCCAAAATGCAAAGTGTGGGTCTGTGAAAATGCAAATATGTGGCAGTGAGGATCAGAGGGAATGGGAGACGATAGGTGTGAGACAGGAAGGTGCAGGGGAAGCAAGGGATGCTGAACTGGTGATAGAATGTAGCTGGTAAAATACAGACAGGTAACTTGGAGTTACCAGATATGCAGGCAGGTTATGATGTGCCTTCCCCCTCCCCCCAACCCCACAACTTCCTGTCTCACACCTATTGTCTCCCATTCCCTCTGATCCTAATTGCTACACATTTGCATTTGCAGACTTGCATTTTGGCTTCTATTCCACCCGGAAGAGCACACAAACACCAGCAGATTCTCCCTATGTCTGAAGAAGGGTGTCTGTGCCTGAAAGCTTGCAAAGAACAATTTTTCCAGCTGTTTAGTTGGTCTAATAAAAGATATCACATTTACCCAAAGAACCTTGTCTGCCTACGATTATTTTCCTGTCATAGATGGGAAAACTGAGGCAACAATATTAAGAGCTTGATTCTTCAATCAGCATTCACATGAATAGGTCATTTTTATTAGTCTTGTGCAAAGAGGCTAGTATTTGCTTCAGATTTGGATTTGGCCAATTTGGGCGACAGTGATTCAATTCAGTGATTTGAATCTTTCCTGAATCGATTCAGCTGAATTGCCGAATCGGGCAGGCCCCATCCCCTGCCCGCTCTCTCAGCCCTGGCAATGGCTGCCGTACCCTCCCCAGTTCCCAGCACTTGGGGGG
>NW_017728912.1:20311256-20370127 GCF_001723895.1 Crocodylus porosus
TGAGGCCTGGCAGGGGTCCCCCCATGGTCCCCTCTCCCTTCTCCAGTCCCACCTCCCCCCTCCACTACTTACTAGCTCCAAATCTGGCTCCAGCTCCCTGCTGCAGCGGGCAGGGACTGCCTGAATCATCAAAGCTCTCCAAATCTTTTGATTTGGAGAGCTTCGAATCAATTTGGACCTTTTAAATGGTCCCCTGATTCAATTCGGAGATTCCGCCACCGAATTGGGCTGAATCTCCTCTGAATCGAATCAGCACCCGAAGCTTCGCACAGCCCTATTATTTATGTGTTTGATTCATTGACTTCCATGGGATAATTTTTTAAAGTAGTGGCTAAAGGGTCCTTGTTAAAATCATAATTAGAACTGGGACTTCCAGACTTTGTCTGTTACAGGGATCTATCCTGCTTGCTTAGTAATTTGCCTGAGGTAGATTTCTGCTGTGTGAAGTTTTTCACTTAACAACCATAGTTATTGAATGAGCCAAGATACACTGTTTCAAAAAGATGCTGTGATTTATTTACACGATGGTTGAAGTTGCAGCATTAGTGATGACGGGAGGAACAGATCCAGAACCTACAGAATGGGTAAAGTAGGGTGAAAAGGGGTTGGTGCAAAAATTCACTGCAACAACTCTGCATGATGTTTTGTCAAGCAAATATACAGTTTTTCCATGTTTTAGCATACCCAAAGGATGAAAAGTTTACCTAAATTCTGAAATAATTCCTCCACTCTTTGGCTATGGATATTATATTACAATCCCAGAAACCTTTCTATCTCTTGGGCAATATTTTACAGAATATTTGTGGTTTTCATATTAATATTTTACTACTATTGCCCTCCCAACTAGTTGTGATTTATGTAATAACCTACCACATCTTCTAAAGTCACATTTTATAGTAGTATTTGTAGACATTGCTAAAAGAATATCTAATTGGTTTTGGTTTTCTTTTTCCTTGAAAGAATGGATGTGCTGTACTTCCTAGAAAGATATGGGGGGGAAAATATTACAAGATGGGATGAAATACAGTTCTTAGATATACCAAAGTAAAATCAAAGTAACTCCATTAATACAAGTGCAGAATTTGGCTTCCAGATTTTTAAAGGCCTGGGTTAAGAGCTAAACTCTAAAATACAGTTTAGTGTAGCTATAAAACAAGTTTCTTGCATAAGACTTTTTAAACAGAGAATAATCAGTTCAGCTCAGTTTTACAAATTTCATATTCTTTTGGCTTCATGTTTTATGTTTTATATATTTGAGAGCAGAAGTGGGCTGAAAAAGAAGCACCTGGAAGTTAATTGCAGATTTTAAATTAAATTAGCTGTTGAATCTCCAGTTAGTAAATCTCATTTTCACACTGGGAAAAACCAAATGGTCTTGAAAAAGTTATTTGGAATCTTAATGATGGCCACAATTTTCAATTTAGCCTTTACTGTGAGATTAAACAATTATTTCACTTAATTATGTTGTATGGAACTATTGGTAAATATTGATATGTGAATGGTCATTGATGATCTGCACTTATTTAATGAAGGATAGCTCCTAGTACAGTCAGGTTCACACTACTCTAAATTTGTCCTGCCTGCCTTCAGAATAATTATGTTATTCAGTGTTTGTAGTTCTGTCTGTTCCTCAGAACCGAAGATGCTAAAAATCAACCCCTAAAGTGACTGTTTAACAAGGCACTAAAGTTTCTGTTAGATCTTTGAGCATAAGCCCCAACAATTGCTGACTTCCTGGCTTGCTTTCTCAAGTGAAGCTAAAATAATTAATAAAACATAACATTGTGCACTACATGTGCCTAAAATATCACAAAGCCTGTGCAAAGAGCTATTTGCACATTGTATTATTAGCAGTAAATGGAAGAACATGCCAACTGAGAAAATCTGCAAAGGGAAATGCAGAAAAGTTTTAAGAGCAATTCCATATCTACAAAGACCTCAGAGGAAAAAGGTTTAATGACTTTGACTGGCAAGAGGTATAATTTTGCAATGTTTAATTTTTATTGTGTTGGGAAAGGGCTTCCACAATTCGTGAAGTTTTATAAGCCCTAAATTCCAGTGGACTTGATTAGTCTTCCTTTTAAGCCTCTCTTATTTTTCCTTTTTGGATTTCCGAAGGACTTTTTTCAGTACGAGAGTATATAAATTGCTTCCATAAGGCAGCACGTTGTGATCAGATTCAAAGTATCAGTATCCAGTAGGCTTTCTTAGTCCAGAACTCAAACAGACATCATACTTTTTGGAAAACAATGGCTTTGGAAGAAAGACATAGTCATATAAAACAATACCAAATTGTGCTGTATCTATTGGTAGTCTAATAAATGGGTAAAATTAGCGTCCTGTTCATTTTTTCTCGCTTTTCCTACTTTGTTTCATGGCCGCTTTAATCTTCAATGCAAAAGGAAAGGTGTAAAGTCTGAAGCTATAAATCTGTTTATAGCTATAACTCCCTTCCCTGGCTTAGTAGAGTTTGACACTCTAATAAACACGGCTATGTGGAAAAGTGGGACAATGTGCTTTGATAATTCTTTGGACAGTACAAAGCTCCATTTTATTGTAAATTTCAGGCAGACTTTCACTCTCTGCTCATTGTTCCTCTCTTTTATTTTATTTATTTATTGGTCATGCAGGTTTACAGCTGGTGAATTTATTGTTCTGCTCCCTGAGTTTGTGTGAAAATATCTGTTGACTACAGTGAATATTTATTAACTGAATAATATACAGTTTTTCCGAATAATTTATTAACCAAATGATATATAATGGCCTAGTCAGTTGCATTTTCTTTTGCTAGTGAATCATATCAACTGCCCATGACATCCCAGAAATATCTTTGTCTAGTGTTAGAGGACACCTGGAAACTTTTCCTCACCCATCCATGTTTGCAGTACTATATCATTGGTCATTCTGTTATTCATTACTTAAAAACACTGAATTGTTGAGTGAATGGTAATTTCAGAAATACAGATTAGATTGAAATTCCATTGTGGGTACACATATTTATTCCCAGTAGAGGGAAGATATGGCAGGGAGAAGAAAAAGAGTGCCCTGGGGAATTCTTTAATATATGGATGGATAGGACCCCAGCTTCCATTTCTTGCTCTGACAGTAGAAAGGAGAGACTGCATATAAAGAAGGGAAAATTCTTTAGTGGAAGAGGGAAAAAAGGGGGATGCTTTATGAATAATTTGGAAGAACAGGCTGTCATCCACCTTGTCTTTAGATAGTCGAATGCGGAATGGGCCTATTGGCCACTGTCAGTAGTGTTATATAGCGGTAGGTAGCAAACTTGCTTTATGTCCCAGGTCAACATTTAGCTACAATTGTGATCTGTTGAAGGGAAGGAGGGAGAGAGGCATGTATAGTGGAGGATGATTATGGCAAAGTACAGAGAGACAAAAACCCCAAAGCTGAATTTATTCAAACTTTACAGGTTAGTCTAAGCTGCTAGATCAATCTGATAAGCAAGTAAACGAACCTTCACTTTTAATTCAGCCACATGTCTGCAGTGGTCTGACCCAGAAGCCAGGGGGTGCTAAAGCACACCTCCCTGCTGGGCTGGAGCAGACAGCTTGAGCCAAAGCTAGCCTGCCCACCCTGCAAGGAGTGGTTTGTGCGGAAGGTGCAAAGCATCCCAGGATGCTGGGGGATTATGAGTTAATTTGAATCTGGAGGGGATCTGGGACAGAAGTTCAATAAACAGATTTAATCTGAATCAGTTAAATCTGATACTACATCCATCCAGGTTTATCTTAAACTGGTTTGGGCCATTTTGAGAGTGGTTTATGAGCACTGAACTTCTGTTGTGTTACAGATTTGAACCAGTTTCCAATCACTTATATCAGTTTATATGTAATTTCAGTCCCTAGCCTATGAGGCCTAACCCATGTGTCTGATTTAGCAGCTGAACTTCAGGATGCTTTTCCAAATCAAATCTTCAGTACTGAGGTTGATGACTTGCTGTATTGTCAGTCTGAACATTCAAGTTTCATAAGTCCCAGCCTCAAAAGTCACAAAATTTAGCTGAAAAATAAAAATAATACATTTTGGGTTCTTTTTGTTTGCCTTATGGTTTCTGAGTCTGTAGGATGTACTTGACTGATGTTTTCAAACTCTTTTCTAGGCTGATGAGTACTAAACTTTATTTTAAAAAAAACCTGAGATTTTCTTAAAATAGCTTAATTCCAGGAGCCATGGAACGACCAAATATCAAAAGTCTCATTCTATGTGGTTTAACAACACTGGCAATGAGATTGGCTTTATTTTTTTTGGAATATTGTATCAGAGTGATAAAAACTTGAGACACATTTACAATATTTTGATTACTAGAAGCAAAATCATAGGCTTGGAGGAAGAAAAAGAACAAAAATTGGACTGATAATAAGTGGAATGTTATGCTTGACTTGAAAACTGTATCATTGCAGATGACCTGATGTACATTATCCTCCAGTGCCTGAGACCTTGTCAGCTCTTCGATACCTGGTTTATTTTGAGATTTATCCGCTTTAAAAAAAAAAAAACAATTGTGCCTCTGTGTCTGCATAGCTAGCTTTCGAAATAATCTTTGACCCAGAGAAGTTATAACTGAAAGGTCTTATCATCAACTATATTTTTCTGTCACCTATGTGACTTTGGTGTTTTCCATCCATTTTCCAGGAAACAGTTGCCCACATACCCAAAAGATGAATCAATGTGGTTATACTTGCAGCAGCTGTGGATAGTATTGAAAATGACTTCTGATTTTGACCCCAGCTATTACCTCCAGGTCATGCATGAGGCACATCAGAGCTTCATTGTGGTTATCTTCCTCATAAAAATGACCGAAGTCTACAGGGCTGTCAGCACCTTCACCACTACTACACCACTCAAACAAAGCTTTAGATGCTTCGCTGAACTTACCTATTGTTCCTAACTCTTTCAGAGTTTGCCTATAAAATCTTGTGATTTATTTTCATTTTATAATAAGGGTTGGGATTTATGAATTCATTGTATGAAAAAAACACACCAGTGGAACAAAAGATGATTTGTACATATATTTTATGCAATGATATAAGGTACAAGTGCAAAGAAGTACTTCTTTCTGAACACTGAGATGACAGCTCAAATTATTTTTATTGGGGAAGTATATGCATTATAACAGTCGACAAATGGCACGCAGGAGCTGTCTGACTTTATTATGGATTAGAACAAGGGTGTGCTCTGCTTCTGCTGGTCCAGCTAATTTTTCTGTCATTATATTCTTAGCCATGCTGTTATTTTTGTGCAGTAGGTTTACTCTAGAAGCTTCCTGCAGATATTCATCTAAGTCTAGTTCATAAGAGACTTAACCGATAATTCAGACCAACCTTACACTTGACTGGTTGTCTATATTGTTGGATGGGCAGGAAGATGAACTGGGCCAAATGAAGTGTTAGCATAAGTGGGAACAATTCTCCTTTGCACCTGAGGCAAATTTGATCCTTGACCAATTCAAAGGACAAGTGCCCTTATTCTTTCAGTGTCATTTGCATTGTTGTTTGTGGTTTTTCAAGGAAAAGAATGAGGAAAAAAGGAAGGGAGCTTTGTCAGATAAACATTTGTCAGATAAAGGGGAAAGAATTCAACAAAGATCAAGCCATAGCACCATGAGGGGAATCTGAACATCATATTATAGCTTGGTTCCTAATTATGGGACTAGCTGGAAGGATTGTGAAGAAATTCTGCAGTGAACCACCAGCTATTTTATAGCATTCTGACCGCTTTGTAAGCAGTCTTGTAAGACCTCAAAGACCAACAAATCCTGGTCAAAGTATTGCATAGGAATAGAAGATGCATGGTAAATTAGGGCTATTGTAATGGAGGTCTACTTTTTCCTGGCATGTTTGGAGAGACTGTAATTTGCAGTTTAAGAACCAGCAGTATGTAGTACCTCACTGTATTCTGTACACAACAGTGTAAAAAAATGTCAGGTTTAGGTGATATTACATCCAAAAGTGAATTGCAAAGAATTGTTTATCCAGGATATGTTATGCAGCTCGAATTTAAATCTTTGTTTGTATACACTTGAATAGGGCTTATTGACCACTAAGTCGGGCACGAATAATAGCAAATTTGCAGACTTCTTTTCTGTACTGGAAAGCTGTAACAAAGGCAAACTCCACTGAAGCAAGGAAAGAGGAAGACAAGGGGAGGAAAGATTTTCCCCTCTCTCCCAGGTTTCAGGATAACTTAGGAGACTCCCAGAAGGGAAAATGAAATGTACAAGAGGGGGTGACTGGCAGCTTTGCTTAATATGTAGAAACTCTGCAAATCCATTTGAAGTTTTTGAGAGCATTAATAAATTTGATCCAAGGTGAGAAGCTGGCATTGTGCATTAGCAGACTTCGAGTTTGGCTAGACGCATGGCCAAATTTAATGAAGGCCAAAACCACACGGCTTAACATTTCAGAGCTTGCAAAGGGAGACAAGAAAAATAATAGTGCAGGAAGTTTAAAATGATCTTGTAAGTCTTTTCTTAATACAACCCTAACATTGCATCTCGTGATTCAGCATATCCAGTTTTATATTTTACAACAGTTACAGAATTTTTGAGAGATTAATATAAACTTTTTTTTTCAAAGCCATGGAAATCTTTTGTAATTTGGGACAGTAAACAGACACCAGGAAAACGATGAAGGAAGAAATATCTTTCATAATGAAATGGTTCCTTGTAACCTGCAGAAACTACCTTTCATCACTGAAACAAAACCTTCAAAAATAAACAACATTTTATCTTAACCTACATAGCATGCTATATTTTCATATTTTGTGGAAATATGATTGAATGCTAGTGTTTCAGTGATGAGAAGCTACATGTAATAATTCTGTTAGGTTCAGGGACAGCTTCAGATTCGGGATGTGAAAGGTTAAACATGTAAACAATAAGTATAGTCATACTAGTAATGCATTACTGGTTAATGTTTAGAGCAGGGCCCAGTCTGGCAGGGAAGGGAAGTGGCATTGTGCTTCAGGAATAGGAAGGCGGAAGAGCAGGCAGGAGGGAGGGAGAAGCAAGAAAGAGGGGAGGGGGAGAGGTGAAGGAAGACTGGTACCCATAGCTTGTCTGCTCCCTCCCTTCTAGTGCACCAGCAGCTGCAACTGCCTGGGAAAGCCCCTGGCCTCCTGCTGCCACCCACAACTTCATGTGGACTGTGTTGTCTGGCAAGGCTTGCTGCTATCTCTTCCCCCTGTCAAAGGCCCTGGGAAGTGGCTCCCAGTAGCAGTTATGTCCGAATGGGTCTGTGCATAGCCCCCAGGTCCCCACGGTGCACCAAGTGGGCAGCTGCAGCCCCTCCCCAGCAGTGGCTCCCCCACCAAGGACTAGGTATATGTTATTGGTTAACCATTTAATTGTATGTGTTATCGGTTAATTGGTTCACCGTTTTCTGTTAACTGGCAGATCGGTTCTGTGGTTTGTATTGATGCTGCCTCTTGGTTTGAGTCCATCTGTTGTTCCTGTTTTGGTCTTGCCTCCTCCCAGGCATGTTTTTTTTACACGTTCATTGTGAACACAGGAACCAATATATTTCAATAACAATTGGCTTGTATTGTATTTTGCCCAAAATATAATGAAAACATAAATTGGGGATGCCTTAGATCAGGAGTGGGCAAAATGTGGCCTACCAGGCCATTCTACCCAGCCCGTGGCCCCTAAAAAATTTAGTAAATTATTATTTATCTGCCCCTGGCTGCCTGTCATTTGGCCCTCAGTGGCTTGCTAAAACTCGGTAAGTGGCTCTCTGCCTGAAATAATTCCCTGCCCCTGCCTTAGGTCTTTCACACCAGCAGCCTCAATTATGCAGGAATCGTTTTGGGCCCATGGGGGGGCAACTGTGCTAGCTGAGGTGTAAGGAGGAGGAAGGGGTAGGAAATAGTATCTCCACCTCCTCCCACAGGACGTCTGTCAGGGAGGCAGCTTTTTTTTAACACTGAAGTTCCTGCTGGAGCCCTGCTGCTGAGTATCTGGCACTAGACATGTAACCTGGGCCCAGGGCTCTGTCCTTAAACCTCCTCAAGAATGTTCCTGAGCTGCAAGTTATCACTTTTTCCCTATGACCATTACTCATTATACTAAACTTCACTCAAGTCTCATGTTTGATTTGGGGCCATAATGTAAAGACATACCTTATACTATAAACATGTATGGTGTAATGCTTCTCAGGCAAAGATATAGACTAGGAAGATAATTTGATATACAGTGAAGGAATTAAAGGAGGGACAATGACAGAAATAAAGGCTGGACTAGCTTCAAAAATAACCCAGAGGCACAGTCAAATGTACTTGTAAGACTTGGATAATTTAAATACTGGCTGTTGACAAGATGCTGCAAATATATTTATCAGAGGAGCTCTACTGGTGGCAAGAGCTCTCAGGGGTAAATACAAAAATGAGCACCTATCAGATAACATACCATAAAATAGTGTCCATTTGACAAATCCCACAGACCTAACCCAGAAATCCTTCATTCCCCTCAATGGGGATGTTGCCTGAGTACAAACTTTAGGATATGGCCTTCTGTTTTGTACTATCCCAGGGATGGCCAACCTGCAGCATGCACAAGTGGCACAGGTGGCTTCTGTGTGTGACATGCAGTAAGTAGACTGGAGAAGGAATAGGCAGCACAGCATTAGATAGGGCAGGAAGCAGAAAACAGCAAGAAGCACAGAGCAGGGATCAAAAAGCAGAACAAGATTGGGCAGAGGAAGGAGATTGGAGTGGCATTCAGGGAGGTCGAGGGGCTAATTTGAGGCATGTCTTACAACCATGTTGGCCTCCACTGTACTATCCTATTCTGCTGCCTTCCTGCTCCTTCTATACCTATTTCTAATACCAAGGATGGAACTCAGGAATGGAAATTCCTTGATTTCAGTCAAGATGCCAAGAAAGAAACACCTGCCATTTATCTTGAATGTAGAAATGTAACTTGTCTCTGTGCTAACGGGCAGTGGCAGCAGCTGTAAAATGTACTTGACCCTCACTTCAGCTTTGTTCTTAGTTGGCAGGTGCCTGGATGCCTTTCAGTCTGCATTAAAACACCCTGTTTTAAAAAGAGCAGTATTTATCGCGCAATTGTCAATGCAAATTTTGCATGTGTTTGTGATTTACGAGGTCTCATTGATGCCAAATGGGCTATAAACCATATTTGGAAACTTATGGCAGTCTGCAGTAGATAATTACACTTTGAGAAAAGAGCCTCTGTTTCCAGTGAAAACACTGTAAAGTTATTTCAGAAATGTTCTGACCTCAGACGTTTCATATAACTACATAAAATGCTTTCACATTTGTGCAGCAGCTAGAGGCCTGATCTCTGCCATCTCACAAACTAAAGTACAGAACTCTCCATGGGAAAAGGGCAGGCCATCTCTGCTAACAGCCTTTAAAGTCAGTAATTTGTTTTACTCGTGTATTTCATTGAATACATGCTCCTAACAAGAAGAAAGAATGGAGTTTGGGGGGAAAACAAACCCTGTGCAACATTCGCCCTCCCTTAAACAAGTCAATCCCCTAATTCTCACCCTACCCACACAAACATAACTTTGCCTCGTGCCGACAGACTCTTCACCTCCCCCCTCCAACATGCACACACTAATAACATCCGCAGTAAAACCTGGGGAGAATTCCTGAGCACAAATAGAAAGAAAATGTCAGGAGCTGAGGGTAGAAGGGTTTTTCTTTAATAAGATCCCAAACACTAGAAAACAGTACACTTGAAAACTAGAAGTGGATGAATATGGCCATAAAACTATTACATGAATATTCTTGCAGTGAAATGCCATTGATTCCCTTTTCTGGTAATCTGGAGAGCTATTGTTTGTTATGTTCAAGAATGCTGGGGGAAAGCATAAGCACTATGAATACAAATGAGAAATATTTATGCAGGTATTCACACCAGAAATGCTCTGGGACTATTTTGAAAAGCTGTTTTTAAATACTCGTGCAGTCAATTTGTTCAACACTTGTGAATGCTTGTGAATGAGTTGTAAGCAGCCAGGACGACCCTGTTATTTATAAAAGCATCCAATCAATAGGCCTGTGTGAGTTGGCAGTGATCCGATCCGGCTTCGGATCTAGCCGCTTCGGATGACCGCAGTCCAATCCAGAGCTCCGGACCGGGTTTCCACCTCGATCCGGCTGAACCTTCGGAGCCGCCTTGGAGATCCGGCCATAGGGTATAATGGGGGAATCAATGAAATATCTATACCTTTATTGTTTTATGTCCAGGTTGGATGAAACTTGCAGGGGTGGTAGCCTCTGCTGAGAGCATGAAACCTGCCAAGTTTCAAAAAGATTAGTGCAGGAGTTTGGGAATGGCAACTATACCCCAAATTCTTGAAAGCCAAACTCCTGTCACGGCTGTGTGTTACACCACAGGGGGGTGAAACCTGCAGGGCTGGTAGCTCTTACTGAGGCCACAAAGCCTGCCAGGTTTCAAGGAGATGGGTGCAGGGGTTTGGGGGGAACTGCACCTCAAGCTGCGGACAAGTAAAACTGGTACCATGGGTGACACTGCGTGTGTTAAGGTGCAGCAGGGTGACAGCTGCAGGGATGGAGGCCCCTGCTGAGGCCACAACGCCTGCCAGCTGTGGAGGAGATGGGTGCCGGGGGTTCTGGAGCCCTGCACCCCTAGCTGCTGACGGGCAAAACTTGTGCCAAGACTATCTTTGTCTTAGGTCAGTTGATTGTCTGTATTGATTCTTTCTTCTCTTCAGCCTGGTTTTGTAGGTGCTAATTGCTGCTCCTTGAGTCATTATGTAGCAGCTAGGTCCTGTGTATTGTGCTGGTCCCTGAGTGAATCATGACTGATTGATTGGTAACTGGGAACACAGCAGCATTGCAGCCAGGCCTGCAGTAGTGTCTGGCCTCCCCTCCCGAAGACAGCCACAGTCAGTCCCACAAGCACCCATGGCACCAGTTCTGCTTGTTCGCAGCATGAGGGGCAGTTCCCCCCAGATCCCTGCACCGATCTTCTTGAAACTTGGCAGGCTTCCTCAGCATAGGCTATCACTCCTTCAGTTTTCACCCTGCTATGTTGTAATGCCTAGACGTGACATGAGTTTTGCTTTCAAGAATATGGGGTGCTGTTCCCCACAAGTCCCTGTACTGCTGTTCTTGAAACTTGGCAGGCTTCATCCTCTCTGCAGACTCTACCACCCCTGAAAGGTTCATCCAAATTGGACAAAAAACAACAAAGTCATAGGTATTTTATTGTTTCCCCATTAAACCCGATAGCCGGATCTCTGAGGTGGCTCCGAAGCTCTTCGGGAAGCCGAATGAGGCCAGCGCTTTGACCTGGACATGCTGCTTTGGACCCCAAAGCATCTGAAGCTTGTCTGGATCCGAAGCTCTGTCCGAAGCCTCCCACAGAACCTACCAATCAGGAAAAGGATAATGCCATGTAACTTAGGGGATCCATCTTGTGGGGCAAATGCAGATACTCATAGCTATTAGTTCAGTCTTACACAGGCATCTGTGAAAAAATAACCAATGCGCAAATATTATGACCTGTTTATAGATCATCTGCAAAGAGAAAAGTGGGAAAAATTAACTGAATAAGTTATTCATAACAAGTAGTTCAATCAGCTCTATTAAAAACCATGGGCATCACTCATTCATGCTACCAGAATGGTCTAGCAGAAGGTCTGCTAGAGACAAGATTCCAGTAGTGTAAAGGACTTGTAACTTTAGCTATGTCAGAATGAGTTAACTGCTTGCTGCTGGCAGTGGCTGGAAAATGCTCGTACTGTAGCATCCTTGATTCAGCACATTCATGCTGCCAATAGACTTTCTATGGAACACTGACTAAACCAGAAGTATTCTACCTCCTCCAAAGGGAACCGCAAGATAGGGTTGTAACAGGGAAATCCTCTGCCCTTTCTTAAGGAGAAGACCTTTGGTTTTCAGGGAGCCTCACCGGCACAGATAGTATAATATACTGTGGGTGTGTCTACACATACAATTAATGTGCTTGAATTTTCTGTGCAGAAAATGCAGGAACATGCAGAAAATGCAGGAACATTAAGGCATGAATCTGCATGTGCACCTACATTGGGAGCCAATTGCACTGACAGGTGTGTTGGGGGGTGTCCCCCTGCAGCTGATTTTCCTGACCTGCAAGTGCCAGGGTGCTTCTCCTGGTGCCCTTACTCCCCAGCTGGTGCTCTCGGGGTTGGGGGGGGGCACCAGCAATCCTGCCTGCCCCCCCCCCCCCACTCGTCACCTAAGTGGGGAATGTTGGCTGTTAGGAGGTGCATCAGTGCTCTCAGGGGGTGCACATGTACCCCCTACACATCACCACTGGGAGTGGGGGAGGAGCAGGGCTAGAGGAGAGTGGCTGCAGACATGCAGCTGTTTCAAACTGCAGCTGCATCCACCAAACCCCATGATCCAACAGTGAACATCTGTTGCGTCTGAGGGATCACTGTAACTCACAGTGCTTTCTCTGATGTGCTATGAGTTACAGTGGGGCGTATCCCTTCTGTCTGCTCCTTCAGTTTGCTACTGCCTCCTCTCCCCTGCTCCTTATGCCTTCCCCAGCTTGGTTAGATCTTGATCTGGGGAAGGTGGGAGTGTGCTAGCCTTCCCATTCCCATTCCCAGGAGGATTGGAACAGCAGGGAAAAGTCTTCTCCCCACTGGGGATTCCAGTATCAAAAGCAGGCAGAGGGCTTGTGGCACCCAGGAGCTGAGCAGATGGAGCAGTGTGGCAAAGCCTCCTGCTGCTGCTTACTTCTGGAACTCCAGAGTGAGAAGCTGGCAGGGGGCTATGCTTACTCCCTGCATTGGTCTCCCAGTTTCTGGAAGCTGAGAGAGGGGAGCAGTGAGGCACAGCTCCTTCCCTGCCTCTCAATTCAGGGACTCTGGAGTAGGAAACAGGTATGGAGCTCGTGTTTGCTCCTCCCCTCCCAGCCTACAGGAAAGGCAGGAGCAGCTGCTCCCCTTGCCTTCTCCATTCTGGGGTGTTCTCAGTCTCTGGAAGGCATGGGAGCCTTCCCCATGGTTCCATTCCTCCTGGTCCCTGGGAGGAGTTAAGACATAGGAAGGTGTATAGAACAGATGTTAATTCTCCCAGGCGAAACTCCTGGGAGTTTCTACCTAGTTTTAGCTGGGTTATTTTTCTCCTAGAATGGACACTTTTGCTCCAAAAGAAAAAGCTGGAACATGTGTGCACTTGTGGCTTCTACTAGGAGGGCAGCAATTCTCCCAGTAGAAAATGAACATTTGTACATGGCCCAAGGCCATGTTGCTGCTTCCTGAACCAACCAACAGTGCTGGTCAGCTGTGGAAGGAAATGTACTATTTTTCCCTGATAGGCTTGCCAGCAGACTCACTCTCCCGGAATTCTGGGGAGCTCTTAAAACTGAGCAGGAAATTGGATACAACAGGAGCTCTCAAAGGTTTTTGCATTGTAGACTGCATCTTAATAGCCAGTGTCTCATAGACCTTCTCCCCTCCCATTTGTATTCATGCAAACCATCTCCAGTCTCACTTTCAATCAGGCAGTATATCCTTGTGTACATGGAAAAGTGACATTAGGACTATTCTGTGTTATTTTTAACTATGCTGTTGGTAACACCAGCCTCTGGTATCGGCTCTTGTTTCTTCTCTTTCTCTGACTGTGGCAATGAGCTCTAGCAGCAGGGGAAAGGGGCGAGTCCTCTTTGTTTCCAGCTGCTTTTAATGGTGCCCAAACACTTATTTCCACTGAAACATTTGGCACTCCATAGAAAAAACTGGAAGCAGAGTCAGCACCATGTAATCTGGTAGAAACTGATCCACAAAGCACAGCTTGAGAGGTAGTAGTCTAGAAAATTGTTTCTGAAGTGCTGCAGAACAAACAAGCTGGGAACTTGTTCAGCAAGAAGAGACTAAGGAAAGAACCTGGATTCCCACCATAAACAGTTTGTTTTTCAGGCGTTTTAAACATAATTATTCATTCTGAAAAATCGTATCAGGCTTAATTCTTGTAAATAATTCTATCACATAAACAACTCTATCTTGATAGTATGCCACAAGACTGAATGTGAATTCTCTGTTGCCAGAGATCTAAATCAAAACATTCTCTTCCACAGTTGCTGTCTTATTTTTCATGTATTATTCTCTAAAATTCTGAATTTATTAAGCGTGAATGCTAAGAATTAGAAAAAGACCTCGGAAAAAAATCATTACCAGATACAGGATAAAATCCAGCCTTCTTTTATGTCACTTGGACATTTATACACCTACATTTCTGTCCCACAATGCACCAGAGATCTGCTGCTTTGGAGCAGACTCAATGGAGTCTGCTCTACACGTGAGCTGACACACACTACGCTGTGCTGCATGCAGTTGTATAAGTGTCAAAATGCCATTCAGCATGCAGAAAATGGTGGTGGTGAGCTTTTGAAGTAAAGCACCTCTGAGGTGTGTTAGTTCAAACATGTAGCAATGCAATTTTCTTTGTGCTGACATGCATTTCGCTGCTTATACAATCATATGCGTTGCAGCACCAGTCGCTTTTCCATGTAAAAAGCCTCCCCTCCCTCCCAGACATTTTGCATTGACTTCAGTAGGGCTAGGATTTCATCGATAGTTTATATGTCTGTGAATAGCCCAGTTGAATACCTTGTGCCTGATGGAACTAGTTGCAAAAGTAACCTCATGGTAACTGCTGCTATACCTTTGCTAAACCTGGCCCCAAAATACTGGCAGTTTAAAGACCAAAAGCCTGGGAGAAATCATGATGTGAGGGAGAGAGTTTGGGATCATTTATACCTGCTTGTTATATCTCTAAAAATGATTGTTGAACTTCCTTTATGCCAATAATTTTCTGATTTTTTTTTCTTTTTCTCAGGGTCCTCCTGGTCCAAAAGGGGAGAAGGTGAGTAAATGTTCTGCGAACATATACAAAATAATGGAAACCCCTCCTGGTTTTAACAAAAGATGCAGTTTATTTTTTCGCAATATAATGTGAAATTGTGTAAGAGAGTTGGGTAGAACACAGATGCTGTGTTAAAACTATCATCTCATCTTTCCACTTTGCAGGGAGATCAAGGTGATCAGGGCCCTCGGGTAAGCATCTTAAAAAAAATGTTACACTTCCCCTTCGCTGAGTAGGCAATTAGTCTTTAGCGCACAACTAAATTAAACAGTGTCTTAGCTAATTCTGCTTATTAGCTGCATTTACCCTGCATGTTGTAGTAAGTGTCTGCAGGAGAACAATACCAAATATGACCAAATGATGTCTGAGAAGCATTTAAGTTACAATAGCCATTATTACCAGCCTTATGGAACGTTCAAATATGCAATTTCTCTTATGGATGGAAAAGCATTTCACAGTGATTTTTCTCTGCTGTCTGGCTTCCCTATGCAAACTTTCCAGTTTCAACAGCAATGTAAAGATCTTGCATGGGCTCCTGCAGTAGAGAGGGAAGGTGGGTTCATGATCAGTTAGGGCCTAGATTTTCACATAAAATGTATTCAAAATTAAACATTGTATAAAAATATGATACATAGTTCTTGTCAACACATCTATGTACTTAATAAGTTGAAGCCTCATAAACCTATTTCAAACACAGAACACCATTTAGAGCTGGTAATGGAAACATACCATGAGTTTATAAATATTACATTTGTTTTACTTCTAAGAATATAGCGATGAACATATTGTTACATTGGCAGTCCCAGCTTGTTCCCTTTACATCTGTGCTTCATTATACAAATATTTGGATATACTGTTCCAATGATACAGAGGATCTGTTCAATAGTAGATTTAAAACAGCATGTGAATTTTTCTGTCAGATTTGTCAATATATTTTCATTTTAAAGTAAATTAAATCCTTTGAGGTCATAACATATTTGCTTACCATTATTGTTGTTGTAGAGTCTATAGGCTACATTGTGCTTGATGATATCCAAGCATATAGTGGTGCCATTCTAAAGAGCCCAAAACCACATGAGACAAGACACAGCAAGAGGAGTTAACAAAGAAAAGAAAAAAATGAGGGAAAGAGTAAGGTGCAACAGTTAAAACAAGGCGGTGTTAAATGGACCAGATGTCTATATCAGTTTAATGGTTGTGAATAATTTAAAGCTGATTTTTAATTATAAGGAGATGCAATAAATTGTAGAAATACTCATTGGCTATCTACTTTAGTTGTTTTTCCTATAGACATCAGGGTAGAAGTAAATCTAGACAAAGATCTTGAAAGAGGGCAAGGTTGTGTCTCATCAGCTATTTTAGCAAGGCTGTTATGTTCATGGCATAGAAGGATGTGCAAAGAATTCTGGTAGGGAAAGTAGATGTTCAGGCATTCAAGGCTTGAGATATTTCTTAACAATCTAAGTAAGCTGCTGTGACAGAGTGGTATTGTGAAGGACATTAAAGAGGTGAGAACAAGGATTTGAATATGATATTGTAAAGAAGGAGAGTCAGTGGAGGGAAAGGGTTAATATGGTTAGAACAGTAGGTGTATTTGAGGTCTGGAGAGGAGACAGCTGGAAAAGATAAGACAGGATATGATCAGAGTGGATGAGAGCTTTGGGAGAGTGGAAATGGTATCAAAGAAATGAAGAGATTTTAAATGGCGAAGAGTGGCTGAGGCAAAACAGAGAGTGGAGTGAAAAAATATAAGAGAACTGAAAAGGGTTTAAGAACAAAGGACTTGGATTTTTCCAGACTGGCCCAGCTGTTTCGGAATAAGTTCAGGCAAAGGAAGTAGGAACGGGGATTTTAACATTGTTGCAGCAATTCAGTCCTGTGGCTATTAAGTGCAGTTTCAAGCTGTGTACACATGTTCAAGTGACGTGGGAGAATTCTCCAGGGTTTGCTCTTCTAGTAGAAAAACTTGCCTGGAGATGCCTAAACAGAGTCCCTGAAAAGCAGAGAGCTGGGAGAACTTGCACTGCTGATGCTGCACAGCCAGGGGAGCATATCACACATATCAACATGCTCTGCAGGCTCCTTCAGTCTGCCTGGTAACAGATGGCAGCAGTGCACAGGACAGCCCTGATTGGCTGACCCAGACTGCCTTACAGGCTATGTCTTCCTGCATTACAAGGAGGGCAGTGTAGAGGGTGATGTTGTGTTCCATGCTTGGCTGAAGAAGAAGAAGAGTCCAGCCAAAGTAACACTCTTTTCCCCAAGGGAGGAAAAGAGGGTGAGAGCAAAGCACCGTGGGATGCTGGAGGACTGTGCTGCAGCTTCTCTCAGACAGATACGTTGTATGGACATTCTCTCTTTCCAGAGAAACTCTCCCAAGAGTGATTTAACCCTGGTTGTTCCTGGGTTAGTTTTCTGCTAGAGTGTCCATTTTGGCTTTGGGAGACACTCCCCCCTCCCCCCCCAAACATCTGTACACATTGATAACTGAGCCATCAGTCTCCCAGGTGAAACTGAATGTCTGTATGTGGTTTTAGTCTCAGGAACAAAATAGAACATCCTGGAGCTGGTTTCTGTATCTTATTTTACTAGCTTAGTGCTTGCAGGGAACAGCCCAAACCCTGTGGTATCTCTGGGGCACAAAAAGGATACCTCTTTTGCAACCTTGCCCTTTATGTTAGGATGTAATGGGGTGGTGATATGGGAGTTAATAGAGTACTGACAGCATCGGGAGATTCTTGTTCTGCAGAAAGAATCCTCACAGAGCTGCGTAAATCATGGTGGTAGCTACTTTTCATATTCAGGCTGATGCTGAGTGGCTGAAATGCACACAGGAATTGGATTCAAGAAATTCAGTTTTAAACATATTAAGTGAGGGAACACTTAGATATCCAGTAGAAGACAACTGTGAAATTGATTCAACTTCAGGACAGGAGAAAACAAATAAGTAAGGAATGGAGAGGTTGAGGGGGCAAATCTTATCTTTGCTGTATCGATCCTATTTAATTAGTTATTTAATTAGTTTACACTATAGTCAGGTATTTCATTTAGATATTTATAGTTTTAATTTGGGTTATTTTCAAAGTTTAACCTATTCTTTCATTACCCTTTTTTTTTTTTTTTTAAGTATGTTTGGATTCACTTTACAGTAGCTTCCTCCCTCTCATTTACTCTCCTCCCAGCTTTATATATTTTAAGAATACGAAGTGCTAAAATACTTTGGAACATGTTATTTTTTTTCACCATATTTATCTTTTCTGATGACTGTCTTCAGGTTATATATGCTCAGCTTGCTATGACGAGGGGTTTACCACGCGATGAATAGAAGCTATATAAATGTAAATCCATTATTTACTAAAATGAAGCTAAATTAATTTGTTCCTGCTTGGTTTCCTTTGCCAAGCTTTTTCTACCATTGACTACGTAAAATAGATATTTTAGTTGGTGCCACCATACTGTTTTCTGTTGTTCACAGAAGTATTCTGCCAGAAAAGAATATCAGAATGGCCTTAACCTTAATATTCCAAAAGTGTTGAGATAAATGGAATGCTTTCCTGAAAGTCCTAGACATTTTCAAGCTAATTCATCTTTTGAAGTTAAGGAGTCTGCAGTTTTCTGTTTTTCACAATTTTTATCAATTGCTTTGAAACTCATACTTGCTTTAGCAAAGGTTTTATTGCTCTAAGTCAGTTTTGACTCTTTGAAAATTAAAAACGGCTTTTAATCTTTGTAACAACCACATTCTTCCTCCAGATATTTTGACTAGTAAAAGAAACCAAAAAGAAAAAGTAGAGATCTGCCAAGTCAAAATGGGACTCATGAGCTGGCAAAAATATCCAGTGAAATGAAAAGGAGGACTTTGAGTGTCATCTTCATTCATTGCTTGTACCTGAGACCAGAATATTTTGCTTTCTGTCCTCTTGCACCTTGTATTTTGATCTCTTTAAGTCTTGAACATTTAAGGTGCTTCTTGCATTCATAGGTCTAGAGCTGCTAAGAAGAAAAACCAGTATTTTAGAGTTTTGCATGCAAGCGATGGTAATAGCATGCAAGAGCTAAATATGCTAGACTTTTTGGAAAATACAGTTCTATATAGTTACAATAAAATAGAGACTGCATTTGATTGGAACATCTGGCTAATACCATTTGGAGGCTTAGAATTTCTTTTTGTGGAACTATATATTACTCTATGCTTGTTTGGGTATAGAATTAAAGTGTGTCTGTACATGTGCTCCAGGGTAAGGGATAAGGACGTTAATTAGAGCAGCTCCTAGACAGCCGCTTTAATTAAAATGCCACAGTGTCATGTGTATTAAGTGTTCCTCATTTCAAAATGGCCACGGGGCACTTTAGTTAAATCTCATTAGATGAGTTTTAGTTAAAGCACTCCTGAAGCCATTTTGAAATGCGGGATACTTAATACACATGATGGTGAGGCACTCTGGAGCGTACAAATGAGTCTGCTCTGATATGTTCTAATTAGAATGTGTCGGATCATGTGTATAGGCACCCAAAGGTTCTTGCTGAATGAGAAGTCCTCCCATGACAAGTAAAAAGAGGCACAAAATGAATTAAGTCTAAATAATTTTTCTGTTTCTGTAGAAGATGTTTGTCTTATGGCATGTCTGTAGAGGTCTGCATGACTGTACCCAGCGCTGATAATGAAAATTAAAAATGATGCCCTTCAGCCTCTGGACAATTAGAATAAATGCTGATGCTAAGCCACTGCTCAGTTCCAGTTGCCCAGTTCTACTTCATTTTAAAGCTACTGGATCAGAAAACCTTTGAAAATTTCTTAGTATAAGAAACCTTTCCACCTTTTGATTATGAAGGATTTATTATCCAAGCAGAGGTTGTACCCTACTTAATGAAAGTAGACCTTGAAAAGTGAATGTACAGAAGCAAAACAGCTAGTGCACAAAATCTTGCAGCTTCTCCCTTTTAGTTCTGATACATGAGAAATATAGTGTTTATCAGGTCTAAAAATCATCAACTAGCAGCTGGCTCTAAATTAGTTTAGGGGTCTAGGTGCAATAACAAGCCACCCAGGAGCCATACTTAGCTATTTTCATAAAATTATTTTTTCCTCGTGGTGTGTTTAAGTCAATTTTTCTAACAGCTGGGCCTGCACAGAACTGATAGCATCTCCAAAATGTCTTCAGCAGGAGAGATTAAATTCCAGAAAAGAAAGGCATTCAGAAGTTTATTTTATTATCTTAACCTTTGTTGACTTGAATGATTAAACAGATTCTTTGCTCTGTTAAAACAGTTAGGCCCAGATAGTATTGTAAGGTCCTTATTTGCTTAACCCTTACCTCTCCTCACTTTGTCTTTAATGAATTTGATGCCTATTTACTGCTGTATTATGACCCAGGAAAGAGAGTGAGCCGTGGTGCAAGAGATGTTTTACAGATGCTGTACATCAGTGCTGGAAAACCATTTTCTTTTCTTTCAGTATCACCGGAAGTTGGCACAGTGACAACACCTTCATTAAAATTAAAATTTGTACTGTTTATATATTAAAATCAACGCACCTTTTTGCCTGTTGCATTTTGGATGCTGTTTGTAAAGATTTTTTATAGTGTTCCATATTAAACTAGAACTAACTTTTTTGAAATACCCCCTAATATTCCATTTGTAAAACTGCCTCTCATATATGTAGTAGCTTTCATAAATATTTTTCCTGTGAATATACAGTTAAACAACCCTATGGGACCTGTCTTGCTTCTACAGAACTAAATACCAAGCCTATGTTGAATTTATTAGATTATTTTTCTATTTACTTTTTGATAGTGAATCAGAAAACAGTAATTAGATGCTGATGAATAAACCACTGGTTTTAAACCTCTTTAACTTGCTTTTAAACCATCTTCTAATGTATTTCCATTAGAATACTGACTTTCTCCCTTTTGATGTCATTGTGTTAACTTAATTGAAAATAAGATCAGTCACCAAAAAAGAAATTACCACAATATATAGTGTCATACGGTATCCTGCTTTAAGCAGTGTCGAGTGCCCAGTTCTTTAGGGCTAGAGACAGAAATTACACACAAACTGCTATAAGTGATCGGAAACCAGTTCAAATCTGTAACATAATAGAAGCTCAATGCACATAAACCGCTTTCAAAATGGCTAAAACCAGTTTAAGATAAACCTAGATGAATGTAATATCAGACTTAACTGATTGAGGTTAAATTGATTAATTGAACTGTTGTCCCAGATCCCCTCCAGATTCAAGTTAACTTGCAGTCTTCCAGCTTCCCAGGATGCTTTGCATCTCCCCCAGAGGGTGGGTGGGCTAGCTTTGGCCCAAGTGGTCTGCTGCAGCCTAGTAGGGAGGTATGCTCTAGCACCCCCCCAACTTCGGGCCTGGACAACTGCAGGCATGTGACTCAAAAGTGAATGTCTGCTCACTTGCTTATCAGTACAATCTGTGGGGTTTAGGCTAATCTACAAAGATTGAGTCAATTCAGCTTTTTAACTGGGGCCTTTTGACAGTCTGTGCTTAGCCCAAGCGGTCATGAAACCACTGCCCCTAACATCGTCCCTTGAAGTGGGGCAGAGAGGATTATTGTAGGATGCTGAGGGAACAAGAAACTCTGGGGCCTATTATGGTTCACTGTACAGATATTACATGTGGTGCTACAAAACATAGTGCTACAGAGAAGTTCCTGTTTCATCCAGGAAGTATTGTAGTGCTTCTGCCATAAAGGGGGCTCAAAGTTTTCTCTGCTGGACTTTTGTAATGCTACAAATGTAGCATCTGTATATGGCCTTTTCTATTTTAATTTATGTGGCTTTAGGTGCAGTTTAAGTTGAGCCAGAAATAGCCATCATTTCTCTAGAATAAAAAGTATCCACATGAGCAGAAGTAATACCATTATAACTATGTCCATTTTAGAGTCACACTTTATGCTGTCTTGGTGTAACTTCCCTTGTAGACAAGCTCTTAAACATCTGTGTTGTCTTCTCGTATTTAAATTCAAGAGGAATTGAAATCTTTCTTAGTGGTGCAAATGGCTGGCTATAAGCTAGTAAAATTCACAGAGACTGGAGCATTAGAAGTATGGGTTTTGATGCTGGTTGTAATTCTGATTTACCCCTGGGCAAGTAATTTAATTTCCAAGTTGTAGTTTCCTGTCTGTCAAATGGAACAAACATATTTACTTAATACATAAATTGGACTAATTATCCACAGTGCTACATCAATTTTCCTTTTTTTGTTGCAGTTAATAGAGATTAGCATAACACCTGTATAGCAGAGTAAAGAATCTATCCCCATAATTGTTGCATGCAACAAATAAGAAAGGTGAGAATAGAAGTAAGGTTCCCCTGGCTGCCAGCCCTGTATTTAATCCATTAGAACATATAGGGTTTGGGTATTTCTTTTCTTCAAATCTACGAAGTGTCCTTCTGGTGTTTTGCAGGTGCTCAAAGCCATGCAGTGGCTTTTATGTCATGGCCTTGGGGTGCCATGAGGAAGTGCAGAAGTAGTTTTTACAGTATAGGAAAATGCGCAGCATGCCTGCCCACATGTTAAAAAGGGTAGTGTGCTGTGATAGCTGGGAACAGTGGCTTCACTCATCACCAGTGAGCCTGTACTGTGCCCTTGGTTAGTGATATATGGGGTGCTGGGAAGGAAGGCTTTTCACTGGGCCCAATGCTATAGAAAAAAAACAGACAGTGTTTCTCACAACAGTGTTGACACTTCATAAAATTGTTCCCCTGATTTTCAAATGCTTCATATTTGAAACAAACAAACATGATCAACTGAAGTTCAATTTATGTATTTCATCTGATCATCAATAATAATAATTAGATTCTCATTTAATCACATTATATGGAATAGTCCATTATGATGTGAGGCACTGTCCACCTCTGGCCATATTGGTAGTTTACATTGTCCTGAAAATCCCAGCTGAGTCTGTGGGCAGAGCTTTGACTGACCCATGTGGAAACACTTGAGGAGGCACAGCACGGTACATCAAAACTCTAGTGAATAATTGAAATATAGCTTGTGCCATGGAGCTGCTCAGACACTGCAGTGGGGACAAAGTGAATACAAGTAGAATGACCCACAACTGCAATTATAACCAGACTGTTCTGGAGAAAGACATTGGCTGCATTAAGATCTGCTTGAATTCAGTTCACATCTTAAAAGTGCCAGAGGGCCAATATGTAGCGCTGTACGTGAATGTTTTGTGGGGGGCTGCACAATATTTCTGCAAGCTGAAGCTTTTCATAGCTTTTGAATTACAATTTGTCAAGGGTTTCAGCTGAAACCATATCAAGGGCCTAATCCAACCCCTGTTTAAGTCAATGGGATTCTTTACTTTGGGAGGTGGATGGCTCCAAGGGACTGTCATCAGAAAGGATAGCGTGTGTAGGTCAGGTTGAGATTGTTCATTGGAACTCACATTTTGCCTGACAGCAGTGTATTTACTATGTAGATAAACAGAGGATGTCAGTTTACATTAAAACATCCCACTTAAGATATACTTGCAATTGAGTTATTTGTGGAGAGGATGCTGGCATTATTGCGAATGCCCCTAAAACTAAAATACAAAATAGATCAGGAATATAGTGATGACCACAGATGAAAATATCTTTACAATGGTCCATCTCTAGCTAGAGACTGTTTGTGCTTCTTGTTAAATATTAGCTCTTTTTTCACTAGATCCAAAATCATAATGCAGATATCATACATGCACACTGAAGCTCTAACACTGAATAATTGTATATGTTAAAAAAAAGAATCCCCACAGTCCTTGTCATTTGTTACTGCTTATTGTTTCAGTTAGCAGATCTCTCCTGATGGAGAAAGCAGCAGTTGTGATAAAAGAGATTATATAAAAGAGTTCATGCTGACAGTCCATGGCACTGCATAGAGTGATACAGGACACTGTATTCCCTAGGGCAGGTACAATAATTAGCTACAGGACTGGCACTCAGTCTGAAGGATTAATTAGAACTTGAGGTGGTGTTGTGGGGAGGGAAGGCAGCCATACAGTGTGTCAGGATCACTCTGGCCTGAAGCCTGTGTGATTTGATGTGAAAGAGCAGCAGCTGGCTGTAACCTTAGGAAGTGCAAGTGAACAGCAGGTGGTAATTCCTGTCTCATTTACCATGTCTTCATAGGAACATGTAAGCTTGTGCAGCATGAGTTTATTGGCAGGTCAGAAGGAAAATCCTACGGAAGATTGTCACATTTACCACAATAAGCAACTTCAGTAGTTGAAATATGGTATATGCAGCACAATACAGAGCTAGCATTACTGAATGTACAATGTTACTGTACTTACAGTACAGTAGTAAAATAAAAATGCGCTTTTTCAAATATCTTAATGTAATATTGACCTTATGGAGGCAGCTACACTGAACAGAGTGTATTCTGAGACTTCTGGGACTGCTGTTAGGAATTCCTCCACTAAAGATGTTAGACTGCAGTATGATGGATGTAACAGGAAAGTTACTGCATTTCAAACAGAAGGAAAGCATCAGACAGTTCTAACATTCTTCAGTTTCCTCAGTAGTTGTCCTGTGGGAACATATGGACTTTATACATGTTTCTTAGTTGCTGAACAGGGGGCATTTTACAATGCTATGGCTATAAGGATGTTCCAAATCTCACTGTTTGCTAAGTTATTTGGGGAGAGGGTGTGACAGTATGCTTAGTTGGAAATTAAAACTTAACTGAGAGGTGAGAATGAGTTGTGTTCAGTAGTGCAATGTTGTGGTCTGGTGTAGCTGTTGATTAAGTGATACTTTACCTATTGGAAGGGCAGCTCAGAGCCTGCGAACATAATGGCTAAGTACAGACAGTCAAAAAGTCTGAGGCTTAATTGATTCAATGTTTGCAGGTTAGTCTAAACTGTGTAGATTGAACTGATAGGCAGGGGAGCAGACATTCACTTCTGATTCCAGAAATGCAGCCACGTGCCTGAAGTGGTCCAGGCCAGAAGTGGGGGTGGGGCATGCACTAGAGCACACCTCTCTGCTGGGCTGGAGCAGACAGCTTGGGCCAAAGCTAGCCCACCCAGCCTGTGAGAGGGGTTTACAAGGGAGGTGCAAAGGAACCTGGGATGCTGGGGGACTGTGCAATAACTTGAATCTGGAGAGGATCTCGGACAGAAGTTCAATAAACAATTTAACCTAAATCAGTTAAGTGTGATACTGCATGCATCCATATTTGTCTTAAACTGGTTTTGGCCATTTTGAAAGCAATTTATATGCACTGAACTTCTGTTGTGTTACATCTGTGAACTGATTTCCAATCATACCAGTTTCTGTGTAATTTCTGTCCCTAGCCAATATGCATTCTTTATTGGTTGTACAAAATGAATGAAGCAATCCACTACCAAGCAATTTTGAATCCATCACTGAGAATTGTTAGAAAAAAAACCCCCAAATCAAACCCACCTGGGAGATATTTGAGCACTGACAGAAGAAGGACGGTAGCTCACTTTGTGGGAAGGAGAGATGTCTTATATCCATTCAGATACTTGGGCACCAGCAGCCTGTTTTCTAGCCAGCAGGAAATGCCTGCTCTCTGGTGGGCAGAGCATTGTTCCCTTTGCAGGGTTCTCCTTATGTCCGTGGAGGACAGCTCCACAGGATGCTACATATGAGGGGGTAAACCTGCCTCCTTTAGAACTCTTTGTACTCTATAGGAGGGAAGGAGAAGCCTTCCTCTGCCTTTTTTACTTCCCCACAGCTGTGTAAGAGCAAGCTGGAATCTGTTGCTGAACTAATATTGAAAGGGTTAATCTCTAACCCAAGTGTATCTGTTGTACAGGCAAAGAGCTGAAGCCTGAATGACAGCTTTCTGCCTGATCAATACAGGGTCTTCATAAAGTCCTTGTGCATTTTTAAACTTTAATAACTTAGGTTGTGCACAAGGACTTTATGAAGACCCTGTATAGTCTCTGAAGCTTGGGGATGGCAGCGGGTAAATGTGCAGCCCTCCATCTAAATGTTTTGGGGAAGCAAGGGATTTTGAATAACATTTTTCACAAGGTGTAGCCTTTCATGGCTTCTGAAAAGTAAAAACTCCATTTTCCTATTTCAGATCTGTTTCATATTTAGGATAGAAAAGATGGAATAAGCAGGATAAAGTAAATTAATTCATAACTTGTCATCAATATGAAAAAAATGCCAAATGTTCAGCCTCTTGTATTCAGAGCTAGCTATAAAAATGCTGGCCTTGCTATGTTGTGATCTGAAAGCCAGCAGAATAAAAATGAAGTAGTTAAGAGAGTTTCAAGTTAATCTTGTTTTTATCAAAGGAGATATCAGGTTTATCACTACTATTCAGATGTTACGGATGTTTGTTTATTTTTAGGCTCCTTATTTGTATCTGTTTTGTCACATGCATATTAGCAAGGAAGGGAATAGACCATGTGCAGTGCAGGACTAATGAATCACAGATGTAAAGATGCTGGTATTTATCATCTAATAACTTTTTAACCTCATGTGGTGAAATAAGACAAATGCAAATTCAGTGCATATGTTCTCCAAATTATGCATCATTCATGTATTTCTTAGCAATATGTTTGCAAATGTTTGGTGTTTTTAGTTTGTGAAAAAAAAGAAAGATGCAATTAATTTAAAAATATACAATTATTCTCTCAATTTAGTCAGAAAAATGTTGGAAGGCCAATAACATTTGCTTTCTTACTGTATACTGTGAGGGCCTGAGCCTCTTCTCTTTTCACTGGTGTCATAACTCCATGGAATTCAATAGAGTAATGACAGTGTGAAACTAAGTTGGGAGGAGGGTAAGGTGTCTAGTTAAGATGCAATTCAAATGCACCTATGAAGAAATAGGTGTCTAACAGTCGATATACCTTTATTTGTAAATAAAAGCCATAAATCACTGTGATCAAAAGCGGGAGAAATAGAACTACCATTTTTAATGGGAAAAGAGCATGCTGAAGCTTCTGTCAGGTTAAAGTGTCCTCAGATGCTTTAAATAGTTTAAAGACCGTTTAAGACTAGAAGGTGTTTTTCCTTTTAAAAAAATCTGTAGAAGAGAGAGGCCCTTTCTCCCCGTTTGCCAAAAGGTCTAACTTCGACACTCCAATGCAATACTGGAAAGGTGTAAATTGAGAGCAAAATTCACCTGTCACATCTCTTGCGGCAGGTTATGATTCCAAATATTCTCCTCTCCCTGCATCAGTACTATGGGAGCAACACATGTAAGGAGAGTTTAATGTACGAGTCAAAATCCACCATAGGAATCTGAGGGGAGAATTTTGCCCCAAATATAGAGATAGTGCTGTATGTATGTCAAGAATGTTGATCTCAACAATTCTGGAGGCCTCCAGATCAAGCAGTAGACCTCTGTTCAATGTGTATTACTGTGTATATACTACCAGTTCATGTGCTGGATGTCATATGTTAAGCAGAATATTGGTGGGAAAGTAATAGCAATAATAGAAAGTAATTGTAGGCTCTGCAGTGATCCACGGACAGAGCACTGTACTCAGCTTTCTAGAAGTATCTTGACATGTTTTATTTGAAAAGGCTTACTTCTGAAGGCAATTTATAGCATAGCAGCTGTCAAATCTTCATAATTACCCATAATAGCATTTAATATCCCATGTTTCTTTCTCTGTAAAACCCCTTTATAATTTTGCAATTTGCAAAATAATCAACTAAATCTCTGGTATTCTGCCCACCTTGTTCTGTTCCCCATATGACAGACAAAGCTGTTGGTCTGGTAATAGACAGTGAGACATACTAAACACAGTGTTTGTTCTGTTTGTCCATTAGCAGATTGTCTATGTGATGTTCTGTGTTGTGTCGTTTTGGTACCATGTTATGCTGTGTCCCTAGGGTCTGCCAGGCTTCCCCACAGTCGCTGCTCTGCACAGTAATCAGATCCTCACCGTCAAGGTTTGTGGCTGACGTACTTGCTCAGTCAGATCTCTCTGCATCAGCATCTGAGTGCACATGAAGGTTAATTTTGCCATGGAATACCAAGCAGTCCCTGCAGTGGGTCCAGTTCTGTTCTCTCTGATTTTACACAAGTGCAACTCCACTGATTTCAGTCAAATTACTCATGATATGCTGTGCGAGTGAAATTAGGATCCAGCCCTCTGCATATTATCCACATCACACCTGCTTTTGATGGACATTTTGATGAACCTTGATTATGTTTATGGTTAAATAAGCCATAAAAGAGCATGGAAATGTCAAAATTTTATATATCAGGCACCTAATGAGCATATGCAGATTCAATTATCTGTTTATGTATCATGCATCAGGGGTTTCACTTGAAAGAACACTTTGACAAAACTGTAAATTAAGCATGAAGGATATAAGCCATCTAAGTATGGACTTCAGTCATCATTAAAATGGCATTGTTCCTCATGGCACAAATATGCTGTTTGGAAAATCTGACTGAAAGATGAACTGGTGCTTTGTCTGTAGAATCTTTGCTGAAAGATCAGCACATAAGAAAAGTACTCATTTTAGTTCCCTGGGTTTATATAAAGAAAAAGGACAGAGACTACTACAAGAATTGATGTGAAGAAAACCTGCTATATATTGCCTACAATTAGCACATGACTAATAAAGATATTTATATAAAGGTATCTAGTGATTCTAGATGTTAACTTCTTTAAAAGAAAAGGCACAGATTTTTCTTAGACATAAGCACCAGTTTATTTTATATTAGCTGCTATAAATCTAATGTATATATCTTTATTTCTTTCTTGGGGCCTTCTGATGTCTATTCTTCAATTCTCTCATCTCTGAACTTCAACCTTTGACCTCACCTGCCTGATCAGATGGTGTTTCCTAAAATCAATCATGGGTTTCTCTCTGCTGATCAGCAGCTCATTAAACGCCGCCTCATTAAGGTAGTGCTTAATCTTGCTGGATTCTGGTTCTTCTTTACATTTAATTTTTTTACTCTGTACTATGCTTTTTGTCAGATGCCTTCTTATTGCAGGTTAATCACTGGAAAATATCTCAGATCCACATATTTTTTTAGTGAAATATATTTGTGTGTAACCCAAGTGGAAATTATATGGTGCTTTGCTAAAAAGTTCAAATTTAAAATTCAGCTAGAGAGGCTTGTTTTTAGTGTTTTGCAGTAGTCTTATGGTGGAAACAGTAATATATATTACTATTTTTGGATGGAAGATAATGTCCTTCCACAGTCTTCTTTGTAAATTAGATTATTACAAAATGAACTCGTCTAAACCATTAAGATACCCACTTAATTATCACTTTAAAACATCTGCCAAAAACAGATGAACTAGATGAACAACTTTTCAGCAAGGCAATTATGTTGCATCCTCATTTTAGAACTCTGTTAGTGCTTCATTGTTGATCCTTACAAAACTGCCATGCCATTTTAACAGCTCTCTCGCACACACTTACTTCTTCAACCTTTGTCATGATGGTAACAAAGGCAAAGGGAATGCTTTAACTGCTCATTCAAAACGATGACATGCTTTGGACAATGGTTACATGCTTTGGGTGAGTAGAGTTTTGTATGGCACTACATCAGTGTATGGCCTTCATTGGACAACTAGTTCAGAACTTGAGCCTCACACAGCATGGTTTGTTCCATGGCAGATGTGCGGCACCCTAGTCTTCAGAGGCAAAGTTCAGTCTGTGTTATGAGCAATGAAGAAACTGTTATCCATGCTCAAAATGAGCATCCAGCACAGCAACAGCTGTTTCAGCCCATCATGAACTACTTCTGGGTAAATCAGTGTCTTGGTGTTGGAGATGGTACACTTGAAGACAAACTTCTAATGATGATTTTGTTGACTTCTGTTCAGGGGGACCAAGGACAGGCTGGACCCCCTGGTCCTCCAGGGCCACCAGGACCCCGAGGTCCTCCAGGAGATACTGGGAAAGATGGCCCTCGAGGGATGCCTGGAGTACCGGTGAGTTAGCTTCAAGTCTGTCTGTGGTGTCTGAAGTGCTCCTGTGAAGTGGGAAATATTAATGGAGAAACAAAAATTATGTGACATTTACAATAAAAAGTAAGTAGCGGGACCAAGAACAGTAGTACCCAGGTCAGCTGGCTCCCAGTCCTGATAATCATTTCCTTCAGATTCAGAGATTTCTAGATTGTTTCCTCTTATTTTAATCATTGCAATGCAGGGCAGCCCCTTTGTTAGCAAGACAAAACAATTTCCATTCAGCTCTTCATTTAAAACTAAGCTTGAAACTAGATCATTACATGTACTAGTTTGACTTTTAATCCCCTAATGAAGATCTCATGAAATTGGAGAAAATGGATTATTAAGCTCTGTGTGAAGTATGATGCTATGCTTCAGTTATTTTCCTTAAAGTCATATTCTGCCATTCTTGCTCAGGCTGGAGTAGTACCATATTCTTCAGACAGTCCATATTCTGTGGGGCTAGTAATAGAATACAGTAATAGAATAAAATAGAGCCATCATTGGTTCAGGAGGCAGATCTGGGCCCTTAGCTCTTTGACGCATTGTTGGAAGTCTGAGCGTTAAAACTTTTTTTTTCAACCAAAACATAAATGCAGAAGTTGTAGGACTGTATATTTAACAACCCTTGGAAATGCCTTGAGATTAAACTTTTGTGAACTACTAAACTCCTTATTGTTTTGAAAAGAGAGAGTCCCCTGCCCTGCACCTTTTCTTAGTCTTACAGGAAACAGAAACAATATCGCAAAGAAAAATTCATGTTTCCACATGTGGGGCCAGAACAGGAAAACATACCTTCCCTATAGGACCAAAAAGGAAATGCATCCAAGCTCCTGTTCTAATCCCATTTTGAGCACCTTATCTAAATATATATTAACTGAACAAATATGTAGAACATAATGTAATGATGGCATTTCAACTCTGGGAAAACACAACAAGACTTGACATACTTATGAAAGCCTTATGCTTTATGAAAGCTGCCTTGAAAAACCTTTGATTAGAATATGGTTGTTATTCTACTGCCATCCCTTTTTGAAACTTCAGATTGGCTACCTACTTCGCCTTGCCAGTGCTGTGCAACTCCTGTGCTGCTAAGAAAAAAATTTGGACCCTATTTGAATATCCTTTGAAATTTCAAACTGGTACAACTTCACTGCCTTCAGAGGTACTAAGATACTGTATTACAGTAGCAAGAGGTAGTTAGACTTGCTAACCTGAAGCTAGGCAGAAGGCAGGGCATGGTGGCACCTTGGGGTGCCTGTACATGAGCATGGAGGCTGCTCCCACACACTGTAATTACAGACCAGCAGAGCAGACTAAATTAGTCAAGTTTGCTGGAGTGTGGTAATTACTGTGCTCCAGCCATCCTCTGCATCTCATGCATCAGCATCCCCACACTTCAAAATAGCAGCAGGGGAGTTTGACCTAAAGCTGGTCGAACAAGCTTTAGATAAAGTACTCTTGCTGCTATTTTGAAGCATGGGGAAGCTGATACATGAGACGTTGCGATGCTTTAATTACAGCAGCTCTCAGAGCCACTCTAATTAAAGCAGCTCTTACCCCCACATTCACCCTCTGCAGCTTACTTAGTAAGTCACTCTGTCCTACCTTCTGTGTTACAGTAGTGTAGGTCAGACGAGGATTATAACTGCTTCCTGTCTGCAGCAGTTTCAAGAAGTTCCAACTTGGTGGCTATCTGCATTTTTAAATACCTAAATACCTTTGTAAACCTGGTCCCAAGTGCCTCCTGTCAGATGTTAAGCATCCCTACTTCTCTACAAAGTAAGCGCAGATGGGGCTGATACTCCCGGATAATGACCTACAATGTGTCTCCCAAGTAATGCAGCTGCAGAAGTTACAGCAGTTTAGAATTTTATAATGCTCCCTCACTAATTACTGCATAATGCTGCTGTAGATGTTTTGCATCTGTCTGGGGCTGCTCTTCTCCTAGAGCAGACATAACCTCTGCCTTCAGGCTCCTGGGAGTGACATTTCCAGATTCCTGGCATCCTGACACCACAGCTTTTACTTCTGTAGCTGATTGACTGATATTTAGCTTGACAGAAAAAAAATTATAAAGTGGGTGCAAGGCCCAAAAACAATAGGATCTACCTGGCTCTCTTCCTCTTTCATATGGCATTACAGATCAACTTCCAAATCTATGAGCCACTGTCTGGTATTGTGGCTCAATATGCAGATTCCATCTGCCCTGTCTGGGCATTGGTAGAGATATTGCAACTTTAGATTAAGTGCTGTGCTGTTTGTTGAGCACTGTGTTCACACAGCGGGCAGTCGAAGGTGTTCAGCTTCTGAGGTGCTGTTTTGAAGCATCTCTATCCAGATCTCAGTCTGTTTAGCTTGACCCATTCTTCTCTGTCAAGGTCATGCCCAATGGGGGCCTTGTTTGGTGTTGCTATAAAATGCTGTAGGAATAGATTTGACCTTTCCCAGCAATTGGCCCACTCTGTTGCCATCCATAGATTTAGTTCAGCATCCCCAGGTTCTTTCAGGAGTTTGTGGGCTTCATGTACAAACAGTTTACGACTTTTGAGCCTCTTAAGCCTCCATCTGTTCAGCTCTGCACTTAATAATTGATGGAGCAGGTGATTATTGTCATCTCTTGCCTCTGTTGCCAGTAATGATGTTAGGATCTGTCTTCTCATATCACTTGGTCTAATGCCTGAGCGTACAGGGAGGACATCTGTGTGTGTATAAGTTGTGCAACTTGTTACGAGTCTCTGCATTGTTAAGTACAGTGTCAAACTTTTTAGTGTGACAACTTGTGGACCATACAGGAACACAGTATACTCATGGGGCATATATCATTGCAAGTGCGGTGGTTCTGGGCACTTTGAAGTTGGCACCCTGTGTTGTGCTGTCTAAACATCTTAAGGCAGCTACCCATGCAGAAACTTTACTGCTGACCTCCTGGATATGGTTTATAGGTGAGGGACCAATATAATGACTCCCAAGGGTCAGTGCTACCACCAGTACTTTTCAATGTATATATCTCAGACTACCCGCATACAACATCTAAGCAATATGTGTACACTGATGATGTCACTATAGTCACCAAAGGAACAGACACCAGAACTGGAAAAGACACTGAGTACTGACATGGAACTCATCACTGACTATCTCACAAGTGGTGCTTTAAGTTGAGCATCAACAAATCAATATCATCACTCTTCCACCTGGACAACTGTTGAGTCAGGAGCATGTTGAATATCAGCGTAGGCATCTACACTTTTCCTCATAAGCATGCCCCAAACTACCTTTGAGTTGCATTAGTTTTACCAGGCTGACAGCTTCATTTTGATTTAAAATACAAGTGGACCTGAGGTCACATTGGTCATACAAAGTCAACAAAACAGTGACAAGGGAGTGTAAGAACAAGGACACTCCATAATTCCATGGCTGAGGGCAAAGACCCTGTCAGCTACTGCCACCTCTACCAAACTCCATTCAAGAATAATCATCAGTGGGACCCAGCACTCTACCTCCCCTGTGACTCTATTTAAAAGAAAACAACCAACCGATGGGCCTTCCTCTAGTTGCTCTAGTTTCTGTTTCCCTGCCTGAAGAGGCAGCACCACAGAGTCATACCAGCACCAACACTAGTGCTTTCCCAGTGATCATGTCCAACAGCATGTGGATCTGGAAGCACAGCATGCTTTTAAATTTTGGACATCTAGCATATTGTGAAGTTATGTCTACCTTGAAGTCTGAAGGCACCATAGCACATGTTTCGGTGCGTCTTTGTAGAGTCAGTCAAGTGCTTACTTGGAACTGAAACCAATGCTCTGACGGCTTCACTATGTTCAGCTAGTTAGTGCAGGCATGTTTGTTTGTGTTGCAAGACACATCCAGATCCTGAGAGAAACTGAGACAGTCCTGATTCTGTTTTGCTTCTTTCTGTGAAAGTTCATCAGCAATACCTTGTATCTTTGTATGCTGCTGAGCAAATGAAAATGTTTGTGTCCTTTAGCGAACCTGTTAATCCTTTTGTGACTTGCTCAATGAGAGAATGGATTTGGAAATGTATTCTTTCCCTCTAAAAAGTAGTTTCTAAAGCACACAAAGTTGTTTTATGTATGTATCCTTAGACCCTTATTTTTTTTTACATTTCAGAATAATTTGCACCTGCATGCTATATTCTGTGGTTGTAGACCCGAACTGCCTTTTGCAAATTCAAACATAAACACATTAAATATTAAGAAGTTCAAGGTTGAGATTTTCAAAGCTATAGAGCCCCTATTAATTCCTAAGGCAATTGTGTGGGTAAAATCCCTAACTGGTTTTGAAAATCTCAACCCTGAACTTTTTAATATTTAATATCTTAATGTTTGAATTTGCAAAAGGCAGTTCAGCTCTACTACCACAGAATACAGCATGTAACTGCAAATTATTCTGAAATGTAAAAAAATAAGTCTAAGGATATATATGTAAAACAACTGCATGTGCTCTAGAAACTACTTTTTACAGGGAAGGAGTGCTATCTATCTGTTTATTAGAACAGGAGGGGTATCAACATATTTGGTATTTAAAAATCACTGAATTAAGAGAGTAATTTCATTAAAAAACTGAAAAATAAATATCAATTCTTTGAGACCGGCATGGGCATGATTTTGGCCTGTTAGATTAACAGCCAGAAATAACAGTAATGTATATTAGATGGTCATAGAGCTGTTATATGTGCTTCATTACATTTTGATGTAATTTAAATTGCTTTAATATTAATAAATGGAAATTCAATGTACATAACATTGATATTGATATTGATCAAATCTATGTTTAAGGGAGAGCCAGGAAAACCAGGCGAGCAAGGATTGCTGGTAAGTACCTGTTTCTTCTGTTTCCTGATTCCTAAACAGTTTAAATAGTTCTGTGGTTTTATTTTATTCCCTCAACCCTTCTTTGTCACAAGCCTACTTGGATCTACATTTGTAAGGAAAGTACAGAATGACAATGAGGGCCAGATGCTCTCAACTTACAGAAACAGTTGGAAACCAAGATAGTAAATGGGGAAATAGGTCAGCTGCATAAAGTTCCACTGCCACAGCCCCTATGTATGACTCCTTCCAGAGCATTGAATGGTAGAATATCTAGTCACTCTTGCATAGGGCCAAATCCTCATCTATCTTTGTGGTTACAATCCTGAGCCCTTTTCTGATGGAACCCTACAGAGGAAATATCACAGTCGAAACTTAGAGAGTATTATTCTCTCTGTGCAGTTTATTACTCATCTATATGGGAGAATCTGCCTATTCATTCAGTGGTGATATGAGGGCTTTTTTTTTTTTTACAAGCATACTGATTTGAGAATAGATGTTTTCTGCTGCATCAAGAAAACTAACTCTATTCAGTTCAAGATAAAATGAATTCCAGTGCTTTAAAAAAGCCCGCTGAGGGGATCAAATAGTGTCTAGCTAGTGTGTACAAAGTAGGTGGTCCATTCACAGCTTCTTACCCTGTGAGGTCTTCCACTGCAGTGCAGGTCATTCTTTCTTTCGTATAAGAACTGAGCAAATCACAACCCATGATACTCTGTAGGTAAAAAGACCATTGGTTCAGGAATCAGGTATAAATTAGTTTGAATTTTTAAAATTCAAACTGAACTTCTGCAATTTTGAGCAGGCGTGCTGATATTTTTACCAAGCCAAACTTCAAATTATTTTGGTAGCAGCAGGTACATATTCTTAGAGGCTGGTGAAACAAAAAAAAAGAACATTTCTAGACTCTGAAATACCCTGCTGGGATCAGGCATTTAGAATCCTGGGGCTTGTTCATTTGAACATAATGATTTTTTTTTTTTGAAGTGCCAACCGGTATTTTAATCAGGTTTTTTTTTTTCTCCTGAGCCCCTTTTCTGTGTTTTGATTGCTTATCAATAATAATGTTTAAAATAGCTTTGGAAATGTTGCAGTGATGTAGTGCAGGAATTATGTGAGAGGCAACAATTTTGTGAGTGGTATCTTTTATTGGACCAACTTCTTGATGAAGAATGCTTTGCATTCACAAGCTTGTCTATCCAAACCAATTGGTCCAACAAATCATATATCATCCACAGAAATCCTTGCCTCTTGCATTATAGCTTTGAGGGCTTTTTAGGCCTACTGTAGAGCTCTTCTGGTGGTTTATTTTAGTGCACTATGGGTTAAGTTTATTTAGGGTCTTGACATAGGGTCACCACACTGGATAATGTTTGCAGAAGTCCAAGGTGCCTACAACTGTTTTGCCACTGATGACCAGAGGTGGAGCCATCCATCCCAAAAATAGAAATAGTAAAGGAGAAAGGAGAGGAACAGAATCAAAAGCACTGTGGATGCTCTCATCTATAGTATCCCCTCAGCATCATTGGCTAGGAGACCTTTAATAAGGTCTTTATAAAAAAATCATACAGCTTCTTTCAATTCAGGAGCATTTGTCTTTTCCGGGGATTAATCCACTTTAGATGCAGCAGTCTTTTTTAACACAAATTACAGTGAGAAACAGTTGTTGGCACACAAATATGTGTGAATTGCTATAACCATCTCAGGAGCATGTCAACTCTGAAACCAAAGATGACTATTTAAATGTTAACATTATTAACCTTTTAATTATTTTAATTTAATTTCTTTATTAAAAATCCATACATTAACTGTATGCACCTTGGCAAAAAGAGTCACCAGTAGCATAGTTTACTAATATACTGAATACCTTCTGTCAGCCAGCTTCCTCAAAAAAAACCAAAAAACCCCACAAATGAAAATAGTTGCTTACTTAAATATATATACTACTGATCAATTTAACATTAACAAACACTTTAGGGGATGTTTAAACTGAGGAGCAGGTTGTTTTTTTAATCAAATTTGGTCATTTGTGATAGCTATATTTAAAATGCTACATAGTACCCACCTAATCTATATTCATTTTAACACAGTTACGTTAACTTAGGGTCTAGAAGCTAACATGATTGTAACATGAAAGAGAGAGGTACTTACCCCGTTAATCTGAAGTCAGGCAGAAGGCAGGGTGGAGTTGCACCTTATAAACTAACTGAATCAGAGATGCAGAAGCTCATAGCATATGGTGAAGTGAACTGTTGCTCATTGAGGTTTATGCATCTCTGATTCATAGAATCATAGAAAATTATGGTTGGGAGAGACCCCAGGAGGTCATCTAGTCCAACCACCTGCTCAAAGCAGGACCACCCCAGCTAACTCATCCCAGCCAAGGCTTTGCCTAGCAGGGTGTTAAAAACCTGCAAGAATGGAGGCTCTACAACCTTTCTGGGTAACCTGTTTCAGTGTTTTACTACCCTCCTAATGAGAAAGTTTTTCTTATTATTCAACCTAAAACCTGCCTTGCTTCAATTTGAGGCCATTGCTCCTTTTTCTGTCATCTGCCACCACTGAGAACAGTCCAGCTCCATCCCGTTTGGAGCCACACTTCAAGTAGTTGAAGGCTGCTATGAAATCCCCCCTCTGCCTTCTCTTCTGCATACTAAATAAGCCCAATATCATAATAGGGATAAACGCATAATAAAACTAGTATTAAAATTCATAGAATGGCTCAAAAACGCTGAGGACTGAGCTTTGCATTATTTGAATGGGAATTACAACATCTACCTTGTGTGGGAGTTGTGAGGCCTAATTTTGGTCAAGTGCCTTGATGTGCAAAGCATTATTAGAATCAGAAACTAAGTTTCCAACTGTTGGGATTATGAACCAACCACTGCACAGCTTGAAAATATTTAGATTTGCTGTTTTTTCCTCTTACAAACAGTAAGGCATGCAAGTTTTTGAGTGGAATAAAGCTCCTGGGAGAGTGACTGTTGGGAGATAATGAGGTAACAGCATGTCCTCACAGCCAGTGTCTCAGAGCGCACCCCAGGCTCATCGTTATCTCACAACAATTGCACACCATGTTGTGTGTTACTTCTTATATACTTGAGTAGGTAATGCCTTTATGCACAGGACATTTTAAATCATTTTAATGCATATGGATTTGTAGGAAGAAATTTTTTGATTCAGTTAATAAAGAGGTCCTCTGCTTTAAATGAAATTAAGACAGTTTCCACCAATTGATTATTTGCCTGCTTTTCCTTAAAAAGAAACCAACCTCTCCTCCCCTTCCTCCCCGCCCCCTCCGGTCTGCATTGATTAATACACATACTTCAGATTAAATTAGGACAACAGGGGGCATTAGGACTGGAGGGATGTTTGGCTGTAACAGCATGGGGATGGGATTGTCTGTGAGGTTCTTGAGAGCTGGGGAGCAAGGGGGGCTGGACTTGATGATCTCACGAGGTCCCTTCCAGCCCTAAACTTCTGTGAATCTATGAAACCATGAGACAGGAGGGCTTGTGCTCAGACATGCAGGAGCTTAGTCCATCCCTTGTGCTTTAAAATACAAATAGGAGTGTAGAGGGCATGACCTTCTCTTTTTCCATGGACTCGCTAGGAGAGGTGGGGAGTTGGGAGGTCATGAACCCCTCTACAACCCTTTCTCAATGTAAAGCCCTTGCAGCTACCTGGGTGCCAGCTCGCTGAAGTTGCTGCCCTGTCCTCCCTCTTGGGATTAAGGTATAGTTGAACTCTACTTGCAAGATGCATTCGGTCTGACTTATTGTGTGTTCTTCTGTCAAGATAAACTCCCCCCTGCCCAACTTTTAGACCAGATTGGCAGGAATTCAGCTTCCCTGCGGTATCATGGAGGTCCTGTGTTAATCTGTCCCTGTGTTTCATTCACCTTTGTACTCTGAACAATATATTCAACAACTTTTTAGTATGAGAACTTAGAGGATATTTGAGTTTCTCATCCTTTTGCATCAGGAATAAGAATTTCCAGTGCAGACTACCAGTGAGTGCCTCATTTGTGGTTTAGCAACAGGAAACCTCAACTCCTGGCACTGAAATATTAAAGTTCTTAGAGTATTAAAATAAAATAAGATGGAGTCTGGGTGTGGGGTGTTTAATTGTCTTCCTGTCCAGATTCCTTTTAGGAATTGGTGCTTTTCTGTTTATAACTATAATATTTGAACTTACAACAGTAATGCTAAAGTAACAAATAACATCAGTGATTGGGCTATGTTTTTTATCTCTGGGGGAAGGAGGAACTTTTTAAAATGTTTTGTCCATGTTTAGTAGCTTGTATCAGCCACTCCAGAGACAAAAAGCAGGCAGAAATCTGGCTTAATGGTCAAGTAAGCCAGCTTTACAATTGCTTTGCTTCTCCATCCCAGCACAGGACAACCAAAGTGCAGTAGTAAAGAAGACCCTTTGTTTTCAGGATTCAAATGTAATTTTATGGCTATAGTGATCATTCAGAGTAAAAAAAAAAAAACCACGCCCCTCAAAATAAGGTAAAACATCTGTAGAACTAACAAATGCATGCCTATCTAGTATGAGTTACTAGACTAAAAAACTGTAGCTTAATTTTGTTTCCCCCCCCCTCATTTGTACAGAAGGGCCTGATCCTGGAGTTTTTCATAAGAAACTGTCATCCTTGAAGGACAGTGGAAGATTTCAGTATCAGACTCTATATTCTCAAGTGCCACATTTTGAAACTGAAAGCATAGTATTGTTCATCTGAGGAGAAAAAGAAGACATCCTAATGTAAAGTGAATTCAAAACAGAGACTGGGAAGTTAGTTCTGTTGGCTTGAACTCCAAGTTTTGCAAGCCTGGGGGCAAATTCTCAGCTAGTATAGATTCTCATAGCTCCATCTGCCTCTAAGTGTTTAATAATTTTGTTCTGATCCATGAAGTACATAGCCAAAGCTGCTGCACAGCACTCTGTGTGTGATTCTGACCCAGCATTCAATGTAAATCTCTGAATAAATTATTGTGTAATGTACTTCTTTACAAAAATTTATTGAGGGCTAAAAGCTGGCACATAATTTTTCAGCCTTTGTCTCCTAAGACAATTATTCTCCTCTCCAAAAACTCCTCTTGGTCATCACTTGTTTTGTATTACAAATGCAAGTGGCAGTGGAAAATTTGTCATTTAGTTTTGCTCTTTAATGTCCCTAAAACGGTAATAGGGCTCTGTTGTTTTTTTAATGAAGTTTGGCATCTCTTAGGAAAATATAGCATGTTTTGTAAACCAGATGTTGTTTTTCGTAATGGATAATTGTTCCTCTATTTTGAAAAGGGAAAAATGCAACTTGCTGAGATACTGAGGTTTTAGGCCAAATTTTCATAGGTCTGATCAGCAGATGAGTGACACAAGTGCCTGTGCAGCAGATGTGAGTATATGCCAGTAAATGAGGAGCTGAAATCAGTTTGCACGTCCAGCAATACAAATGAAAGTGTAAATGGTGTAAATATCAAAAGAGGTGTGATTTTTTTTTTGTATGCTTTATTTCTTACATGCTTGTTGGACCTTTAAAAATTATCCATTGGGCAAGTGTTACAAATTTCCATTACAGTGATACAGGTCTTTTACGTGTTTTGGGAACATTTAGGACAACAACTCTATTCTGTTGCCCTTTTCCAAGGCTTTCCAAAATGAGCGATCGTAGGTGATTGCAGATATTGGGTGTTCAGGCAGATGAACTTCCGTATTAGAGATGACAAGTTCTTAGTCAGAAATCTCATCCCCATGTGATGTCTCACAGATAGCCCTACTATTGAATTGTGTTCTCCGCTTAGTCAGAGGGCAGAGCACACTCCTGAACTGTCTGTATCCATTGCTGCAGCACTTAGACTTTATTTGGAGGCCTTCCCATCCTGAAGTGGTATTACTGAAGGCAGTGGTGGATCCAGGATTTCCCAAAGTGGGTGCGGGAACAGAAACTTGGACTGCAGGGTTGGCTACACTTCCTGCTCCCAATAGGGAGTGTGTGAAAGAGACCATATTCAATTTGGATTCGGATTCAGCCCGAATCAGGGACAGTGATTTGATTAGTTGATTCAGATCACTGTCCTGTTTCAATTAGGCTGAATCTGAATCTGAAGGTTCAATGCTGATTTGGAGAATCAGTGATTAGGCCATAGACACAGCTTTCATTGTATTTTCTCCATACCTCAAAGTACCAGGTACGGCTCATGAATGCTGTAATGAGCAGATGGAGCATCACACAGGAACATGGGAGGCCCCCTGCATGCTTGGCAGCAAACCCAGAAGTGGACCAGAAGTACTTCTGGTACACTTCTGGGTCCACTGGGGAGTACATGGGGGTGGGGGACTGTGCCCCCCCAGCTCGGCAGTCAGCTGTGGGGGGACCGCAGGTGCCTCCCCAGACCCAGGAGGCACCAGTCACCCAGCCCGGGAGGTGAAAGGGGGCCCCCTCAGCACGTTCCCCGGAGGACCCAGAAGTGGACCAGAGGCATTTGTGGTCCACTTGCGAGTCTTCTGCCGAGCATGCTGGGGGGGGCCCCCACGCTCCTGTGGGACACTCCATGTGCCCCAGCATTGTAGCATTCGTACCAGGCATACCTTGAGCTGTGCCTGGTACCTCAAGGTATGTAGAAAAAACATTTAAAACTGTGTCTATGTCTAAATCACCAAATCTCTCCAAATCGATTTGGAGGGCTCTGATTCAATTCGGAGAGGTTAAAGTGTCTCCTGATTCAATTCGGGTTCGGAGATTTAGCCACTGAATTGTGCCGAATCTCCACCAAATTGAACCAGGGACCAAAGCCCTAGCTCCCAGCCTCCTCCACCCCCACCAGTATGGACAGACCACCATTGGGAGGTTCTGGGGGCATTTTGAGTCCCTAAAGCAGGTGACAGTCCCCCCTCCCTTCCCCTTCATGCTGAGAAGCATGTCCCATTCCCCTCCACCCCCATTTCACCACCCCTATGTGCCACTGCTGCTTTTCTTGCTGTCCCAGGGGAAGCTTGAGCCAGCCAGGCTGCACAGGGGCTGGTCACATCTGGAGATGGGGGCAGCAGCAACAGTGCCATGGGAGAGTAGCTCCCATGTAGCAGCAACAGTGCCATGGGAGAGTAGCTCCCATGTAGTAGTGCTTGGTTACCCCAGGAGCAAGCTTAGGGGAGGGGAACCCTGCTGTCCATCCCCACTGCTGCTGTTCCAGTCCCCAGCTGAGCCCAGCCCCTGCACAGACTGGGTGGGGTGGGCAGGAATGGCTCATGTGCTTCCCTCATCCCCAGGCCAGTAGGGAAAGCAGCAGCACCAGGTGGTGGGACGGGAGGGAAGAAAAGTGAGGAGGTGTACCTCTGAGCATGAAAGGGAAGGGAAGAGAAGGGGGATTTTCATTTGCTTTAGGGACTTGAAAAGGTCTCCAGAAGATCCCATGGTATGGTGCGGTCCAGAAAGGGGGTGCAGCCATGCCACTGTATCCTCTCTGTATCCACCCTTACTGGATGCATCTGACCATTTTAGTACTTGGCTTAAGTGCCAACAGCCCTCAGCTGTTGCTAGCAATAAAAGAAAGTGAAGCAGCGAAGACATATTTTCAGTTGTATTCTATTTTCCTTCCTGTGTCTCTCTCATCTTGCTTTGCTTTCCAAAGAGAGTGGTGGATTCTCCATTTCTGGATGTCTTCAAATCAGGACTGGATGCCTTTCTGGAAGATGTGCTTTAGCCAACAAACGATTTGTATTTTAGTTGCACACAAGTTATTGGACTCAATACAGGAATAACTAAGTGAAATGTAAGAGCCTGTGATATATAAAAGGTCAGACCAGTTGATCTAATGGTCCCTTCATCTCTAAGTCTCTTTCTTCCAGCATCTCCTGTATTAGAAAAGCAAGCCTAGAGACTCAGGAAAAAATGTGTCCTGTCACCTGCTCCTTCTCTTGCTCCCTCTTCCATTATGCCTCTATGGAATGCCCTCCTTTCATTGCACCCCATTAACTCTTTGCTCTTCCTGTTTGTATCTTCCTTCCCAGTTCATCAATATTCTACACTTTCCTTTTTCATCCTTTTTTTACCCCTAACCCTCCTGTCCTCTGGCTAGTTATTTTCCTTTCTCTGGTTGGTACCTTCCCTGCTTTTCCTCATCCTACTGTTACAGCAGCCATTAATAAAGATCTGCTGATGTAAAGCAATATAGGAGAGCTAATTAACTGCTGCTTTTTTTTTTTGCAGCAGTGAATACAAATAGGATAAGCCACAGCAAAATCAACATTTGTGTGAAGTTGCCCTTTTGATAACCAGTCTCCTTCTTTATTTACTTCTTCGTTGTTTTACTTCAGTGACCTCCCTAATGCTAAAGCCAAATACAGTAAAATATAAGTACTGCTGTGTGAGCAAATTATTACTTTATTGGGCAAGTCTCCACATTTTTAAAAATGTTTTCATGTGTGCTTTTTTCATATAAAACACAATCAGAATTGCAATCAGTGAAAATCTGACTTGAATGAATGGCAAAGCTCCCATTATCTTGTAGTCCTAGTTTGAGTTTCTGTGCCAGTATTTCTTGCCTCTGTCTGAAAGGGCCTAGAGGTGTTAAAGGGTTAAGGTTAAAAGAGTAAAGAAGTATCTCATTCTTATAGCTAAAGAGGAAGAATCCATTTACAGGCCTGATCTTTGAAATCTATGCTCCTGTTGCTCGTTTGGATATACATATACAGTACTTTTGCACTCCTATTGATTGCAAAGATTATTTGTTATAAACAGGCAACACACAAATAGGACAAAGGACTTTTTTTTCAAAGACAGTATCAGGTAATTTTGGTACAATAATGTATTATTCCACTAAGAGACATTTTCCTTTATTATTTTCCAGAAGTATCTGATATGAATTAATATAAATATTCCTCAGTGCACCAAAGCACTCACTTGTCCTTTACATTGCCATTGTGTTTTCACGTTTGGCACTTACATTCACTGTCCATGAAATCTGATATCTTGTAAAACAAATCAACTGTGCTGTAGCAGACATGCAAATAAAAAATGACCAGAGTATATATTTGTTATATTTCCTTAACCATTACAGTCTGAGTAATGTGAGATTGGATGCCAAACACCTTGAGTGACTCTTCCTAAAATAGTATAAACTGAAAGTACTTCACTTTTGAACTTCATTGTAAACTTTACAGGACAGATTTATATATTTTCTGCTTACTATAACACTTTTTCCTGTTCTGTAACTTGCTAAAACATAAATAACTAATGGACTGTGCTCAAAGCATCAGGGCACTTTAATCGTTATAGACCCAATTCTGTTCTCGTGTACACCACTTTTTCATTTCAGAAAAAATATTAGATAAGGAAGAGCTGTAGAAATTGTGTCCTCGCTGAAGACACTAGGAGTTTTTCCCTTGATTTTAGAGGAACAGGATTTTTCCCCAAGTTTTTTCTTTCCAGGAGATGACAAATTACCAAATGATAACAACATAAGACACAAGACAACAGGAGTAACTATAACTTAAAAAAGCCGTAATTTTAGAATGGCAGCCAATATAGAAATCCGGTGTTTAATAACCACTCAGAAAACAGTTGTTTCACCACCTTGCCCTATGATATCCACTAGTATAAGATGGATGCATGTACAATGTACTGCACACACCTTTGTTGTCAGCTAGAGCAACCTATTAACTTCCCAGCTGCAATGGCACATAAATCCCCATCTCCCATCTTTGGTAATGTTCCATCTTCTGACATAGTTGACCAGCTGATTTCCTCACTCTGTACATCTTAATGTATGACACCACTTTTAAAATAAGTGTTACAAACAGCTTCCATTTTGATTAGCAGAGATTACTTTTTATTTTTGATATATTCATGTTGATAGATCCTTGTTCTGTGCAATAACTTACCACTAAGGTTTGCAAACCTGGACTTTTGGATCTTTATTTAATAATTTAAATAAAAGCTAGCTGCCACTGACTTACTAGGATTTTTGGAATCTCAGTTAGTGCTTTTGAAGATCAAACTACCTTAATATGGATTACTAAAGAATGATTTAGAAACCTCATTTCGAGCACCTGAGTTTGAGCATTCTGGCCCAAGTCATCAAGATAGGGGAATATTAACATCTCCATTTGCACAGGGAACTGAGGAAGAATGTGATTAGCTGACTTGCTTATATAAGTCTTTGATATAAGTGGGAACTGAAATTAAGTTAGGCCTCTTGTCTTCCAGTTCTGTTTCTTAATTTCCATAATATCATTTCCACTGCTAATAGTAAAAATGTGAGTGGCCATGTGTCAATCATGCTATACTTGTACAACGTAACAAAAAAACTATAAATCAATCTCCAAACTACACAAGACTATCTTTCTGGTCCTTAAGCGCTGCAGAAGTTTCTATACATGGTAGACATTTTATGGTTTGGAGAAACAGGAGAATCATGCCTCCCTCAAGTGTAGGCAGAATTTCTATCAAAAGCCACCCCAGAATTGCAGCTCTTGGCAGGAACTATTTGGCGACTTGACCCCAAGGTCAAGGGAACCAAGCTGTGAAAGAAAAAAATAATAATTTACAGTGTCATAGAGAAGCAGAGCTGGAAGGGACCTCCAGAAGGCATCTAGTTTACCCCCTGCTTGGGGAGGATCATTCCTATCTAAACCATCCTGTACAAACCATAATCTAAACTCTACATAAGACTACCATCAAACCTGACGCAACATAGACCTAATACCGTAACCTGCCACAGGCAAAGCAGGGAAAGTACATCAGTTAATGTCCTGCTTCTATAACATGTTGTCAATATATGCTGAAAAGGTCCCAGGTAGAGGCCACACTCCCTGCTACAGAGGAAGGCAAAAACCTACACAATCCATACCAATCTGACCATGGGGTAAAATTCCTTTCTGGCCCTGGGTATAGTGATCAATCTGACCCTGAGAAGACGTGAAAGACCCTCTGACCAGGAACCTCCAGCTTTGGTCCCAGCAGCAACCATTTGGAGTTGGTTGGAACCTTTCTGGGCATATATTTCTGTGTTTTTCAGCTATTCTAGGGCCTATAGAGTTTACTAGCTGTAATTCTTCCATTGTGTAGCCATGGGATGTCAAACCCATCCATGTCCACAGGCTGGATGAGTAGCACAGGGCTGGTCTACAAGCTGGCCCTGCCTGCTGGATCCAGTGCATATCCTGGAGCAGCTGGAGTAGAGGCCATATGCGGCATGGCCCTACTCCACCTACTCTGGGACCATGGTGCCCACAGCAGCTATACCAGGACATGCTGCTGGATCTGTCATGGAGCTGATGCACACTTAAGTGGGTCCTGCCAGCAACATGGTCCCAGAGTAGCTGAAGTGAGTGCTGTGTGTGGCGTACGGGGCCTTCTGGTGCTCCTTGCATGTTGCCTGTTGGTCAACTCCAAGACCCACAGGCAGCACCGGCAGCCAGATGATAGACCTTTGTGGGCTATTTCCAAGCCTTAGGCTATATCTTTCAAAACCCTGGTGTAGTCAACACAGCCCTCTTATTCCAGTGGAACAAGTGGGAAAAGGCTCTATAAATTTGCATTGTATTTCTGAGTTCCTATGCTGGTTTTCCCCATGTAAAATAGCTCCCCTCTCTTCCCTGGTGCATTAAAAAATATGTAATTAACACCTTTTTCCTCCAGGCATTTTTCTTACATGCTTTTGTATATTTAAATATAGCTCATAAAAGGGAATGTGCTCTCTTCAGAAAATGCAGGCAAGTAATTGAAAATAGATATGTAAAGTAAGTCTAGTCCATGCTAGAACTGTATTATTCCATTAAATTCAGAACAATATTTCAATTGTTCTTTATGGGTGACTAAGTGGGGTGGGGAGAGAGTTATTAGTGGATCAGCTGCACAGTCTCCACACAGCTTTGTGTGCCAGGCCTTTTCCTTTCCCAGTGCCATGGGTGATCCTTTATAGAGAAACTGTTCCAGTTTAACTGAGCTCAGCAGTTTGGAAGTCCATATGGTAAGAAGCACTTGCCAGCATGTGTAAATTATGTAATGAATCATTTTAGGTAAGTGTTTAATTACAACTAACATTGCTCAGGCCACATTAACACATAGGCAAACTAGGCACATGCCTAGGACCCTAAGTGAAGAAGGGGCCCAGTTGTGCTTATTTTACATATAATTATTAAGTGAAAAAGTAATATAAATATACAGGATTAAGTAGGGGCCCACTAGGGCTTTGCCTAGGGCCCACTAAAGGTTTAATGCAGCCCTGAGCATTCCTGAGGTAAGCACTAGAGGCAACCATCTTGCTTAAGAGTTTTACCATAAGTGACTCAAAAGTAGAGGGAGATACAGTAAAATAATTTCCAGCCTGATATAAATAAGGTGCAAGCACCATTAAATGAAACATTGACATTTATATTTAAATATTTCATTTCTAATGTTATTCCTTTGTTTCTTTTAATGACTGTCCTCTGCTGTTCTTCAAAAACATGATAAGAAATAGTTTGCATTCTCTGCCACTGGCCATGCTTTCTTGTCCAGGCTAGAATTTTTCCCTTTCTTGCAGTTTCTAAACTTTCTTGCAGTTAATGTTGCCATTGGTAGCAGTCACAGGAGCTCTAGTACAGAAGGCATCACTGGAGCTAGATGACACAATACTGAGATCTATCAGCAGGTGCCAGGATTCCTGTTTTCCTTTCAACTGCAGTCATTACTCCTCCCTGGAGAAAGTGAAATGGTGGTCACAGTGGTGAAAAATTCTGGGGAAAATTCTAGACTAGTCATAACCACAGCCATAGTGACCCACTGACATTTTTAAATGAGGTGTCAGCCTCTAGTAGTAGACACAGAAATGTCCCATATATTATCATTATTATTATAAATAATAATAATGGATCACAATTTATGTATGGAGATAGCAATAATACATGCATGGCATGGCATAAAGCCCTGCATTTAGAATGGAACAATCCCATGTACCGGTACAGGCTGGGGATTGACTGGCTAAGCAGCAGCTCTGCAGAAAAGGACGTGAGGGTTACAGTAGACAATAAGCTGCACATGAGCTGTCAGTGTGTCCTTGTTGTAAAGAAGGCTAATGGCATACTGACCTGTATTAGTAGGTGTGTTGTCAGGAAATTGAGGAATGTGATTATTCCCCTCTATTCAGTACTGAGGAGGTCACAACTGGAAAACTGTCCAGTTTTGTGTCCCACCCTCCTCACCCCAATACAGAAAGGATGTGGACCAACTGGGGAAAGTCCAGTGGAGGGCAACAAAAATCATTAGGGGGCTGGGGCACGTGACTTCTGAGGGAGAGACTCAGGGAACTGACCTCAGAGAAGAGAAGACTGAGAGAGGATTTAATAGCAACATTCAACTACCTGAAGGTTCCAAAGAGGATGGAGGTAGACTGTTCTCAGTGATGGCACATGACAGAACAAGGAGCAATATACTCAAGTTGCAGCAAGGGAAGTTTAGGTTAGATATTAGGAAAAATTGTCTCACTAGGAGGGTATTAAAGCACTGAAACAGGCTACCAAGAGAGGCTGTAGAATCTCCATCTTTGGAGGTTTTCAAGACCCAGCTAGACAAAACCTTGGCTGGGATGATCTAGTTAGGGATGATCTTGCTTTGAGCACAGGGTTGGACTAGATGACCTCCTGAGGTCCCTTCCAACCCTCATTTTCTGTGATTTCATAGATTCAAAAGACATAGGGCTGGAAGGGACCTTGCAAGTTCATCGGGTCCAGCCCCCTACCCAACAGTTATATCACCCCAGCAAAACAGGCATCCAAGCGTTTCTTAAAGGTATCCAGCGTAGATGCTTACACCATTTCTGAGAGGAGTCTATTCCAGACTCTGGAGACTCAGACAGTAAAGTTTTTCCTATGTCCAGTCTAAAACAGTCTTCTTGCAGTTTGTGACCATGAGACCTTATCTTTCCTTGGGGTGCCCTGATGAACAGACATTCTCCCAGTTCCTGATGCACACCCCTTATATACCAAGTCACCCCTGAGCCTTCGCTTCTCCAGGCAGAAAAGTCCCATGCCTCTCAGCCTTTCCTCATAAGGCCTATTCTCTTGACCTCTGATCATGCGTGTGGCTCTCCTTTGGACTCTCAAGCTTCTCCACATCCTTTCTAAAGTGTGAAGCCCAGAAGTGGATGCAGTACTCCACCTGCGGCCTCACCAAGGCCAAGTAAAGTGGGAAGATGACGTCTTAGGTCTTGTTTGAGATGCATTGGTAGATGCAAGCCAGAGTTGTATTTGCTTTGCCAGCTGTGACATTGCATTGGTAGCTCACATTCATCTTGTGATCAGTCATGTCCCCCAGTTCTCTTTTGGTTGTGGTGCTAGTGAGTGTAGCGCTGCTGAGCCTATATGTATGATATGCATTTTTTCCCCAAAGTGGAGCACTTGCATTTCTCTGTGTTGAATGTCATCAGGTATTGATCTGCCCACCTTGCGAACCTGTCCTGGTCAGCCTGAACTGCCAGCCTATCCTCTAGAGTGACTGCACTTCCCTATAATTTGGTATCATCTGTGAACTTTGGCAATCCATTTCTGACACCCAAATCCAGATAATTTATGAATATATTAAAGAGTACTTGTCTGAGTACAGAGCCCTGGGGAGACACCGCTGGTCACCATGTGCCATGTTGACTCAGTTCCATCAACTGTCACCCTCTGGGTCTGACCACAGAGCCAGTTCCCCAGCCATTGAACCATAAGGTTGTTGAGGCTGCAGTTCCCCAATTTTACCATGATGACATCATGGGAGAGCAAATCAAGGACTTTTTTGAAATCTGAATATATGACATCAACATCTTCTCCATTGTCCAGGTGGTGTATCACATGGTCATAGAAGGAAATGAGGTTGGTCAAGCAAGACCTACCCACAATGAAGCCATGTTGGCTATCTCTCAGAACTTTGCCTTCCATTAGCCTGTTGCTGATGGTTTCTTTGATGACTTTTTCCAAGATCTTTCCAGGGATTGAGGTCAAACTGCTTGGCCTATTGTTCCCTGTATCTTTCTTCCTTCCTTTCTTGAAGATAGGCACCACATTGACCCTCTTCCAATCGTCAGGAACCTCCCAAGTGCCATGAATTCTCAAATATTCTCACCATTGGTTATGCCATGATGTCAGCCAACTCTTTTAGCACTCTTGGGTGCATTCCATCCAGGCCAGGTGACTTGTGGAAGTCCAGCCTCTCAAGCTGTTCCCTCACAAGATCTTCACCAATTACAAGCATATAATTCCCCTTACCCTGGTAGTCCTGTGTCCTGTCAGGCAAGGTGATCCCCTTTGGCTAGTGAAAAACTGACACAAAGTAGTCATTGAGGAGATTAGCTTTCTTCTGGGTGTCGGTTGTCAGCTGCCCCATTTGGTTCCAATGTTGCCCTTGTTTTTTTTTCTGACTTCCCATGTATTTGAAGAAGCACTTTTTATTGTTAGACAGTTTGAATTCAATTTTAGCCTTGGCTTTTCTGGTGTGGAGGCTTAATGGTAGTTCCTGACTTCCATCCCTTCCATCTCTTTTCAGATTCAGGAGGTCCATGAATTCCCTATTGAGCCAAGAGGGTCTCCCAGCCCTTTTGCTACCTTTCCTATGGGCCAGAATGGACTTCCCTTGTGCTTTGAGGATCACATCCTTAAGGAGCAGCTACTCATCATGGACTGCCTTCCCCGTAGGGGCCTCAACAACCAACCTTTTGAGCTTGTGAAAGCTTTCCTAAAGTCGAGGCTTTCCGCACTGCTGACTGATTTGCCAGCTTTGTCATAGATAGAGAAAGTGAACAACTCATGATCACTGTTACCAAGTTTCCCTTCCATCCTCAGGTCACTATTTAGATCATCCCTTTTGACTAGTACCAGATCCAGCAGCTCCTTACCTCTTTTTGTTCTGTAGAATTTTTGAGTCAAATAGAGCTCATTAATGCAAGTGAGGAAGCTTTGCAAATGATCAGATTTGGCTGAATGCTCTTCCCATGAGATGTCAGGGTGGTTGAAGTTGCCCATGACAACCATGTACCCAGAGCGTGCAGCCTCCACCAGTTCCCTAGTGAATTCATGGTCAAATTCTTCCTCCTGGTTAGGACAGAATATATGTATCATTAGAATAGACCTGTGGCCTGAAAAGGTTGTTGACTTCTGGTTTGGGGCAGTGAGGATGTTACTCTCCAGGGGGTGGGGGGTCTTGGGTTCTGATTGCTTCACCCAGGGTATTTTGTAACCAATGACCATCTAATGCAGTGGCACTCAACCTTTTTCCCTGCAGGCTGGATGGGCAGTGGCCCATCAACCACAGGCTGGATCCTGCCAGTGGTCCTGATCCAGCCCTGAGGCCAGTGCATTGGGCAGTGTCTGACCATGTGGAGGGGGATGCAGGGCAGCCCAGCTGCAACCTTGCCCTGCAGGGAAAAAAGGGGATGGTTTGGTCCTATTGGGGTCAGGGGAGGAGAGTGGCCCGGCCCCAATCTGGCCATGCGGGGAAAAATGGGGGCATGTCTTACCCCATGGGGGAGAAGAGGAGTGGCCCAGCCTCAATCTGGCTCTGTGGGGAAAAAGGAAGTATGACCCAGCTTCGTGCGGAGGAAGAGGGCATGGTTTAACTTCATGTGGAAAGGAGGCATGGCCTGGCCCCAGTCTGGCCCTATGAGGGGGAAAGGGTGTGTGGCTGGGTCGCTGATCCAGATGTAGGGGAGGGGGTGTGGCCTGGCTACAACCATTAGGGCAGGGCTTGGGGTTTAAAATTTAGCTGGTGGAGGGTGACCAAATTAATGGCCACCATTCCCCTGCCACTAAATTTCCTGCCCCACAGGGACCCCTGTGGGCCAGATGTGATGGCTTTGTGGGCCGCATTTGACTCTTAGGTTGGAGGTTGGGTACCCCTGGCCTAACACACCACTGTCACTACATAAACAATAGCAGTAATAATAAACATTGCTTAAATTGGAAAAGATAGATGCCATGTTTCAACCATGCTCCAAGTCCTGTCCCTTTTTTTCCCCACAAACCAAGAAAAATAGAGAGGGACAACCTGACCTCCTACACACAATCAGAACTAAACAACCCACCAAGGTTGGGGAGCCTCTTTCTTGACCCAGCTGCTTAAGAAAATGGAGAAATGCTTCTGGCAGCATTTTCTGAGTAAAAGTAGGTGCTAGGAAAAGCATATTATTGGTGGGAGTTTATAGATCATGTGCCATGGTGGCTGGAAGCAGAACAAGCTTTCTTTCCCATTTCTAGTTTAGGGTTGAGGAGAGAAAAGAAACAATACACTTGATAAATTGGCTCTATATTTTTCATGATCCTAATGACCACTTATTAAATGTAACGAACTCAACTGCACAGGCAGACAAAATATAAACATCCATTTACCTTTTAATCTAACCTTCAGTTTCTTGCATTTTGGTACCATCCACAATCAGCCCTTGAGAAACATGCATTCCTTCATTATGATGTCCAGCATTTCTCCCTCTCGGAGCTGCTGAAAGATCTTATAACTAAGCATTTACTGGAAATTAGAGTTGATTACCTCTGCGTGTTTTCTTGAAACCTATGGGCTGAAAGGACTTCTCCAGCCTATTAAAGATGTCACTGTCATGAACAACCCAGATTATAATACCCAGGGTTCATTCACCTGCTCCTCTACCAACACCATATATTTCATCACCTGCTTACACTGCCCCTCTGCTGTCTATATTGGACAGACGGTGTTTCCTGTATGAAAGAATAAATGGACACTGATTTGGCATCAGTTTTAGAAAGATACAAAAGAAAAGCCTGTAGCAGAACACTTTTAACCACCTGGGATGTTTCATCACTGCCCTTAGCTGATCTTAAATAACAAAATTTTAAAAACTAATGTGAACATGAAATTATGGAACAAGAAATCATCTGTGCGGTGGACTATGTTATGTATGGTTTCAACAGAGATTCTGGATTCTTACCTCATTACCTGGACTAGTTTTTATAACCCTTATGCCCCGAAGTGAGGTAGAGTTAGGATTTGTCTATCCTTTTTTATCTCTTCAACCCAACTTTGCCTCTCTTAGCAGTGGTTCCTGCCCCTGTTCTTTCCCCTTCTTTCCCTATCCTTTGTATTTCAGTTTATTCATTCCTTTCTGTGTAGTACCCCAGCTCTGGGCAAGTCCATTTATAGAACCTGGTGAAGTAGACTGTAGCCTATGAGGGCTTATGCCTTTCTGAATGAGTTAGTCTTTTAGGTGCCACTCTATTCTGCCTGATCCTTAGCCTGAACACACTCAATTCCCATTGAAGATTGGATGGAGAAAGCTCTCAGCTTTCAGTATCTCACAGGTCCTGAAGTCAGCAGGACTTGAAGATGCTCAGAACAGTGCATTATGACCTTAATGCTGTTCCTATGAGTAGCAATGGCAAAACCCACATGGTCTTCATGGTGCAGGGTTGATACTCAGCTGGTGATCTGTCCCATTGGAGCTCCTTCGTGCTATCAGCATGAGCTATGTTGTATTAACAGTACTGTTAATGTATGCCTGGGAGCTCAGAGAAGTGTAATGGCTACTGTGTGGGGAGGATCCTGCTCTGCCCTTCTAGGTAATACCTACGAAGTAAAAACTAGCCCTGTGTTTGTAAAGCAGAATTCATCCCATACAGGCTGAGATTGTAAACAAGTCCAGCTCTGGCACTTTGCGCTGACTGACTGACATAATGGATCAGAGAGCTATACTACTTTTCTGGTGCCCCCTCTTCTCTGCAGCCACACTCCACTCGGTGGAGTGAAGCATCCAAGCACTGACAGTCCTAATAAAGTCCCTGAGACTTCAAACCAGGCTTGAAATTAAGCAGGTGAACTTTCCTGAGTTTACTTGCCTATTCTTCACCTCTTTGGTCAGCCCTAAAATGGAAATAATGAAGCTTCTTCACCTCACAAGGGTGTTAACAGGAATAATTAGTTAATATTTGCAAACTGTGTTGCAGATGAAAAGCCCTATAAAAATGTCAAAACCACTGTTGTTATGCAGATTCACTCAGCTACCTTTTCTGAACTAGGTGGGAGATTTATTCTGCTTTTACTCCTCAAGTATTCAATTGCTTAAATCTTGCCTTTATGCTGCCAAGCAAGCATATAATGTGGATATTTAACTGTGGAAACACAACTGGCCTTTAGCTGGTATCAGAGAAGCAGGAAAGCCTGAGCCTTCTAAATGCTGACAGATTTGTCAGTATTGGAAGAAACAGATGGGATAGGATAGAAAAGATTAGAAAGGGGGAAATCTGAATCTTCTAGTTTGTAGTTAAAGAGAAGAGAAAAGATCCATTGTACATTTCCAGCAAAAAGTTTTCTTTTTCCTTGATGTAAAAAACATCAGCTGGTTTCACTCTGGCATAAGAATGCTTACACATGAGGATGTTTTTAATTGGTCATTTAAGCTTAAATTGGCTACACTATTATTATGCTAATTGAATTGTTTTCCCTTTTCAGGGACCTCAGGGGCCTCCAGGACAAAAGGTATAGTATAAACAACAATACTGTGAAAGTGATTATATTTCCTAGGGCTAAATTGCAAGCAGAAGAGGTGAACAGTATTAGCTACTGTATGGCACATAAAAGCAGTTACTTCAGTCTGTGAATTTTGTTTTCCCAAAATACAACTACGTAATGTAAGATTTCTAATTTCCCCCATTATAGGAAGTTCAGGCAATGCTGAGCTGACTGTTTTCAATCTGTCTGTCTCCCCAACTTGCAGGTTAAAAGGGCACTATAATATTCTCATTCAAGTACTGGTATAACTATGAAACCAAAGTTAAAACGTTGTGAAAAGTGGGGGATAAAGTTTCAAATTGAATGCCTGTCCTTACTCAAGTAGATCAGTGCCATATGACCAAAAATTTGACCAAAGAAACAAAGGATAGAGGTGTTGCTGATAAATGGTGTTTGGTTGGCTGTATTCAGGTGGCCCACTGGTGTCTTCCTGTTTCCACGGTAACTTGAGAACTGATTTCCTGTAAATGCTTTCAGCATTATTTACACTCAGCAGAACTGACTGCTGTAGTTTGATGGAGTGAACCAAGGATTTATGGAGCTTCATGTTTCGAACAATACAAACTGTATCAGTAATAAAACTAGTAGATGGCATTTTGCCAGCATCTCTTCCAAGTACCACAAAAGCCAAATTGTCTGAAAAGTGATTTCAAAAGATAAAAAGTGATGTAGAGCGCTTTTAATAAAGTTTGCTTAATACTTAAAAAGAAACTTAAGAATGAATAATTAGCATTATCACAGGTGGGAAAGTTATTGTCCTCTATATTTCGGTCTCTGAAAGTATCACAAGCACAGCATTCTTTTGGCATCTGTTAAACAAAAACCCTTTCAAACAAAAGAAACTAAAAGCTATTGATATGAAAGAGCTTGTTTTAGCACTATTCAGAATGATGAGAGCTTTTTTCTTAAGGGCAGGGTAAATTCCTAAGATGGAAAGGAGAGGAGCATTGCATGTTTAGCACTGTCAGAGTGTGAAATTGTAAAGCTGCACTTGTTCCCATGTTGCCAATATAAAAACCCTCCTTCTGACTTGGGAGGGACTTTATTACTAGCATAATAAACCTCAGTAAAAATCTTTGCATGATATTCTTTGAAAATCAAATACTTTTGCTTTATTAAGCATATGCAAAGTTAGCCCATTTTCAGTTGGTTTTGTTCATGCAATTTATCATCTTTTAGTCTCATAAGATAAAGGTGTGTGACAATATTGACAAGAGAAAGTTCCATAATAAAAGAAGAGTGTATGGACAGCCTGATGACTTAATTCCCCTGTGAACTTGTGCCTTTCCCCTGTGGCTTTTTGATAGGAACAGTAAAAACACTGACAGACATGCACTCCCTGCTGTAACTCATGGTGCTTTGCAGGAAGCGCCATGAGTTACAACGATCCCCTGGACCCAACATGTTTGCAGCCATTCTCCCTTAGCCCTGCCTTCCCTCTTCCCAGGCTATCTACAGAATAGGGGGTGGGGGGTAGAGACGAGAGGGAGCTTGGTCTGGAGCTTGCCCAGCCTGCACTAGAGGGTGGGGCAGGTGGATTGGAGCCCTCCAAAAAAACAGAAGCCACCAAGATGGGTGGTGGGAAGCACTCCAATACACCTGCCTCACCCTCCAGCATGGGCTGGGCAAAACCCAAACCAAGCTTCTTCCCCTCCTTTCCCTCTACTGTCATTCTGAAAACAGCACTGAGGTTGAGGCTGGGCTGCTGCAGCCCAACCTTGCTCCTTGCATGCACTGACAGATGTTAATGAAGGTGCTTAACATTGGAGTGCTTTGATATGAATCCTCATGTAATGAGGGTTCAGACTGTTGCACAATCAGACATTTTTAAAGCACTCTGCAGCCATGCACTTCTGTCAGTGCATGAATGTAGAGTGCTTCAGGGGCCAAATCACATGATAAACTGTCACTTCTGTCAGTGCCCTAAAAGTATATGAAAGTGTTCAGTATTGCCGCTTATTCCTAGTTAGCATTCATGGTCTTGCATCAGGCAGCAAATAGGCTAATTCAAACGATGCTGCCAAGTCTGCAAACTCAGAGGTGTTTCCATGACCCTGGGGCCTCACTTCACCAAGGACAGGTTGAAATACCTGTATGGTATTTCTAGATAAGGTTCTAGTGGCATGTGATATGGAAAGCAAAGTTTCTTAGTGCTGCACAGCTCCATGTTGAGTAGAGCTAGGGGCCTCCTCAGAATTCAAGATGCTCTTCCTTTATTTGCAGCCCTGTCTGGGGGCACAGGTTTCCACATACTCTTATTTAATCATACTATTCCATCCATTTTTCTCATAATCCCATCTGTCCACCGGTGCTGGACACGATCCTTAATGGCTTCTTTGTCTCCTGGCTTGTGCCAGTGAGCTGAACCTCATAAGTCATATAAACATCTGACTGGAGGGTAGAATACAGCACACTGATCTTTTGTCTTGTATAGAGTAAACCTGGTTGAATGGCTTTATAGGGAGCCCCACATTTATTTGAAAGGGGGCTGGGCAAGAGTTTGCCATGTCCATGTTGATTCCTCCACTTTTCCCCCTTCATTTTAAAACAAGTCCATTTCAACAGATACTTAGACCTTCTAATCTCGATTCATAATGAACTTAAAAAATGAAAAATAAACCGATGGTTTCAATTTACTTTTGTACTGTAACTTGTGTGTAGGTTTAAAAAAAAGGAGAGAGAGAGGCTGCCATGTCAGCAGATACTATACGGCTGCTTTCCTGTACCCCTGAGTTGTCACATAAAATCCATATTGACAGTTGTACAAAATATAACAAATAAACTGTGCATCAGAAACAAGTTGGAATTTATGCTAAAGCTTTGTAAAAATATATAAATATATCCCTCCAATGTTGCTGTTAAATTCTTTCTTCACATCTGCTTCGTGTTTGATCTATAGTGGTTTTTAAAATTTTGACTGCAGTAAGTGACACTGATGCTGTTTAAAAAGATGGCTATGGTTTGCAAAGCCAGACTGAATTATTACCACTTATCTCTTAAAAGCACTAAAGATAGATCAGTGCTACCAGTCATTGGATTTAAAGCTTACCTCTCCATGTGAGCAGTTTTGATCACACAGGCACAAATACTAGATTTAGCGGGATCAGTCTTCATCTAGAGTGTTAAAAGGAATTGCATTTTAATTCCTTAATTCCTGGTGAGGCATTCACAACCTAGCAATATAATCATTGTTTTGAACTTGGGTAATGAAGTAAGAGACACTGAATAACCCAGTAATTTATAACTGACATTAGGGCACTTTTAATTAATGCAGAAGGTCAAGTGGGAAAGAGATAACAAATTAATAGAAAATAGGACTAGCAGGCAACTGGTGATGCTTCTGGATCATGATGTATGCATGAGAGGTCACTAGAATCTTCAATGTATATGCCTAAGTAGGAGTATGGAGGAGCAGAGGATGCCCAGACCCTCCATCTACTCTTTAGGCCATTGATACAAGATCCAAAGGCCAGACAAGTCTAGATATTCAGTGCCTCAATGACTGTTGCATGTCCAGGAGTCAAACCCAGGTCTTCTATGTGGCAGACAAGGATTCTACCACTGAACTGCAACAGCGGGTAAACAAAAAATACTATACTTAAAAAAATATATTGCGCTTAGGACGTGCATGTTCAACATACTTCTTTATTAAAGTACTGTATTTCAGGGCTGAAATGTTTTAAAATTGCTTTGTTTAACTTACTAAACTTAATTATATGGTTCCCACCAGGGGTCTCTTGGAGTGCCTGGTATTCCAGGAAAGGATGGACAAACGGTGAGTTCAATGGAAAATCTTTTAGTCTTCTTTCTTCAGCATTGTATCTGTCTCTGAAGAAATAAATTAATATAATTCCAGAAGTCAATAACAGCTTGTCCACATTAGAAATGGAGCTATCAAAAGTGTGAGTTTTATTGGATTTTGTTAAAATGATGCAAAACATTGAAAAATCTTATTTTGGGGGAAGAGGACTAGGAGCAATGGCCTCAAATATGGTAGAGGAAAGTTAGGTTTGAGATTAGGAAGAGCCTTCTCACTGTGCGGGTAGTCAAGCATTGGAATAGTCTACCTATGGAGCTTGTGGACTCTCCATTTCTAGACATTTTCAAGAGCAGGTTAGACAGGCACTTGACTGGGATGGCTTAGTAGGGGGCTGGACTAGGAGTATATACAGGGAAGTTAGGGGGAAATCAGTCATGTTAAAAATGGCCACCTCATCTAACTTATTTCGTCCAGGTACACACCCTACACTTAGATCCCTAGTTAAGTCAATCCAAATGCAACCTGTACAGACTTCAGAAAGGTTAGATTGACCCAATCAAAGTTAACTGTACCTTGGAGGTAGTCTAACTTAGATTGAGTCTGGCAAGATCGATTTAATTAAACTTCTGTACAGATCCCAGCATAGCCATGGGACTGCGAAAGCCCAGCTGCTGTCCCCAGCCCTAAGTGGGGCTGCACTTTTCTTCCCCCTCCCCCTGGCACTGGGCTATTTTAGCGCCCCCCCCCCAGGCTTTTGCCCCACCTCTAGAGGGACAATGCCCCACTCCACCCCATAAACCAGCCAGCCCCTCTGAGCCTCCCAAACTCCCCCATCCCATAGGCCACTCCTTGTGCTAGTTTTACCAGCATTCACTGGTGCTGGGAGATATAGAAGTAAGTCAGTGCGAGGGGCGGGGCAGGAAGGATCAGGGGAGGGTTGATTTGTGGGGGGGTGTTGTTCATCTGGGAAGGGTTGAGGGGCTAAAATT
>NW_017728912.1:20370312-20375701 GCF_001723895.1 Crocodylus porosus
CCCCCCCAATGGACCATATTAGTTCCTCCAATCCTGCCTATGGACCCTGATTGCCCCCACAATCCCCTCACACCCTCCACAGACTCTCCTTGTCCCCTGCATCCCAACTTAGCTTAGATCAGGTGGCCATTTTTAACTCTAACTAACATTTCCCTAATCTCCCCAAATGGCTGTACATACTATAAGTGAACTCAGGAGGTTCCTTCTAGCTCTACTTCCCTGTGCTTCCTTAAGAGTGATTTTATTTTCTAGTTTAGGTTGATATGATTCCCTAGAGGTTTTTAAGGCATGGCTAGACAAAGCTTTGGCTGGGACAATCTAGTTGAGGATGGTCCTGCTTTGAGCAGGGGTTGGATTAGATGACCTTCTGGGGTCCCTTCCAACCCTCATTTTCTATGATTCTACGATTGGAAACAGATCTAAGATAAATTGAAAGAAGCTGGTCTTAAAAAGGAATAAGAGTTCTATTCCAGGGATTTGCATCAGGATTTGCATGATTTTAATTGCATTGATTTAGAAAAAAAAGCAAACTGAAGTTATACCTGTGTAACTTTCTTATGCATAAGTACTTAGTTCCCACATCTCACTTAGGGATCATTTTTACTTGTCCATTTCTTATCATATATATTTTTCTGAATTGCCAGGTATAGATATGAAATGTGTCAGGATGAGTGACTGTTTGGGTATAAAAGTATGCATAGATACATGGTTTTGCAAAGACAGATGAAGATTCTGTTCAGAAATACATTAATATCGTTCAGAAAAGATAGCAAGATAAATAAGTACAGTATAACATTTGTTGTTGGGTGCAAATAGAAAATTGTATTGGAGAGTTTACTTCGATTTGCTGTTCATCTATAGCCAAACCCTGCAGTGTCCTGTTATGTTTTCTACTAAGACAAAATTCTTACTGAAGTACAAGGGAACTTTGCTTGAATAAGGATTAACAAGGATCCCAGGATCTGGCTCATTAACTGAGAAGAGATAACAAATCTTATAAGTTTAAATTAGTTCAAATTGTTTGGTATACCTATAATAGAATAACTAAAGGTGGATGAGCATGTCACCATTCCTATGCACAGACTTAGACGGGGCACAAAAATGTCAGCTGTTTTCTGCTGTTGACCCAGCTGCCATGGCTGCCCAGGGCACAAAAAATGTTTGTTACATTTGTAACAGAGCATGAAATTTTGCAGCCTTCTTACAATTAAATTGCAACATGAACAGGACGTAAATTATTAGGCACACTAAAAAGAAATACAGAACCTGTAAGCCCATTTTAGAACCCAGTCCTGCAGGTCTGTTGTATATGTGCATTGTGCCCTGCAAGAGACCTCTGAAATCAGAACTGAGAAGCGGTTCTTATTGAGGAGATGCTTTTGTTGACTCTTTTTATATTTGGCTGCATTTATAGTTTCAAGCTCTGCAACTGGGTTTTAGGAATAAATGCAGACTTTTCAGATTGAAGAGTATAACTTCATCTATTCTATTCCCTACACCCAATAAAGATTGCAGTTTGCTTTTTCATTCACATGAATTCCTGCTATGATATAAAACAGTCCCATATTTTTTTTTCTGCTTGCAAAGTTCCTAGTATGTTGGGCCACTACTAGTAATAAATAATGTCATTTCTAACATACAACGCACACCTTTCCCCCCAAAATTAGGGTGCTTGTATTAAGTGAGAAATCTGATTTTCTTCCCAAGATAAAAGCACTCTGCTTTGATTGCTGCTTCACAGTGCAGTAGCTGTGGTATTACTATTCAGGTAGCTGAGGGAATCTGTTCACTTCAGGGCTTATTGTTCTTCACTTCACAGATGTCTCCCCTTTTTAATGCTCTTAATGTTCCACTAATTAAGCTAACATTCCTTAGGGCAGTTTTGACATCTGCTAGCTGCTCCTGGTCATGCTCCTCCTATATTATAGGCCTGGAGACTCTTCAGTTGTTTTCAAAATCACAGATCCACCCATGGGGACCAGTCTTCAGCAGCAGCTAGGCTTCCAGCTTTAGTTAAGCAGGAAAGGGAGGGTTGGTCATCTGAAGATTAGACCCTCTCTCGGATCTATGCAGCCATAAATGGGAAAATCTTTTTTCTTCATTCTACCTTTCAAAAACAAGATATGTATTTTATTCCAAGGGATATAATAATGTGGTAAGAGGAAATTAAAAAAAAATGAGATTAACCTGGGGGGAAAAGGAAGGTATACCATCACATGCAGTTATTCAGTGGTGGTGGTGGGAGAACAATTTAACTAAGGGCACTAATGAAGTGAAATTCATATTCCCATCACTCAGGTGAGAAAGACAGCCTCCAAAATGGGACTTCCTACTGAAAAGACATAAATGTTTCATATCATCATTAAGGTCTGTTGGCAGAGCAGGATGGATGTGTTTACATAGTATGCCTCCTCTGGCTCTAGATGGTATTCTGTTGTTCCCTAATATTCATACCACTAATATTCCATACCACACAAACACTAATATTCATACCATGTTCCACATACACTTGCAGGAAATAGCATAAGTAAAAATTATAATTGATTCACTAAAGGATGATGAATCAGTGTGTATAAAAATAATCCCTAAAGAATTAATGAAATGTTTAAAAATGTATTTTACTTGAATTTTTCTTAATAAAAGAAATACATCATGTACAACATTATGGCCTGTCTAATACTGTACATTATGTATCTCTTTTATTAGGAAAAATGCAAGTAATTTAGTGCTATTAAACCTTGAACCTAACATCACTCTAATATTAAAAATGACAAAACAAATGATTGCGTCATCCATTAAACAGCAAAAGAGAAAGCATTTTGGAATTAGCATATGTAAGGCCTAAGAAATGTTAAACAAAATACTATGGGCCGGTTTTATAATGAAGCCGTATATTGCACTTTTGCTATTTTGTGGTTAAAGATCACATTTCAAACATAGGTTTTAAGTGCAGTCAATTGTAGCCCTAGGTGTAAACACTAAGTGTGGGTACTTTATTTGGACATTCAGTGGTGTTTGTGTCCACCAAGCAAATAATCTGGCATTGAAATGTTATCTTTCTGTCCATTAGTGTACCTGCAAAGTTAATGAGCCCAGTTTTAAAGATTTGAGAGGATGGGGCAGTTTTAGAGACTTGAGAGTACAAGACAAAAGATAATGATGGGAAAGGGCAGTGTAATGATCACCAGGTTGCTGAATACAGGTATACGTGAATGAGAAGAACTATACAACAGGTTTTATTCTGAAGCAGGAAGCAAACTCCACAGACCCTTCGTCTTTCTCTAGCTAACAGCTACTACCTAACTGGGGATTATTTCCCAATTCCCAATTCTTCTAGATTAGGGAACGTCTCTAAATTGTAAATGTTGTCACTGTAGACAAGACAAAATGTGATCTCAAACAGGTTGAAGTGTATTTAGTTGATAATTCACTTTTTTTAGCAGACTTTAATTATAAATGGCTTGATCCCTCAAACTCACCCAGGTAAGTAGTCTTTACTCCCAAAAGAAGACCCACTGACTTCAACAGACTACTAAAATGGATAAGAATTTGCAAAATAGGGTTAGGTCAATCTAAATGCCCATCTGTGCAGGTGTTGGGGGGGGGGGGTAAATTCCCCAAAAAGGCAGGCCCAATCTAAATTTTTACCTGAAGAGATTAACTAATTTAGATCAGGAATGGGTTAACCTGATCTATTCAGCACCTGTATGCATTTGAAGTGCAGGTGTGGGGCTGGGAAAGTGCAGCTGCTCACCCACCCTGGGGCTGTGCCATTCCTAACCCTCCAACCCTGACTGGGCTGTTTTTAGCCCCCTCACCCATCTACGTCTGGCTAGACACCGCCCCCCCAGATCTGTGGAACCCCCCTCAAGATCCATCCAACCCCCCTATGGACCCATTAGCTCTCCCTCTGATCCTGCCCCATACCTCACATTGAGCGGCTTATACCAGATACCCTGTGTGGCTCCTGGGAGTGCCGCTCCCCATCTACATGCACGAGGCTTGAAGTAAGCCATGTGAATGTAGACTGTGTGCAGTGACTGGCTGTATGCCAGACAAATATATCCTTTACTGCAGTGTACTTTTGCAATGTCTAAATCTGCTTTCTGAAAATTACCTGTACTGTGAGCTGTTCTTTTTATAAACAAAATAGAAATAGGTAATTCTCGTGTGCCATAAAGAGAAAAATTCTGACAGGTCCTTACAAGCTCCACATCAAATTACATTTATACTGTGGTTCAGAAACAGATCCTGACATTTTTAATTCATAGTTTTATGCTTTAATTTATTTCAGTATCTATAGCAGCTAAGCCATTTTCCGAGGCACAACCTGAAGACAGTGATTATCTGAGGACTCTTCTGTGATTATCATTTTCCATAAATGTTTCAGCACCCAATTTAACTTGAGTATTTTGATTTTTAACCTCAGAGGGAAAATATAGGCATTAGTAAACCAAAGACCTTGCAAAGATAAACAAATCAAAAATAAAATGTAGAGAAAATTATTTCAGTTGTGCTAGAGCTGGTAGTAAAGGGTTCTTGACTAGTACATGTTGTTTTTTCCATGAAAAGAAAATCCATTGCTTTCATGTAGCACAAATAAGACATGGGTTGTATGTTGAGACCTCACTTAATAAATAATTAATAAGGTCTATTTGTTTGGGAATACATGAGAGGGACTATCATAAACTAAATTAAAATATAATTTATCTTAAGAGGTTTATAACATACCATATAAAGTATAGCATAAGGTCCCATCCCAGCAAGACCCCTCTGAACTCATTTTTTGCTGCCAAAAAGTTAATTCTTTCAGGGTGTGTATGGAAGTTAAATTTTTTGCATGTTGAGGCCCCCTTAAAGCCATAACACAACAAATGTTCATGGCTGCAGAATACTTTTAAATTGGCTGATTGCTCGAAAATTTAACCCTCATCTGAAGTAGTGTCAGACCGGGGCATTCTAGGGCAGAGTGCCTTAAGGAACATGTGTACAGGTTCCCTGCGAGGGTTAGTTTTTGGTGATTTTTGCCATATCCCATGCAGCTTTGCAGGGCTAGACTGATTCTCGCACATGTGAACACAAGCATTGCCGTGTCCTGCCCCTAGGGCTGTCACAGAGAGCAAACAGAAAACCATTGTCTCTCCCCTGTGCAGCTAGGCAGGGAGGAAGGGAGCCCTCCCAGCTACACCTCCTGAGGTCTTGGGGAAAGTCAAGCTGGGCCCGTGCAGCAGGGGCCCTTCCTCCCCCATCCCCTACGTGAGCTTCTTGACGGTGGCATCCTCATGGCTGCCACACGTGGGCCCTCTGCCCTCACAGGACTTGCCTGGCTCCTCCCAAGACCCCAGCAGGGGTAGCTGGACTGGGCTGGGCTGCCAGGCAGGGGGGGCTC